>NW_026291738.1:2195475-2509115 GCF_023091745.1 Budorcas taxicolor
GAGTGGGGGCATGCACGTGCGCTTTCCTCCCGAGCTGCAGCAGTAGTGTCACGCATCCTGTCACGTGGATCAAGGGATCTGTGGCTTTCCCTCGAGGCTGTCCCTCGAGGTTTTCCCACGAGGCTTTCCCACAGGGCTGTGCCACGTGCCACCTTGGTGTGAGTCGATCCTCGGCGTGAAAGACGAGCCGGTGAAGGGAAAAGAGGTTCCTCTGGAATGGACTGAGACATCTGGGGGACTCTTGGAATGGTGCCACGACCCTGGAGTTCCTCTCGCCGTTCCTGTTGAGAGGGCCTCCTCTTGAGATGCGACGGGAACGCCGGGAACTCTTTCCCGATGAAGCAGGGAAAGGATCCCTCATCTCGAGCTACGAGGCGGAAACGGGGCTCCTCTGGATGTGGGCGGGACCCTCGTGATTCCTCTCGAGTGGAGACGGGTATGTCGGGGAACTTCTTGATTTGCACCAAGGGTGTGAAGGACCCTTTCGAAGTTCCAGAGGTGAGGTGTGATCAGCCTCGAGACGCCTCAGCGGAAATGGGCCTCATCTCGCCTGGAGGGGAGAACCTCCTGGATTTTCTCGAGTTGCGGCAGGTCTTCTCGAGTTACAACGGGGACCTCAGGGACCCGCTCTGGTGGCCTCAGGAAAGGCCAGTCCCCATGCGAGTTGCTAGGGGACCTCTCGGGATTCCTCTCCCGTCCATGCCGGGGCCTCAGTCCTTGTGTGGAGTCGGGGCCGGAACCTGAGGATTCCTCTCCAGTGTTGCCATGGATCTTGGGGTGCTTCTGAGTCTCCCCAGGGGAGTCAGGCCTCGTCTCGAGTGGGGGCATGCACGTGCGCTTTCCTCCCGAGCTGCAGCAGTAGTGTCACGCTTCCTGTCACGTGGTTCAAGGGATCTGTGGCTTTCCCTCGAGGCTGTCCCTCGAGGCTTTCCCACGAGGCTTTCCCACAGGGCTGTGCCACGTGCCACCTCGGTGTGAGTCGATCCTCGGCGTGAAAGTCGACCCGGTGAAGGGAAAAGAGGTTCCTCTGGAATGGACTGAGACATCTGGGGGACTCTTGGAATGGTGGCACGACCCTGGAGTTCCTCTCGCCGTTCCTGTTGAGAGGGCCTCCTCTTGAGATGCGACGGGAACGCCGGGAACTCTTTCCCGACGAAGCAGGGAAAGGATCCCTCATCTCGAGCTACTAGGCGAAAACGGGGCTCCTCTGGATGTGGGCGGGACCCTCGTGATTCCTCTCGAGTGGAGACGGCTAGGTCGGGGAACTTCTTGATTTGCACCAAGGGTGTGAAGGACCCTTTCGAAGTTCCAGAGGGGAGGTGTGATCAGCCTCGAGACGCCTCAGCGGAAATGGGCCTCATCTCGCCTGGAGGGGAGAACCTCCTGGATTTTCTCGAGTTGCGGCAGGTCTTCTCGAGTTACGACGGGGACCTCAGGGACCCACTCTGGTGGCCTCAGGAAAGGCCAGTCCCCATGCGAGTTGCTAGGGGACCTCTCGGGATTCCTCTCCCGTCCATGCCGGGGCCTCAGTCCTTGTGTGGAGTCGGGGCCGGAACCTGAGGATTCCTCTCCAGTGTTGCCATGGATCTTGGGGTGCTTCTGAGTCTCCCTAGGGGAGTCAGGCCTCGTCTCGAGTTTGGGCATTCACGTGCGCTTTCCTCCCGAGCTGCAGCAGTAGTGTCACGCTTCCTGTCACGTGGATCAAGGGATCTGTGGCTTTCCCTCGAGGCTGTCCCTCGAGGCTTTCCCACGAGGCTTTCCCACAGGGCTGTGCCACGTGCCACCTTGGTGTGAGTCGATCCTCGGCGTGAAAGACGAGCCGGTGAAGGGAAAAGAGGTTCCTCTGGAATGGACTGAGACATCTGGGGGACTCTTGGAATGGTGGCACGACCCTGGAGTTCCTCTCGAAGTTCCTTAGAGAGGGCCTCCTCTTGAGATGCGACGGGAACGCCGGGAACTCTTTCCCGACGAAGCAGGGAAAGGATCCCTCATCTCGAGCTACGAGGCGGAAACGGGGCTCCTCTGGATGTGGGCGGGACCCTCGTGATTCCTCTCGAGTGGAGACGGGTATGTCGGGGAACTTCTTGTTTTGCACCAAGGGTGTGAAGGACCCTTTCGAAGTTCCAGAGGTGAGGTGTGATCAGCCTCGAGACGCCTCAGCGGAAATGGGCCTCATCTCGCCTGGAGGGGAGAACCTCCTGGATTTTCTCGAGTTGCGGCAGGTCTTCTCGAGTTACGATGGGGACATCAGGGACCCGCTCTGGTGGCCTCAGGAAAGGCCAGTCCCCATGCGAGTTTCTAGGGGACCTCTCGGGATTCCTCTCCCATCCATGCCGGGGCCTCAGTCCTTGTGTGGAGTCGGGGCCGGAACCTGAGGATTCCTCTCCAGTGTTGCCATGGATCTTGGGGTGCTTCTGAGTCTCCCTAGGGGAGTCAGGCCTCGTCTCGAGTGGGGGCATTCACGTGCGCTTTCCTCCCGAGCTGCAGCAGTAGTGTCACGCTTCCTGTCACGTGGATCAAGGGATCTGTGGCTTTCCCTCGAGGCTGTCCCTCGAGGCTTTCCCACGAGGCTTTCCCACAGGGCTGTGCCACGTGCCACCTTGGTGTGAGTCGATCCTCGGCGTGAAAGACGAGCCGGTGAAGGGAAAAGAGGTTCCTCTGGAATGGACTGAGATATCTGGGGGACTCTTGGAATGGTGGCACGACCCTGGAGTTCCTCTCGAAGTTCCTGTAGAGAGGGCCTCCTCTTGAGATGCGACGGGAACGCCGGGAACTCTTTCCCGACGAAGCAGGGAAAGGATCCCTCATCTCGAGCTACGAGGCCGAAACGGGGCTCCTCTGGATGTGGGCGGGACCCTCGTGATTCCTCTCGAGTGGAGACGGGTATGTCGGGGAACTTCTTGTTTTGCACCAAGGGTGTGAAGGACCCTTTCGAAGTTCCAGAGGTGAGGTGTGATCAGCCTCGAGACGCCTCAGCGGAAATGGGCCTCATCTCGCCTGGAGGGGAGAACCTCCTGGATTTTCTCGAGTTGCGGCAGGTCTTCTCGAGTTACGACGGGGACCTCAGGGACCCGCTCTGGTGGCCTCAGGAAAGGCCAGTCCCCATGCGAGTTTCTAGGGGACCTCTCGGGATTCCTCTCCCGTCCATGCCGGGGCCTCAGTCCTTGTGTGGAGTCGGGGCCGGAACCTGAGGATTCCTCTCCAGTGTTGCCATGGATCTTGGGGTGCTTCTGAGTCTCCCCAGGGGAGTCAGGCCTCGTCTCGAGTGGGGGCATGCACGTGCGCTTTCCTCCCGAGCTGCAGCAGTAGTGTCACGCTTCCTGTCACGTGGATCAAGGGATCTGTGGCTTTCCCTCGAGGCTGTCCCTCGAGGTTTTCCCACGAGGCTTTCCCACAGGGCTGTGCCACGTGCCACCTTGGTGTGAGTCGATCCTCGGCGTGAAAGACGAGCCGGTGAAGGGAAAAGAGGTTCCTCTGGAATGGACTGAGACATCTGGGGGACTCTTGGAATGGTGGCACGACCCTGGAGTTCCTCTCGCCGTTCCTGTTGAGAGGGCCTCCTCTTGAGATGCGATGGGAACGCCGGGAACTCTTTCCCGACGAGCAGGGAAAGGATGCCTCATCTCGAGCTACGAGGCGGAAACGGGGCTCCTCTGGATGTGGGCGGGACCCTCGTGATTCCTCTCGAGTGGAGACGGCTATGTCGGGGAACTTCTTGATTTGCACCAAGGGTGTGAAGGACCCTTTCGAAGTTCCAGAGGTGAGGTGTGATCAGCCTCGAGACGCATCAGCGGAAATGGGCCTCATCTCGCCTGGAGGGGAGAACTACCTGGATTTTCTCGTGTTGCGACAGGTCTTCTCGAGTTACGACGGGGACCTCAGGGACCCGCTCTGGTGGCCTCAGGAAAGGCCAGTCCCCATGTGAGTTGCTAGGGGACCTCTCGGGATTCCTCTCCCGTCCATGCCGGGGCCTCAGTCCTTGTGTGGAGTCGGGGCCGGAACCTGAGGATTCCTCTCCAGTGTTGCCATGGATCTTGGGGTGCTTCTGAGTCTCCCCAGGGGAGTCAGGCCTCGTCTCGAGTGGGGGCATGCACGTGCGCTTTCCTCCCGAGCTGCAGCAGTAGTGTCACGCTTCCTGTCACGTGGATCAAGGGATCTGTGGCTTTCCCTCGAGGCTGTCCCTCGAGGCTTTCCCACGAGGCTTTCCCACAGGGCTGTGCCACGTGCCACCTTGGTGTGAGTCGATCCTCGGAGTGAAAGTCGAGCCGGTGAAGTGAAAAGAGGTTCCTCTGGAATGGACTGAGACATCTGGGGGACTCTTGGAATGGTGGCACGACCCTGGAGTTCCTCTCGCCGTTCCTGTTGAGAGGGCCTCCTCTTGAGATGCGACGGGAACGCCGGGAACTCTTTCCAGACGAAGCAGGGAAAGGATCCCTCATCTCGAGCTACGAGGCGGAAACGGGACTCCTCTGGATGTGGGCGGGACCCTCGTGATTCCTCTCGAGTGGAGACGGGTATGTCGGGGAACTTCTTGATTTGCACCAAGGGTGTGAAGGACCCTTTCGAAGTTCAGAGGTGAAGTGTGATCAGCCTCGAGACGCCTCAGCGGAAGTGGGCCTCATCTCGCCTGGAGGGGAGAACCTCCTGGATTTTCTCGAGTTGCGGCAGGTCTTCTCGAGTTACGACGGGGACCTCAGGGACCCGCTTTGGTGGCCTCAGGAAAGGCCAGTTCCCATGCGAGTTGCTAGGGGACCTCTCGGGATTCCTCTCCCGTCCATGCCGGGGCCTCAGTCCTTGTGTGGATTCGGGGCCGGAACCTGAGGATTCCTCTCCAGTGTTGCCATGGATCTTGGGGTGCTTCTGAGTCTCCCCAGGAGAGTCAGGCCTCGTCTCGAGTGGGGGCATGCACGTGCGCTTTCCTCCCGATCTGCAGCAGTAGTGTCACGCTTCCTGTCACGTGGATCAAGGGATCTGTGGCTTTCCCTCGAGGCTGTCCCTCGAGGCTTTCCCACGAGGCTTTCCCACAGGGCTGTGCCACGTGCCACCTTGGTGTGAGTCGATCCTCGGCGTGAAAGACGAGCCGGTGAAGGGAAAAGAGGTTCCTCTGGAATGGACTGAGACATCTGGGGGACTCTTGGAATGGTGGCACGACCCTGGAGTTCCTCTCGCCGTTCCTGTTGAGAGGGCCTCCTCTTGAGATGCGACGGGAACACCGGGAACTCTTTCCCGACGAAGCAGGGAAAGGATCCCTCATCTCGAGCTACGAGGCGGAAACGGGGCTCCTCTGGATGTGGGCGGGACCCTCGTGATTCCTCTCGAGTGGAGACGGCTAGGTCGGGGAACTTCTTGATTTGCACCAAGGGTGTGAAAGACCCTTTCGAAGTTCCAGAGGTGAGGTGTGATCAGCCTCGAGACGCCTCAGCGGAAATGGGCCTCATCTCGCCTGGAGGGGAGAACCTCCTGGATTTTCTCGAGTTGCGGCAGGTCTTCTCGAGTTACGACGGGGACCTCAGGGACCCGCTCTTCTGGCCTCAGGTAAGGCCAGTCCCCATGCGAGTTGCTAGGGGACCTCTCGGGATTCCTCTCCCGTCCATGCCGGGGCCTCAGTCCTTCTGTGGAGTCGGGGCCGGAACCTGAGGATTCCTCTCCAGTGTTGCCATGGATCTTGGGGTGCTTCTGAGTCTCCCCAGGGGAGTCAGGCCTCGTCTCGAGTGGGGGCATGCACGTGCGCTTTCCTCCCGAGCTGCAGCAGTAGTGTCACGCTTCCTGTCACGTGGTTCAAGGGATCTGTGGCTTTCCCTCGAGGCTGTCCCTCGAGGCTTTCCCACGAGGCTTTCCCACAGGGTTGTGCCACGTGCCACCTCGGTGTGAGTCGATCCTCGGCGTGAAAGTCGACCCGGTGAAGGGAAAAGAGGTTCCTCTGGAATGGACTGAGACATCTGGGGGACTCTTGGAATGGTGGCACGACCCTGGAGTTCCTCTCGCCGTTCCTGTTGAGAGGGCCTCCTCTTGAGATGCGACGGGAATGCCGGGAACTCTTTCCCGACGAAGCAGGGAAAGGATCCCTCATCTCGAGCTACGAGGCGGAAACGGGACTCCTCTGGATGTGGGCGGGACCCTCGTGATTCCTCTCGAGTGGAGACGGCTAGGTCGGGGAACTTCTTGATTTGCACCAAGGGTGAGAAGGACCCTTTCGAAGTTCAGAGGTGAGGTGTGATCAGCCTCGAGACGCCTCAGCGGAAATGGGCCTCATCTCGCCTGGAGGGGAGAACCTCCTGGATTTTCTCGAGTTGCGGCAGGTCTTCTCGAGTTACGACGGGGACCTCAGGGACCCGCTCTGGTGGCCTCAGGAAAGGCCAGTCGCCATGCGAGTTGCTAGGGGACCTCTCGGGATTCCTCTCCCGTCCATGCCGGGGCCTCAGTCCTTGTGTGGATTCGGGGCCGGAACCTGAGGATTCCTCTCCAGTGTTGCCATGGATCTTGGGGTGCTTCTGAGTCTCCCCAGGGGAGTCAGGCCTCGTCTCGAGTTGGGGCATGCACGTGCGCTTTCCTCCCGAGCTGTAGCAGTAGTGTCACGCTTCCTGTCACGTGGATCAAGGGATCTGTGGCTTTCCCTCGAGGCTGTCCCTCGAGGCTTTCCCACGAGGCTTTCCCACAGGGCTGTGCCACGTGCCACCTTGGTGTGAGTCGATCCTCGGCGTGAAAGACGAGCCGGTGAAGGGAAAAGAGGTTCCTCTGGAATGGACTGAGACATCTGGGGGACTCTTGGAATGGTGGCACGACCCTGGAGTTCCTCTCGCCATTCCTGTTGAGAGGGCCTCCTCTTGAGATGCGACGGGAACGCCGGGAACTCTTTCCCGACGAAGCAGGGAAAGGATCCCTCATCACGAGCTACTAGGCGAAAACGGGGCTCCTCTGGATGTGGGCGGGACCCTCGTGATTCCTCTCGAGTGGAGACGGCTAGGTCGGGGAACTTCTTGATTTGCACCAAGGGTGTGAAGGACCCTTTCGAAGTTCCAGAGGGGAGGTGTGATCAGCCTCGAGACGCCTCAGCGGAAATGGGCCTCATCTCGCCTGGAGGGGAGAACCTCCTGGATTTTCTCGAGTTGCGGCAGGTCTTCTCGAGTTACGACGGGGACCTCAGGGACCCGCTCTGGTGGCCTCAGGAAAGGCCAGTCCCCATGCGAGTTGCTAGGGGACCTCTCGGGATTCCTCTCCCGTCCATGCCGGGGCCTCAGTCCTTGTGTGGAGTCGGGGCCGGAACCTGAGGATTCCTCTCCAGTGTTGCCATGGATCTTGGGGTGCTTCTGAGTCTCCCTAGGGGAGTCAGGCCTCGTCTCGAGTTTGGGCATTCACGTGCGCTTTCCTCCCGAGCTGCAGCAGTAGTGTCACGCTTCCTGTCACGTGGATCAAGGGATCTGTGGCTTTCCCTCGAGGCTGTCCCTCGAGGCTTTCCCACGAGGCTTTCCCACAGGGCTGTGCCACGTGCCACCTTGGTGTGAGTCGATCCTCGGCGTGAAAGACGAGCCGGTGAAGGGAAAAGAGGTTCCTCTGGAATGGACTGAGACATCTGGGGGACTCTTGGAATGGTGGCACGACCCTGGAGTTCCTCTCGAAGTTCCTGTAGAGAGGGCCTCCTCTTGAGATGCGACGGGAACGCCGGGAACTCTTTCCCGACGAAGCAGGGAAAGGATCCCTCATCTCGAGCTACGAGGCGGAAACGGGGCTCCTCTGGATGTGGGCGGGACCCTCGTGATTCCTCTCGAGTGGAGACGGGTATGTCGGGGAACTTCTTGTTTTGCACCAAGGGTGTGAAGGACCCTTTCGAAGTTCCAGAGGTGAGGTGTGATCAGCCTCGAGACGCCTCAGCGGAAATGGGCCTCATCTCGCCTGGAGGGGAGAACCTCCTGGATTTTCTCGAGTTGCGGCAGGTCTTCTCGAGTTACGACGGGGACCTCAGGGACCCGCTCTTCTGGCCTCAGGAAAGGCCAGTCCCCATGCGAGTTGCTAGGGGACCTCTCGGGATTCCTCTCCCGTCCATGCCGGGGCCTCAGTCCTTCTGTGGAGTCGGGGCCGGAACCTGAGGATTCCTCTCCAGTGTTGCCATGGATCTTGGGGTGCTTCTGAGTCTCCCCAGGGGAGTCAGGCCTCGTCTCGAGTGGGGGCATGCACGTGCGCTTTCCTCCCGAGCTGCAGCAGTAGTGTCACCCTTCCTGTCACGTGGATCAAGGGATCTGTGGCTTTCCCTCGAGGCTGTCCCTCGAGGTTTTCCCACGAGGCTTTCCCACAGGGCTGTGCCACGTGCCACCTTGGTGTGAGTCGATCCTCGGCGTGAAAGACGAGCCGGTGAAGGGAAAAGAGGTTCCTCTGGAATGGACTGAGACATCTGGGGGACTCTTGGAATGGTGGCACGACCCTGGAGTTCCTCTCGCCGTTCCTGTTGAGAGGGCCTCCTCTTGAGATGCGACCGGAACGCCGGGAACTCTTTCCCGATGAAGCAGGGAAAGGATCCCTCATCTCGAGCTACGAGGCGGAAACGGGGCTCCTCTGGATGTGGGCGGGACCCTCGTGATTCCTCTCGAGTGGAGACGGGTATGTCGGGGAACTTCTTGATTTGCACCAAGGGTGTGAAGGACCCTTTCGAAGTTCCAGAGGTGAGGTGTGATCAGCCTCGAGACGCCTCAGCGGAAATGGGCCTCATCTCGCCTGGAGGGGAGAACCTCCTGGATTTTCTCGAGTTGCGGCAGGTCTTCTCGAGTTACGACGGGGACCTCAGGGACCCGCTCTGGTGGCCTCAGGAAAGGCCAGTCGCCATGCGAGTTGCTAGGGGACCTCTCGGGATTCCTCTCCCGTCCATGCCGGGGCCTCAGTCCTTGTGTGGATTCGGGGCCGGAACCTGAGGATTCCTCTCCAGTGTTGCCATGGATCTTGGGGTGCTTCTGAGTCTCCCCAGGGGAGTCAGGCCTCGTCTCGAGTTGGGGCATGCACGTGCGCTTTCCTCCCGAGCTGTAGCAGTAGTGTCACGCTTCCTGTCACGTGGATCAAGGGATCTGTGGCTTTCCCTCGAGGCTGTCCCTCGAGGCTTTCCCACGAGGCTTTCCCACAGGGCTGTGCCACGTGCCACCTTGGTGTGAGTCGATCCTCGGCGTGAAAGACGAGCCGGTGAAGGGAAAAGAGGTTCCTCTGGAATGGACTGAGACATCTGGGGGACTCTTGGAATGGTGGCACGACCCTGGAGTTCCTCTCGCCATTCCTGTTGAGAGGGCCTCCTCTTGAGATGCGACGGGAACACCGGGAACTCTTTCCCGACGAAGCAGGGAAAGGATCCCTCATCACGAGCTACTAGGCGAAAACGGGGCTCCTCTGGATGTGGGCGGGTCCCTCGTGATTCCTCTCGAGTGGAGACGGCTAGGTCCGGGAACTTCTTGATTTGCACCAAGGGTGTGAAGGACCCTTTCGAAGTTCCAGAGGGGAGGTGTGATCAGCCTCGAGACGCCTCATAGGAAATGGGCCTCATCTCGCCTGGAGGGGAGAACCTCCTGGATTTTCTCGAGTTGCGGCAGGTCTTCTCGAGTTACGACGGGGACCTCAGGGACCCGCTCTGGTGGCCTCAGGAAAGGCCAGTCCCCATGCGAGTTGCTAGGGGACCTCTCGGGATTCCTCTCCCGTCCATGCCGGGGCCTCAGTCCTTGTGTGGAGTCGGGGCCGGAACCTGAGGATTCCTCTCCAGTGTTGCCATGGATCTTGGGGTGCTTCTGAGTCTCCCTAGGGGAGTCAGGCCTCGTCTCGAGTTTGGGCATTCACGTGCGCTTTCCTCCCGAGCTGCAGCAGTAGTGTCACGCTTCCTGTCACGTGGTTCAAGGGATCTGTGGCTTTCCCTCGAGGCTGTCCCTCGAGGCTTTCCCACGAGGCTTTCCCACAGGGCTGTGCCACGTGCCACCTTGGTGTGAGTCGATCCTCGGCGTGAAAGACGAGCCGGTGAAGGGAAAAGAGGTTCCTCTGGAATGGACTGAGACATCTGGGGGACTCTTGGAATGGTGGCACGACCCTGGAGTTCCTCTCGAAGTTCCTGTAGAGAGGGCCTCCTCTTGAGATGCGACGGGAACGCCGGGAACTCTTTCCCGACGAAGCAGGGAAAGGATCCCTCATCTCGAGCTACGAGGCGGAAACGGGGCTCCTCTGGATGTGGGCGGGACCCTCGTGATTCCTCTCGAGTGGAGACGGCTATGTCGGGGAACTTCTTGTTTTGCACCAAGGGTGTGAAGGACCCTTTCGAAGTTCCAGAGGTGAGGTGTGATCAGCCTCGAGACGCCTCAGCGGAAATGGGCCTCATCTCGCCTGGAGGGGAGAATCTCCTGGATTTTCTCGAGTTGCGGCAGGTCTTCTCGAGTTACGACGGGGACCTCAGAGACCCGCTCTTCTGGCCTCAGGAAAGGCCAGTCCCCATGCGAGTTGCTAGGGGACCTCTCGGGATTCCTCTCCCGTCCATGCCGGGGCCTCAGTCCTTCTGTGGAGTCGGGGCCGGAACCTGAGGATTCCTCTCCAGTGTTGCCATGGATCTTGGGGTGCTTCTGAGTCTCCCCAGGGGAGTCAGGCCTCGTCTCGAGTGGGGGCATGCACGTGCGCTTTCCTCCCGAGCTGCAGCAGTAGTGTCACCCTTCCTGTCACGTGGATCAAGGGATCTGTGGCTTTCCCTCGAGGCTGTCCCTCGAGGCTTTCCCACGAGGCTTTCCCACAGGGCTGTGCCACGTGCCACCTTGGTGTGAGTCGATCCTCGGCGTGAAAGACGAGCCGGTGAAGGGAAAAGAGGTTCCTCTGGAATGGACTGAGATATCTGGGGGACTCTTGGAATGGTGGCACGACCCTGGAGTTCCTCTCGCCGGGCCTGTTGAGAGGGCCTCCTCTTGAGATGCGACGGGAACGCCGGGAACTCTTTCCCGACGAAGCAGGGAAAGGATCCCTCATCTCGAGCTACGAGGCGGAAACGGGGCTCCTCTGGATGTGGGCGGGACCCTCGTGATTCCTCTCGAGTGGAGACGGGTATGTCGGGGAACTTCTTGTTTTGCACCAAGGGTGTGAAGGACCCTTTCGAAGTTCCAGAGGTGAGGTGTGATCAGCCTCGAGACGCATCAGCGGAAATGGGCCTCATCTCGCCTGGAGGGGAGAACCTCCTGGATTTTCTCGAGTTGCGGCAGGTCTTCTCGAGTTACGACGGGGACCTCAGGGACCCGCTCTGGTGGCCTCAGGAAAGGCCAGTCCCCATGCGAGTTGCTAGGGGACCTCTCGGGATTCCTCTCCCGTCCATGCCGGGGCCTCAGTCCTTGTGTGGAGTCGGGGCCGGAACCTGAGGATTCCTCTCCAGTGTTGCCATGGATCTTGGGGTGCTTCTGAGTCTCCCCAGGGGAGTCAGGCCTCGTCTCGAGTGGGGGCATGCACGTGCGCTTTCCTCCCGAGCTGCAGCAGTAGTGTCACGCTTCCTGTCACGTGGATCAAGGGATCTGTGGCTTTCCCTCGAGGCTGTCCCTCGAGGTTTTCCCACGAGGCTTTCCCACAGGGCTGTGCCACGTGCCACCTTGGTGTGAGTCGATCCTCGGCGTGAAAGACGAGCCGGTGAAGGGAAAAGAGGTTCCTCTGGAATGGACTGAGACATCTGGGGGACTCTTGGAATGGTGGCACGACCCTGGAGTTCCTCTCGCCGTTCCTGTTGAGAGGGCCTCCTCTTGAGATGCGACCGGAACGCCGGGAACTCTTTCCCGATGAAGCAGGGAAAGGATCCCTCATCTCGAGCTACGAGGCGGAAACGGGGCTCCTCTGGATGTGGGCGGGACCCTCGTGATTCCTCTCGAGTGGAGACGGGTATGTCGGGGAACTTCTTGATTTGCACCAAGGGTGTGAAGGACCCTTTCGAAGTTCCAGAGGTGAGGTGTGATCAGCCTCGAGACGCCTCAGCGGAAATGGGCCTCATCTCGCCTGGAGGGGAGAACCTCCTGGATTTTCTCGAGTTGCGGCAGGTCTTCTCGAGTTACGACGGGGACCTCAGGGACCCGCTCTGGTGGCCTCAGGAAAGGCCAGTCCCCATGCGAGTTGCTAGGGGACCTCTCGGGATTCCTCTCCCGTCCATGCCGGGGTCTCAGTCCTTGTGTGGAGTCGGGGCCGGAACCTGAGGATTCCTCTCCAGTGTTGCCATGGATCTTGGGGTGCTTCTGAGTCTCCCCAGGGGAGTCAGGCCTCGTCTCGAGTGGGGGCATGCACGTGCGCTTTCCTCCCGAGCTGCAGCAGTAGTGTCACGCTTCCTGTCACGTGGTTCAAGGGATCTGTGGCTTTCCCTCGAGGCTGTCCCTCGAGGCTTTCCCACGAGGCTTTCCCACAGGGCTGTGCCACGTGCCACCTCGGTGTGAGGCGATCCTCGGCGTGAAAGTCGACCCGGTGAAGGGAAAAGAGGTTCCTCTGGAATGGACTGAGACATCTGGGGGACTCTTGGAATGGTGGCACGACCCTGGAGTTCCTCTCGCCGTTCCTGTTGAGAGGGCCTCCTCTTGAGATGCGACGGGAACGCCGGGAACTCTTTCCCGACGAAGCAGGGAAAGGATCCCTCATCTCGAGCTACGAGGCGGAAACGGGACTCCTCTGGATGTGGGCGGGACCCTCGTGATTCCTCTCGAGTGGAGACGGCTAGGTCGGGGAACTTCTTGATTTGCACCAAGGGTGTGAAGGACCCTTTCGAAGTTCAGAGGTGAGGTGTGATCAGCCTCGAGACGCCTCAGCGGAAATGGGCCTCATCTCGCCTGGAGGGGAGAACCTCCTGGATTTTCTCGAGTTGCGGCAGGTCTTCTCGAGTTACGACGGGGACCTCAGGGACCCGCTCTGGTGGCCTCAGGAAAGGCCAGTCCCCATGCGAGTTGCTAGGGGACCTCTCGGGATTCCTCTCCCGTCCATGCCGGGGCCTCAGTCCTTGTGTGGATTCGGGGCCGGAACCTGAGGATTCCTCTCCAGTGTTGCCATGGATCTTGGGGTGCTTCTGAGTCTCCCCAGGGGAGTCAGGCCTCGTCTCGAGTTGGGGCATGCACGTGCGCTTTCCTCCCGAGCTGTAGCAGTAGTGTCACGCTTCCTGTCACGTGGATCAAGGGATCTGTGGCTTTCCCTCGAGGCTGTCCCTCGAGGCTTTCCCACGAGGCTTTCCCACAGGGCTGTGCCACGTGCCACCTTGGTGTGAGTCGATCCTCGGCGTGAAAGACGAGCCGGTGAAGGGAAAAGAGGTTCCTCTGGAATGGACTGAGACATCTGGGGGACTCTTGGAATGGTGGCACGACCCTGGAGTTCCTCTCGCCATTCCTGTTGAGAGGGCCTCCTCTTGAGATGCGACGGGAACGCCGGGAACTCTTTCCCGACGAAGCAGGGAAAGGATCCCTCATCACGAGCTACTAGGCGAAAACGGGGCTCCTCTGGATGTGGGCGGGACCCTCGTGATTCCTCTCGAGTGGAGACGGCTAGGTCGGGGAACTTCTTGATTTGCACCAAGGGTGTGAAGGACCCTTTCGAAGTTCCAGAGGGGAGGTGTGATCAGCCTCGAGACGCATCAGCGGAAATGGGCCTCATCTCGCCTGGAGGGGAGAACCTCCTGGATTTTCTCGAGTTGCGGCAGGTCTTCTCGAGTTACGACGGGGACCTCAGGGACCCGCTCTGGTGGCCTCAGGAAAGGCCAGTCCCCATGCGAGTTGCTAGGGGACCTCTCGGGATTCCTCTCCCGTCCATGCCGGGGCCTCAGTCCTTGTGTGGAGTCGGGGCCGGAACCTGAGGATTCCTCTCCAGTGTTGCCATGGATCTTGGGGTGCTTCTGAGTCTCCCTAGGGGAGTCAGGCCTCGTCTCGAGTTTGGGCATTCACGTGCGCTTTCCTCCCGAGCTGCAGCAGTAGTGTCACGCTTCCTGTCACGTGGATCAAGGGATCTGTGGCTTTCCCTCGAGGCTGTCCCTCGAGGCTTTCCCACGAGGCTTTCCCACAGGGCTGTGCCACGTGCCACCTTGGTGTGAGTCGATCCTCGGCGTGAAAGACGAGCCGGTGAAGGGAAAAGAGGTTCCTCTGGAATGGACTGAGACATCTGGGGGACTCTTGGAATGGTGGCACGACCCTGGAGTTCCTCTCGAAGTTCCTGTAGAGAGGGCCTCCTCTTGAGATGCGACGGGAACGCCGGGAACTCTTTCCCGACGAAGCAGGGAAAGGATCCCTCATCTCGAGCTACGAGGCGGAAACGGGCCTCCTCTGGATGTGGGCGGGACCCTCGTGATTCCTCTCGAGTGGAGACGGGTATGTCGGGGAACTTCTTGTTTTGCACCAAGGGTGTGAAGGACCCTTTCGAAGTTCCAGAGGTGAGGTGTGATCAGCCTCGAGACGCCTCAGCGGAAATGGGCCTCATCTCGCCTGGAGGGGAGAACCTCCTGGATTTTCTCGAGTTGCGGCAGGTCTTCTCGAGTTACGATGGGGACATCAGGGACCCGCTCTGGTGGCCTCAGGAAAGGCCAGTCCCCATGCGAGTTTCTAGGGGACCTCTCGGGATTCCTCTCCCGTCCATGCCGGGGCCTCAGTCCTTGTGTGGAGTCGGGGCCGGAACCTGAGGATTCCTCTCCAGTGTTGCCATGGATCTTGGGGTGCTTCTGAGTCTCCCCAGGGGAGTCAGGCCTCGTCTCGAGTGGGGGCATTCACGTGCGCTTTCCTCCCGAGCTGCAGCAGTAGTGTCACGCTTCCTGTCACGTGGATCAAGGGATCTGTGGCTTTCCCTCGAGGCTGTCCCTCGAGGTTTTCCCACGAGGCTTTCCCACAGGGCTGTGCCACGTGCCACCTTGGTGTGAGTCGATCCTCGGCGTGAAAGACGAGCCAGTGAAGGGAAAAGAGGTTCCTCTGGAATGGACTGAGACATCTGGGGGACTCTTGGAATGGTGGCACGACCCTGGAGTTCCTCTCGCCGTTCCTGTTGAGAGGGCCTCCTCTTGAGATGCGACGGGAACGCCGGGAACTCTTTCCCGACGAAGCAGGGAAAGGATGCCTCATCTCGAGCTACGAGGCGGAAACGGGGCTCCTCTGGATGTGGGCGGGACCCTCGTGATTCCTCTCGAGTGGAGACGGCTAGGTCGGGGAACTTCTTGATTTGCACCAAGGGTGTGAAGGACCCTTTCGAAGTTCCAGAGGTGAGGTGTGATCAGCCTCGAGACGCCTCAGCGGAAATGGGCCTCATCTCGCCTGGAGGGGAGAACCTCCTGGATTTTCTCGTGTTGCGACAGGTCTTCTCGAGTTACGACGGGGACCTCAGGGACCCGCTCTGGTGGCCTCAGGAAAGGCCAGTCCCCATGCGAGTTGCTAGGGGACCTCTCGGGATTCCTCTCCCGTCCATGCCGGGGCCTCAGTCCTTGTGTGGAGTTGGGGCCGGAACCTGAGGATTCCTCTCCAGTGTTGCCATGGATCTTGGGGTGCTTCTGAGTCTCCCCAGGGGAGTCAGGCCTCGTCTCGAGTGGGGGCATGCACGTGCGCTTTCCTCCCGAGCTGCAGCAGTAGTGTCACGCTTCCTGTCACGTGGTTCAAGGGATCTGTGGCTTTCCCTCGAGGCTGTCCCTCGAGGCTTTCCCACGAGGCTTTCCCACAGGGCTGTGCCACGTGCCACCTTGGTGTGAGTCGATCCTCGGAGTGAAAGTCGAGCCGGTGAAGGGAAAAGAGGTTCCTCTGGAATGGACTGAGACATCTGGGGGACTCTTGGAATGGTGGCACGACCCTGGAGTTCCTCTCGCCGTTCCTGTTGAGAGGGCCTCCTCTTGAGATGCGACGGGAACGCCGGGAACTCTTTCCCGACGAAGCAGGGAAAGGATCCCTCATCTCGAGCTACGAGGCGGAAACGGGACTCCTCTGGATGTGGGCGGGACCCTCGTGATTCCTCTCGAGTGGAGACGGGTATGTCGGGGAACTTCTTGATTTGCACCAAGGGTGTGAAGGACCCTTTCGAAGTTCAGAGGTGAAGTGTGATCAGCCTCGAGACGCCTCAGCGGAAATGGGCCTCATCTCGCCTGGAGGGGAGAACCTCCTGGATTTTCTCGAGTTGCGGCAGGTCTTCTCGAGTTACGACGGGGACCTCAGGGACCCGCTTTGGTGGCCTCAGGAAAGGCCAGTTCCCATGCGAGTTGCTAGGGGACCTCTCGGGATTCCTCTCCCGTCCATGCCGGGGCCTCAGTCCTTGTGTGGATTCGGGGCCGGAACCTGAGGATTCCTCTCCAGTGTTGCCATGGATCTTGGGGTGCTTCTGAGTCTCCCCAGGAGAGTCAGGCCTCGTCTCGAGTGGGGGCATGCACGTGCGCTTTCCTCCCGATCTGCAGCAGTAGTGTCACGCTTCCTGTCACGTGGATCAAGGGATCTGTGGCTTTCCCTCGAGGCTGTCCCTCGAGGCTTTCCCACGAGGCTTTCCCACAGGGCTGTGCCACG
Source organism: Budorcas taxicolor (assembly GCF_023091745.1). Lineage (NCBI taxonomy): Eukaryota > Metazoa > Chordata > Mammalia > Artiodactyla > Bovidae > Budorcas > Budorcas taxicolor. Next base: position 2,211,936 of record NW_026291738.1, read on the forward strand.
TGCCACCTTGGTGTGAGTCGATCCTCGGCGTGAAAGACGAGCCGGTGAAGGGAAAAGAGGTTCCTCTGGAATGGACTGAGACATCTGGGGGACTCTTGGAATGGTGGCACGACCCTGGAGTTCCTCTCGCCGTTCCTGTTGAGAGGGCCTCCTCTTGAGATGCGACGGGAACACCGGGAACTCTTTCCCGACGAAGCAGGGAAAGGATCCCTCATCTCGAGCTACGAGGCCGAAACGGGGCTCCTCTGGATGTGGGCGGGACCCTCGTGATTCCTCTCGAGTGGAGACGGCTAGGTCGGGGAACTTCTTGATTTGCACCAAGGGTGTGAAAGACCCTTTCGAAGTTCCAGAGGTGAGGTGTGATCAGCCTCGAGACGCCTCAGCGGAAATGGGCCTCATCTCGCCTGGAGGGGAGAACCTCCTGGATTTTCTCGAGTTGCGGCAGGTCTTCTCGAGTTACGACGGGGACCTCAGGGACCCGCTCTTCTGGCCTCAGGAAAGGCCAGTCCCCATGCGAGTTGCTAGGGGACCTCTCGGGATTCCTCTCCCGTCCATGCCGGGGCCTCAGTCCTTCTGTGGAGTCGGGGCCGGAACCTGAGGATTCCTCTCCAGTGTTTCCATGGATCTTGGGGTGCTTCTGAGTCTCCCCAGGGGAGTCAGGCCTCGTCTCGAGTGGGGGCATGCACGTGCGCTTTCCTCCCGAGCTGCAGCAGTAGTGTCACCCTTCCTGTCACGTGGATCAAGGGATCTGTGGCTTTCCCTCGAGGCTGTCCCTCGAGGCTTTCCCACGAGGCTTTCCCACAGGGCTGTGCCACGTGCCACCTTGGTGTGAGTCGATCCTCGGCGTGAAAGACGAGCCGGTGAAGGGAAAAGAGGTTCCTCTGGAATGGACTGAGATATCTGGGGGACTCTTGGAATGGTGGCACGACCCTGGAGTTCCTCTCGCCGTGCCTGTTGAGAGGGCCTCCTCTTGAGATGCGACGGGAACGCCGGGAACTCTTTCCCGACGAAGCAGGGAAAGGATCCCTCATCTCGAGCTACGAGGCGGAAACGGGGCTCCTCTGGAGGTGGGCGGGACCCTCGTGATTCCTCTCGAGTGGAGACGGGTATGTCGTGGAACTTCTTGTTTTGCACCAAGGGTGTGAAGGACCCTTTCGAAGTTCCAGAGGTGAGGTGTGATCAGCCTCGAGACGCCTCAGCGGAAATGGGCCTCATCTCGCCTGGAGGGGAGAACCTCCTGGATTTTCTCGAGTTGCGGCAGGTCTTCTCGAGTTACGACGGGGACCTCAGGGACCCGCTCTGGTGGCCTCAGGAAAGGCCAGTCCCCATGCGAGTTGCTAGGGGACCTCTCGGGATTCCTCTCCCGTCCATGCCGGGGCCTCAGTCCTTGTGTGGAGTCGGGGCCGGAACCTGAGGATTCCTCTCCAGTGTTGCCATGGATCTTGGGGTGCTTCTGAGTCTCCCCAGGGGAGTCAGGCCTCGTCTCGTGTGGGGGCATGCACGTGCGCTTTCCTCCCGAGCTGCAGCAGTAGTGTCACGCTTCCTGTCACGTGGATCAAGGGATCTGTGGCTTTCCCTCGAGGCTGTCCCTCGAGGCTTTCCCACGAGGCTTGCCCACAGGGCTGTGCCACGTGCCAAATTGGTGTGAGTCGATCCTCGGCGTGAAAGACCAGCCGGTGAAGGGAAAAGAGGTTCCTCTGGAATGGACTGAGACATCTGGGGGACTCTTGGAATGGTGGCACGACCCTGGAGTTCCTCTCGCCGTTCCTGTTGAGAGGGCCTCCTCTTGAGATGCGACGGGAACGCCGGGAACTCTTTCCCGACGAAGCAGGGAAAGGATCCCTCATCTCGAGCTACGAGGCCGAAACGGGGCTCCTCTGGATGTGGGCGGGACCCTCGTGATTCCTCTCGAGTGGAGACGGGTATGTCGGGGAACTTCTTGTTTTGCACCAAGGGTGTGAAGGACCCTTTCGAAGTTCCAGAGGTGAGGTGTGATCAGCCTCGAGACGCCTCAGCGAAAATGGGCCTCATCTCGCCTGGAGGGGAGAACCTCCTGGATTTTCTCGAGTTGCGGCAGGTCTTCTCGAGTTACGACGGGGACCTCAGGGACCCGCTCTGGTGGCCTCAGGAAAGGCCAGTCCCCATGCGAGTTTCTAGGGGACCTCTCGGGATTCCTCTCCCGTCCATGCCGGGGCCTCAGTCCTTGTGTGGAGTCGGGGCCGGAACCTGAGGATTCCTCTCCAGTGTTGCCATGGATCTTGGGGTGCTTCTGAGTCTCCCCAGGGGAGTCAGGCCTCGTCTCGAGTGGGGGCATGCACGTGCGCTTTCCTCCCGAGCTGCAGCAGTAGTGTCACGATTCCTGTCACGTGGATCAAGGGATCTGTGGCTTTCCCTCGAGGCTGTCCCTCGAGGCTTTCCCACGAGGCTTGCCCACAGGGCTGTGCCACGTGCCACCTTGGTGTGAGTCGATCCTCGGCGTGAAAGACGAGCCGGTGAAGGGAAAAGAGGTTCCTCTGGAATGGACTGAGACATCTGGGGGCTCTTGGAATGGTGGCACGACCCTGGAGTTCCTCTCGCCGTTCCTGTTGAGAGGGCCTCCTCTTGAGATGCGATGGGAACGCCGGGAACTCTTTCCCGACGAAGCAGGGAAAGGATGCCTCATCTCGAGCTACGAGGCGGAAACGGGGCTCCTCTGGATGTGGGCGGGACCCTCGTGATTCCTCTCGAGTGGAGACGGCTATGTCGGGGAACTTCTTGATTTGCACCAAGGGTGTGAAGGACCCTTTCGAAGTTCCAGAGGTGAGGTGTGATCAGCCTCGAGACGCCTCAGCGGAAATGGGCCTCATCTCGCCTGGAGGGGAGAACCTCCTGGATTTTCTCGAGTTGCGACAGGTCTTCTCGAGTTACGACGGGGACCTCAGGGACCCGCTCTGGTGGCCTCAGGAAAGGCCAGTCCCCATGCGAGTTGCTAGGGGACCTCTCGGGATTCCTCTCCCGTCCATGCCGGGGCCTCAGTCCTTGTGTGGAGTCGGGGCCGGAACCTGAGGATTCCTCTCCAGTGTTGCCATGGATCTTGGGGTGCTTCTGAGTCTCCCCAGGGGAGTGAGGCCTCGTCTCGAGTGTGGGCATGCACGTGCGCTTTCCTCCCGATCTGCAGCAGTAGTGTCACGCTTCCTGTCACGTGGATCAAGGGATCTGTGGCTTTCCCTCGAGGCTGTCCCTCGAGGCTTTCCCACGAGGCTTTCCCACAGGGCTGTGCCACGTGCCACCTTGGTGTGAGTCGATCCTCGGCGTGAAAGACGAGCCGGTGAAGGGAAAAGAGGTTCCTCTGGAATGGACTGAGACATCTGGGGGACTCTTGGAATGGTGGCACGACCCTGGAGTTCCTCTCGCCGTTCCTGTTGAGAGGGCCTCCTCTTGAGATGCGACGGGAACGCCGGGAACTCTTTCCCGACGAAGCAGGGAAAGGATCCCTCATCTCGAGCTACGAGGCGGAAACGGGGCTCCTCTGGATGTGGGCGGGACCCTCGTGATTCCTCTCGAGTGGAGACGGCTAGGTCGGGGAACTTCTTGATTTGCACCAAGGGTGTGAAAAACCCTTTCGAAGTTCCAGAGGTGAGGTGTGATCAGCCTCGAGACGCCTCAGCGGAAATGGGCCTCATCTCGCCTGGAGGGGAGAACCTCCTGGATTTTCTCGAGTTGCGGCAGGTCTTCTCGAGTTACGACGGGGACCTCAGGGACCCGCTCTGCTGGCCTCAGGAAAGGCCAGTCCCCATGCGAGTTGCTAGGGGACCTCTCGGGATTCCTCTCCCGTCCATGCCGGGGCCTCAGTCCTTCTGTGGAGTCGGGGCCGGAACCTGAGGATTCCTCTCCAGTGTTGCCATGGATCTTGGGGTGCTTCTGAGTCTCCCCAGGGGAGTCAGGCCTCGTCTCGAGTGGGGGCATGCACGTGCGCTTTCCTCCCGAGCTGCAGCAGTAGTGTCACGCTTTCTGTCACGTGGATCAAGGGATCTGTGGCTTTCCCTCGAGGCTGTCCCTCGAGGCTTTCCCACGAGGCTTTCCCACAGGGCTGTGCCACGTGCCACCTTGGTGTGAGTCGATCCTCGGCGTGAAAGACGAGCCGGTGAAGGGAAAAGAGGTTCCTCTGGAATGGACTGAGATATCTGGGGGACTCTTGGAATGGTGGCACGACCCTGGAGTTCCTCTCGCCGTGCCTGTTGAGAGGGCCTCCTCTTGAGATGCGACGGGAACGCCGGGAACTCTTTCCCGACGAAGCAGGGAAAGGATCCCTCATCTCGAGCTACGAGGCGGAAACGGGGCTCCTCTGGATGTGGGCGGGACCCTCGTGATTCCTCTCGAGTGGAGACGGGTATGTCGGGGAACTTCTTGTTTTGCACCAAGGGTGTGAAGGACCCTTTCGAAGTTCCAGAGGTGAGGTGTGATCAGCCTCGAGACGCATCAGCGGAAATGGGCCTCATGTCGCCTGGAGGGGAGAACCTCCTGGATTTTCTCGAGTTGCGGCAGGTCTTCTCGAGTTACGACGGGGACCTCAGGGACCCGCTCTGGTGGCCTCAGGAAAGGCCAGTCCCCATGCGAGTTGCTAGGGGACCTCTCGGGATTCCTCTCCCGTCCATGCCGGGGCCTCAGTCCTTGTGTGGAGTCGGGGCCGGAACCTGAGGATTCCTCTCCAGTGTTGCCATGGATCTTGGGGTGCTTCTGAGTCTCCCCAGGGGAGTCAGGCCTCGTCTCGAGTGGGGGCATGCACGTGCGCTTTCCTCCCGAGCTGCAGCAGTAGTGTCACGCTTCCTGTCACGTGGATCAAGGGATCTGTGGCTTTCCCTCGAGGCTGTCCCTCGAGGCTTTCCCACGAGGCTTGCCCACAGGGCTGTGCCACGTGCCAAATTGGTGTGAGTCGATCCTCGGCGTGAAAGACGAGCCGGTGAAGGGAAAAGAGGTTCCTCTGGAATGGACTGAGACATCTGGGGGACTCTTGGAATGGTGGCACGACCCTGGAGTTCCTCTCGCCGTTCCTGTTGAGAGGGCCTCCTCTTGAGATGCGACGGGAACGCCGGGAACTCTTTCCCGAAGAAGCAGGGAAAGGATCCCTCATCTCGAGCTACGAGGCGGAAACGGGGCTCCTCTGGATGTGGGCGGGACCCTCGTGATTCCTCTCGAGTGGAGACGGGTATGTCGGGGAACTTCTTGTTTTGCACCAAGGGTGTGAAGGACCCTTTCGAAGTTCCAGAGGTGAGGTGTGATCAGCCTCGAGACGCCTCAGCGGAAATGGGCCTCATCTCGCCTGGAGGGGAGAACCTCCTGGATTTTCTCGAGTTGCGGCAGGTCTTCTCGAGTTACGACGGGGACCTCAGGGACCCGCTCTGGTGGCCTCAGGAAAGGCCAGTCCCCATGCGAGTTGCTAGGGGACCTCTCGGGATTCCTCTCCCGTCCATGCCGGGGCCTCAGTCCTTGTGTGGAGTCGGGGCCGGAACCTGAGGATTCCTCTCCAGTGTTGCCATGGATCTTGGGGTGCTTCTGAGTCTCCCCAGGGGAGTCAGGCCTCGTCTCGAGTGGGGGCATTCACGTGCGCTTTCCTCCCGAGCTGCAGCAGTAGTGTCACGATTCCTGTCACGTGGATCAAGGGATCTGTGGCTTTCCCTCGAGGCTGTCCCTCGAGGCTTTCCCACGAGGCTTGCCCACAGGGCTGTGCCACGTGCCACCTTGGTGTGAGTCGATCCTCGGCGTGAAAGACGAGCCGGTGAAGGGAAAAGAGGTTCCTCTGGAATGGACTGAGACATCTGGGGGACTCTTGGAATGGTGGCACGACCCTGGAGTTCCTCTCGAAGTTCCTGTAGAGAGGGCCTCCTCTTGAGATGCGACGGGAACGCCGGGAACTCTTTCCCGAGGAAGCAGGGAAAGGATCCCTCATCTCGAGCTACGAGGCGGAAACGGGGCTCCTCTGGATGTGGGCGGGACCCTCGTGATTCCTCTCGAGTGGAGACGGGTATGTCGGGGAACTTCTTGTTTTGCACCAAGGGTGTGAAGGACCCTTTCGAAGTTCCAGAGGTGAGGTGTGATCAGCCTCGAGACGCCTCAGCGGAAATGGGCCTCATCTCGCCTGGAGGGGAGAACCTCCTGGACTTTCTCGAGTTGCGGCAGGTCTTCTCGAGTTACGACGGGGATCTCAGGGACCCGCTCTGGTGGCCTCAGAAAAGGCCAGTCCCCATGCGAGTTGCTAGGGGACCTCTCGGGATTCCTCTCCCGTCCATGCCGGGGCCTCAGTCCTGGTGTGGAGTCGGGGCCGGAACCTGAGGATTCCTCTCCAGTGTTGCCATGGATCTTGGGGTGCTTCTGAGTCTCCGCAGGGGAGTCAGGCCTCGTCTCGAGTGGGGGCATGCACGTGCGCTTTCCTCCCGAGCTGCAGCAGTAGTGTCACGCTTCCTGTCACGTGGATCAAGGGATCTGTGGCTTTCCCTCGAGGCTGTCCCTCGAGGCTTTCCCACGAGGCTTTCCCACAGGGCTGTGCCACGTGCCACCTTGGTGTGAGTCGATCCTCGGCGTGAAAGACGAGCCGGTGAAGGGAAAAGAGGTTCCTCTGGAATGGACTGAGACATCTGGGGGACTCTTGGAATGGTGGCACGACCCTGGAGTTCCTCTCGCCGGTCCTGTCGAGAGGGCCTCCTCTTGAGATGCGACGGGAAGGCCGGGAACTCTTTCCCGACGAAGCAGGGAAAGGATCCCTCATCTCGAGCTACGAGGCGGAAACGGGGCTCCTCTGGATGTGGGCGGGACCCTCGTGATTCCTCTCGAGTGGAGACGGCTAGGTCGGGGAACTTCTTGATTTGCACCAAGGGTGTGAAGGACCCTTTCGAAGTTCCAGAGGTGAGGTGTGATCAGCCTCGAGACGCCTCAGCGGAAATGGGCCTCATCGCGCCTGGAGGGGAGAACCTCCTGGATTTTCTCAAGTTGCGGCAGGTCTTCTCGAGTTACGACGGGGACCTCAGGGACCCGCTCTGGTGGCCTCAGGAAAGGCCAGTCCCCATGCGAGTTGCTAGGGGACCTCTCGGGATTCTTCTCCCGTCCATGCCGTGGCCTAATACCCTGTGTGGAGTCGGGGCCGGAAACTGAGGATTCCTCTCCAGTGTTGCCATGGATCTTGGGGTGCCTCTGAGTCTCCCCAGGGGAGTCAGGCCTCGTCTCGAGTGGTGGCATGCACGTGCGCTTTCCTCCCGAGCTGCAGCAGTAGTGTCACGCTTCCTGTCACGTGGATCAAGGGATCTGTGGCTTTCCCTCGAGGCTGTCCCTCGAGGCTTTCCCACGAGGCTTTCCCACAGGGCTGTGCCACGTGCCACCTTGGTGTGAGTCGATCCTCGGCGTGAAAGACGAGCCGGTGAAGGGAAAAGAGGTTCCTCTGGAATGGACTGAGACATCTGGGGGACTCTTGGAATGGTGGCACGACCCTGGAGTTCCTCTCGCCGTTCCTGTTGAGAGGGCCTCCTCTTGAGATGCGACGGGAACGCTGGGAACTCTTTCCCGACGAAGCAGGGAAAGGATCCCTCATCTCGAGCTATGAGGCGGAAACGGGGCTCCTCTGGATGTGGGCGGGACACTCGTGATTCCTCTCGAGTGGAGACGGCTAGGTCGGGGAACTTCTTGATTTGCACCAAGGGTGTGAAGGACCCTTTCGAAGTTCCAGAGGTGAGGTGTGATCAGCCTCGAGACGCCTCAGCGGAAATGGGCCTCATCTCGCCTGGAGGGGAGAACCTCCTGGATTTTCTCGAGTTGCGGCAGGTCTTCTCGAGTTACGACGGGGACCTCAGGGACCCGCTCTGGTGGCCTCAGGAAAGGCCAGTCCCCATGCGAGTTTCTAGGGGACCTCTCGGGATTCCTCTCCCGTCCATGCCGGGGCCTCAGTCCTTGTGTGGAGTCGGGGCCGGAACCTGAGGATTCCTCTCCAGTGTTGCCATGGATCTTGGGGTGCTTCTGAGTCTCCCCAGGGGAGTCAGGCCTCGTCTCGAGTGGGGGCATGCACGTGCGCTTTCCTCCCGAGCTGCAGCAGTAGTGTCACGCTTCCTGTCACGTGGATCAAGGGATCTGTGGCTTTCCCTCGAGGCTGTCCCTCGAGGTTTTCCCACGAGGCTTTCCCACAGGGCTGTGCCACGTGCCACCTTGGTGTGAGTCGATCCTCGGCGTGAAAGACGAGCCGGTGAAGGGAAAAGAGGTTCCTCTGGAATGGACTGAGACATCTGGGGGACTCTTGGAATGGTGGCACGACCCTGGAGTTCCTCTCGCCGTTCCTGTTGAGAGGGCCTCCTCTTGAGATGCGATGGGAACGCCGGGAACTCTTTCCCGACGAAGCAGGGAAAGGATGCCTCATCTCGAGCTACGAGGCGGAAACGGGGCTCCTCTGGATGTGGGCGGGACCCTCGTGATTCCTCTCGAGTGGAGACGGCTATGTCGGGGAACTTCTTGATTTGCACCAAGGTTGTGAAGGACCCTTTCGAAGTTCCAGAGGTGAGGTGTGATCAGCCTGGAGACGCCTCAGCGGAAATGGGCCTCATCTCGCCTGGAGGGGAGAACCTCCTGGATTTTCTCGTGTTGCGACAGGTCTTCTCGAGTTACGACGGGGACCTCAGGGACCCGCTCTGGTGGCCTCAGGAAAGGCCAGTCCCCATGCGAGTTGCTAGGGGACCTCTCGGGATTCCTCTCCCGTCCATGCCGGGGCCTCAGTCCTTGTGTGGAGTCGGGGCCGGAACCTGAGGATTCCTCTCCAGTGTTGCCATGAATCTTGGGGTGCTTCTGAGTCTCCCCAGGGGAGTCAGGCCTCGTCTCGAGTGGGGGCATGCACGTGCGCTTTCCTCCCGAGCTGCAGCAGTAGTGTCACGCTTCCTGTCACGTGGTTCAAGGGATCTGTGGCTTTCCCTCGAGGCTGTCCCTCGAGGCTTTCCCACGAGGCTTTCCCACAGGGCTGTGCCACGTGCCACCTTGGTGTGAGTCGATCCTCGGAGTGAAAGTCGAGCCGGTGAAGGGAAAAGAGGTTCCTCTGGAATGGACTGAGACATCTGGGGGAGTCTTGGAATGGTGGCACGACCCTGGAGTTCCTCTCGCCGTTCCTGTTGAGAGGGCCTCCTCTTGAGATGCGACGGGAACGCCGGGAACTCTTTCCCGACGAAGCAGGGAAAGGATCCCTCATCTCGAGCTACGAGGCGGAAACGGGACTCCTCTGGATGTGGGCGGGACCCTCGTGATTCCTCTCGAGTGGAGACGGGTATGTCGGGGAACTTCTTGATTTGCACCAAGGGTGTGAAGGACCCTTTCGAAGTTCAGAGGTGAAGTGTGATCAGCCTCGAGACGCCTCAGCGGAAATGGGCCTCATCTCGCCTGGAGGGGAGAACCTCCTGGATTTTCTCGAGTTGCGGCAGGTCTTCTCGAGTTACGACGGGGACCTCAGGGACCCGCTTTGGTGGCCTCAGGAAAGGCCAGTTCCCATGCGAGTTGCTAGGGGACCTCTCGGGATTCCTCTCCCGTCCATGCCGGGGCCTCAGTCCTTGTGTGGAGTCGGGGCCGGAACCTGAGGATTCCTCTCCAGTGTTGCCATGGATCTTGGGGTGCTTCTGAGTCTCCCCAGGGGAGTCAGGCCTCGTCTCGAGTGGGGGCATGCACGTGCGCTTTCCTCCCGAGCTGCAGCAGTAGTGTCACCCTTCCTGTCACGTGGATCAAGGGATCTGTGGCTTTCCCTCGAGGCTGTCCCTCGAGGCTTTCCCACGAGGCTTTCCCACAGGGCTGTGCCACGTGCCACCTTGGTGTGAGTCTATCCTCGGCGTGAAAGACGAGCCGGTGAAGGGAAAAGAGGTTCCTCTGGAATGGACTGAGATATCTGGGGGACTCTTGGAATGGTGGCACGACCCTGGAGTTCCTCTCGCCGTGCCTGTTGAGAGGGCCTCCTCTTGAGATGCGACGGGAACGCCGGGAACTCTTTCCCGACGAAGCAGGGAAAGGATCCCTCATCTCGAGCTACGAGGCGGAAACGGGGCTCCTCTGGATGTGGGCGGGACCCTCGTGATTCCTCTCGAGTGGAGACGGCTAGGTCGGGGAACTTCTTGATTTGCACCAAGGGTGTGAAGGACCCTTTCGAAGTTCCAGAGGTGAGGTGTGATCAGCCTCGAGACGCATCAGCGGAAATGGGCCTCATCTCGCCTGGAGGGGAGAACCTCCTGGATTTTCTCGAGTTGCGGCAGGTCTTCTCGAGTTACGACGGGGACCTCAGGGACCCGCTCTGGTGGCCTCAGGAAAGGCCAGTCCCCATGCGAGTTGCTAGGGGACCTCTCGGTATTCCTCTCCCGTCCATGCCGGGGCCTCAGTCCTTGTGTGGAGTCGGGGCCGGAACCTGAGGATTCCTCTCCAGTGTTGCCATGGATCTTGGGGTGCTTCTGAGTCTCCCCAGGGGAGTCAGGCCTCGTCTCGAGTGGGGGCATGCACGTGCGCTTTCCTCCCGAGCTGCAGCAGTAGTGTCACGCTTCCTGTCACGTGGATCAAGGGATCTGTGGCTTTCCCTCGAGGCTGTCCCTCGAGGTTTTCCCACGAGGCTTTCCCACAGGGCTGTGCCACGTGCCACCTTGGTGTGAGTCGATCCTCGGCGTGAAAGACGAGCCGGTGAAGGGAAAAGAGGTTCCTCTGGAATGGACTGAGACATCTGGGGGACTCTTGGAATGGTGGCACGACCCTGGAGTTCCTCTCGCCGTTCCTGTTGAGAGGGCCTCCTCTTGAGATGCGACCGGAACGCCGGGAACTCTTTCCCGATGAAGCAGGGAAAGGATCCCTCATCTCGAGCTACGAGGCGGAAACGGGGCTCCTCTGGATGTGGGCGGGACCCTCGTGATTCCTCTCGAGTGGAGACGGGTATGTCGGGGAACTTCTTGATTTGCACCAAGGGTGTGAAGGACCCTTTCGAAGTTCCAGAGGTGAGGTGTGATCAGCCTCGAGACGCCTCAGCGGAAATGGGCCTCATCTCGCCTGGAGGGGAGAACCTCCTGGATTTTCTCGAGTTGCGGCAGGTCTTCTCGAGTTACGACGGGGACCTCAGGGACCCGCTCTGGTGGCCTCAGGAAAGGCCAGTCCCCATGCGAGTTGCTAGGGGACCTCTCGGGATTCCTCTCCCGTCCATGCCGGGGTCTCAGTCCTTGTGTGGAGTCGGGGCCGGAACCTGAGGATTCCTCTCCAGTGTTGCCATGGATCTTGGGGTGCTTCTGAGTCTCCCCAGGGGAGTCAGGCCTCGTCTCGAGTGGGGGCATGCACGTGCGCTTTCCTCCCGAGCTGCAGCAGTAGTGTCACGCTTCCTGTCACGTGGTTCAAGGGATCTGTGGCTTTCCCTCGAGGCTGTCCCTCGAGGCTTTCCCACGAGCCTTTCCCACAGGGCTGTGACACGTGCCACCTCGCTGTGAGTCGATCCTCGGCGTGAAAGTCGACCCGGTGAAGGGAAAAGAGGTTCCTCTGGAATGGACTGAGACATCTGGGGGACTCTTGGAATGGTGGCACGACCCTGGAGTTCCTCTCGCCGTTCCTGTTGAGAGGGCCTCCTCTTGAGATGCGACGGGAACGCCGGGAACTCTTTCCCGACGAAGCAGGGAAAGGATCCCTCATCTCGAGCTACGAGGCAGAAACGGGACTCCTCTGGATGTGGGCGGGACCCTCGTGATTCCTCTCGAGTGGAGACGGGTATGTCGGGGAACTTCTTGATTTGCACCAAGGGTGTGAAGGACCCTTTCGAAGTTCAGAGGTGAGGTGTGATCAGCCTCGAGACGCCTCAGCGGAAATGGGCCTCATCTCGCCTGGAGGGGAGAACCTCCTGGATTTTCTCGAGTTGCGGCAGGTCTTCTCGAGTTACGACGGGGACCTCAGGGACCCGCTCTGGTGGCCTCAGGAAAGGCCAGTCGCCATGCGAGTTGCTAGGGGACCTCTCGGGATTCCTCTCCCGTCCATGCCGGGGCCTCAGTCCTTGTGTGGATTCGGGGCCGGAACCTGAGGATTCCTCTCCAGTGTTGCCATGGATCTTGGGGTGCTTCTGAGTCTCCCCAGGGGAGTCAGGCCTCGTCTCGAGTTGGGGCATGCACGTGCGCTTTCCTCCCGAGCTGTAGCAGTAGTGTCACGCTTCCTGTCACGTGGATCAAGGGATCTGTGGCTTTCCCTCGAGGCTGTCCCTCGAGGCTTTCCCACGAGGCTTTCCCACAGGGCTGTGCCACGTGCCACCTTGGTGTGAGTCGATCCTCGGCGTGAAAGACGAGCCGGTGAAGGGTAAAGAGGTTCCTCTGGAATGGACTGAGACATCTGGGGGACTCTTGGAATGGTGGCACGACCCTGGAGTTCCTCTCGAAGTTCCTGTTGAGAGGGCCTCCTCTTGAGATGCGACGGGAACGCCGGGAACTCTTTCCCGACGAAGCAGGGAAAGGATCCCTCATCACGAGCTACTAGGCGAAAACGGGGCTCCTCTGGATGTGGGCGGGACCCTCGTGATTCCTCTCGAGTGGAGACGGCTAGGTCGGGGAACTTCTTGATTTGCACCAAGGGTGTGAAGGACCCTTTCGAAGTTCCAGAGGGGAGGTGTGATCAGCCTCGAGACGCCTCAGCGGAAATGGGCCTCATCTCGCCTGGAGGGGAGAACCTCCTGGATTTTCTCGAGTTGCGGCAGGTCTTCTCGAGTTACGACGGGGACCTCAGGGACCCGCTCTGGTGGCCTCAGGAAAGGCCAGTCCCCATGCGAGTTGCTAGGGGACCTCTCGGGATTCCTCTCCCGTCCATGCCGGGGCCTCAGTCTTTGTGTGGAGTCGGGGCCGGAACCTGAGGATTCCTCTCCAGTGTTGCCATGGATCTTGGGGTGCTTCTGAGTCTCCCTAGGGGAGTCAGGCCTCGTCTCGAGTTTGGGCATTCACGTGCGCTTTCCTCCCGAGCTGCAGCAGTAGTGTCACGCTTCCTGTCACGTGGATCAAGGGATCTGTGGCTTTCCCTCGAGGCTGTCCCTCGAGGCTTTCCCACGAGGCTTTCCCACAGGGCTGTGCCACGTGCCACCTTGGTGTGAGTCGATCCTCGGCGTGAAAGACGAGCCGGTGAAGGGAAAAGAGGTTCCTCTGGAATGGACTGAGACATCTGGGGGACTCTTGGAATGGTGGCACGACCCTGGAGTTCCTCTCGAAGTTCCTGTAGAGAGGGCCTCCTCTTGAGATGCGACGGGAACGCCGGGAACTCTTTCCCGACGAAGCAGGGAAAGGATCCCTCATCTCGAGCTACGAGGCGGAAACGGGGCTCCTCTGGATGTGGGCGGGACCCTCGTGATTCCTCTCGAGTGGAGACGGGTATGTCGGGGAACTTCTTGTTTTGCACCAAGGGTGTGAAGGACCCTTTCGAAGTTCCAGAGGTGAGGTGTGATCAGCCTCGAGACGCCTCAGCGGAAATGGGCCTCATCTCGCCTGGAGGGGAGAACCTCCTGGATTTTCTCGAGTTGCGGCAGGTCTTCTCGAGTTACGACGGGGACCTCAGGGACCCGCTGTTCTGGCCTCAGGAAAGGCCAGTCCCCATGCGAGTTGCTAGGGGACCTCTCGGGATTCCTCTCCCGTCCATGCCGGGGCCTCAGTCCTTCTGTGGAGTCGGGGCCGGAACCTGAGGATTCCTCTCCAGTGTTGCCATGGATCTTGGGGTGCTTCTGAGTCTCCCCAGGGGAGTCAGGCCTCGTCTCGAGTGGGGGCATGCACGTGCGCTTTCCTCCCGAGCTGCAGCAGTAGTGTCACCCTTCCTGTCACGTGGATCAAGGGATCTGTGGCTTTCCCTCGAGGCTGTCCCTCGAGGCTTTCCCACGAGGCTTTCCCACAGGGCTGTGCCACGTGCCACCTTGGTGTGAGTCGATCCTCGGCGTGAAAGACGAGCCGGTGAAGGGAAAAGAGGTTCCTCTGGAATGGACTGAGATATCTGGGGGACTCTTGGAATGGTGGCACGACCCTGGAGTTCCTCTCGCCGTTCCTGTTGAGAGGGCCTCCTCTTGAGATGCGACCGGAACGCCGGGAACTCTTTCCCGATGAAGCAGGGAAAGGATCCCTCATCTCGAGCTACGAGGCGGAAACGGGGCTCCTCTGGATGTGGGCGGGACCCTCGTGATTCCTCTCGAGTGGAGACGGGTATGTCGGGGAACTTCTTGATTTGCACCAAGGGTGTGAAGGACCCTTTCGAAGTTCCAGAGGTGAGGTGTGATCAGCCTCGAGACGCCTCAGCGGAAATGGGCCTCATCTCGCCTGGAGGGGAGAACCTCCTGGATTTTCTCGAGTTGCGGCAGGTCTTCTCGAGTTACGACGGGGACCTCAGGGACACGCTCTGGTGGCCTCAGGAAAGGCCAGTCCCCATGCGAGTTGCTAGGGGACCTCTCGGGATTCCTCTCCCGTCCATGCCGGGGTCTCAGTCCTTGTGTGGAGTCGGGGCCGGAACCTGAGGATTCCTCTCCAGTGTTGCCATGGATCTTGGGGTGCTTCTGAGTCTCCCCAGGGGAGTCAGGCCTCGTCTCGAGTGGGGGCATGCACGTGCGCTTTCCTCCCGAGCTGCAGCAGTAGTGTCACGCTTCCTGTCACGTGGTTCAAGGGATCTGTGGCTTTCCCTCGAGGCTGTCCCTCGAGGCTTTCCCACGAGGCTTTCCCACAGGGCTGTGCCACGTGCCACCTCGGTGTGAGTCGATCCTCGGCGTGAAAGTCGACCCGGTGAAGGGAAAAGAGGTTCCTCTGGAATGGACTGAGACATCTGGGGGACTCTTGGAATGGTGGCACGACCCTGGAGTTCCTCTCGCCGTTCCTGTTGAGAGGGCCTCCTCTTGAGATGCGACGGGAACGCCGGGAACTCTTTCCCGACGAAGCAGGGAAAGGATCCCTCATCTCGAGCTACGAGGCGGAAACGGGACTCCTCTGGATGTGGGCGGGACCCTCGTGATTCCTCTCGAGTGGAGACGGGTATGTCGGGGAACTTCTTGATTTGCACCAAGGGTGTGAAGGACCCTTTCGAAGTTCAGAGGTGAGGTGTGATCAGCCTCGAGACGCCTCAGCGGAAATGGGCCTCATCTCGCCTGGAGGGGAGAACCTCCTGGATTTTCTCGAGTTGCGGCAGGTCTTCTCGAGTTACGACGGGGACCTCAGGGACCCGCTCTGGTGGCCTCAGGAAAGGCCAGTCGCCATGCGAGTTGCTAGGGGACCTCTCGGGATTCCTCTCCCGTCCATGCCGGGGCCTCAGTCCTTGTGTGGATTCGGGGCCGGAACCTGAGGATTCCTCTCCAGTGTTGCCATGGATCTTGGGGTGCTTCTGAGTCTCCCCAGGGGAGTCAGGCCTCGTCTCGAGTTGGGGCATGCACGTGCGCTTTCCTCCCGAGCTGTAGCAGTAGTGTCACGCTTCCTGTCACGTGGATCAAGGGATCTGTGGCTTTCCCTCGAGGCTGTCCCTCGAGGCTTTCCCACGAGGCTTTCCCACAGGGCTGTGCCACGTGCCACCTTGGTGTGAGTCGATCCTCGGCGTGAATGACGAGCCGGTGAAGGGAAAAGAGGTTCCTCTGGAATGGACTGAGACATCTGGGGGACTCTTGGAATGGTGGCACGACCCTGGAGTTCCTCTCGCCATTCCTGTTGAGAGGGCCTCCTCTTGAGATGCGACGGGAACGCCGGGAACTCTTTCCCGACGAAGCAGGGAAAGGATCCCTCATCACGAGCTACTAGGCGAAAACGGGGCTCCTCTGGATGTGGGCGGGACCCTCGTGATTCCTCTCGAGTGGAGACGGCTAGGTCGGGGAACTTCTTGATTTGCACCAAGGGTGTGAAGGACCCTTTCGAAGTTCCAGAGGGGAGGTGTGATCAGCCTCGAGACGCCTCAGCGGAAATGGGCCTCATCTCGCCTGGAGGGGAGAACCTCCTGGATTTTCTCGAGTTGCGGCAGGTCTTCTCGAGTTACGACGGGGACCTCAGGGACCCGCTCTGGTGGCCTCAGGAAAGGCCAGTCCCCATGCGAGTTGCTAGGGGACCTCTCGGGATTCCTCTCCCGTCCATGCCGGGGCCTCAGTCCTTGTGTGGAGTCGGGGCCGGAACCTGAGGATTCCTCTCCAGTGTTGCCATGGATCTTGGGGTGCTTCTGAGTCTCCCTAGGGGAGTCAGGCCTCGTCTCGAGTTTGGGCATTCACGTGCGCTTTCCTCCCGAGCTGCAGCAGTAGTGTCACGCTTCCTGTCACGTGGATCAAGGGATCTGTGGCTTTCCCTCGAGGCTGTCCCTCGAGGCTTTCCCACGAGGCTTTCCCACAGGGCTGTGCCACGTGCCACCTTGGTGTGAGTCGATCCTCGGCGTGAAAGACGAGCCGGTGAAGGGAAAAGAGGTTCCTCTGGAATGGACTGAGACATCTGGGGGACTCTTGGAATGGTGGCACGACCCTGGAGTTCCTCTCGAAGTTCCTGTAGAGAGGGCCTCCTCTTGAGATGCGACGGGAACGCCGGGAACTCTTTCCCGACGAAGCAGGGAAAGGATCCCTCATCTCGAGCTACGAGGCGGAAACGGGGCTCCTCTGGATGTGGGCGGGACCCTCGTGATTCCTCTCGAGTGGAGACGGGTATGTCGGGGAACTTCTTGTTTTGCACCAAGGGTGTGAAGGACCCTTTCGAAGTTCCAGAGGTGAGGTGTGATCAGCCTCGAGACGCCTCAGCGGAAATGGGCCTCATCTCGCCTGGAGGGGAGAACCTCCTGGATTTTCTCGAGTTGCGGCAGGTCTTCTCGAGTTACGACGGGGACCTCAGGGACCCGCTCTTCTGGCCTCAGGAAAGGCCAGTCCCCATGCGAGTTGCTAGGGGACCTCTCGGGATTCCTCTCCCGTCCATGCCGGGGCCTCAGTCCTTCTGTGGAGTCGGGGCCGGAACCTGAGGATTCCTCTCCAGTGTTGCCATGGATCTTGGGGTGCTTCTGAGTCTCCCCAGGGGAGTCAGGCCTCGTCTCGAGTGGGGGCATGCACGTGCGCTTTCCTCCCGAGCTGCAGCAGTAGTGTCACGCTTCCTGTCACGTGGATCAAGGGATCTGTGGCTTTCCCTCGAGGCTGTCCCTCGAGGCTTTCCCACGAGGCTTTCCCACAGGGCTGTGCCACGTGCCACCTTGGTGTGAGTCGATCCTCGGCGTGAAAGACGAGCCGGTGAAGGGAAAAGAGGTTCCTCTGGAATGGACTGAGATATCTGGGGGACTCTTGGAATGGTGGCACGACCCTGGAGTTCCTCTCGCCGTGCCTGTTGAGAGGGCCTCCTCTTGAGATGCGACGGGAACGCCGGGAACTCTTTCCCGACGAAGCAGGGAAAGGATCCCTCATCTCGAGCTACGAGGCGGAAACGGGGCTCCTCTGGATGTGGGCGGGACCCTCGTGATTCCTCTCGAGTGGAGACGGGTATGTCGGGGAACTTCTTGTTTTGCACCAAGGGTGTGAAGGACCCTTTCGAAGTTCCAGAGGTGAGGTGTGATCAGCCTCGAGACGCATCAGCGGAAATGGGCCTCATCTCGCCTGGAGGGGAGAACCTCCTGGATTTTCTCGAGTTGCGGCAGGTCTTCTCGAGTTACGACGGGGACCTCAGGGACCCACTCTGGTGGCCTCAGGAAAGGCCAGTCCCCATGCGAGTTGCTAGGGGACCTCTCGGGATTCCTCTCCCGTCCATGCCGGGGCCTCAGTCCTTGTGTGGAGTCGGGGCCGGAACCTGAGGATTCCTCTCCAGTGTTGCCATGGATCTTGGGGTGCTTCTGAGTCTCCCCAGGGGAGTCAGGCCTCGTCTCGAGTGGGGGCATGCACGTGCGCTTTCCTCCCGAGCTGCAGCAGTAGTGTCACGCTTCCTGTCACGTGGATCAAGGGATCTGTGGCTTTCCCTCGAGGCTGTCCCTCGAGGTTTTCCCACGAGGCTTTCCCACAGGGCTGTGCCACGTGCCACCTTGGTGTGAGTCGATCCTCGGCGTGAAAGACGAGCCGGTGAATTGAAAAGAGGTTCCTCTGGAATGGACTGAGACATCTGGGGGACTCTTGGAATGGTGGCACGACCCTGGAGTTCCTCTCGCCGTTCCTGTTGAGAGGGCCTCCTCTTGAGATGCGACCGGAACGCCGGGAACTCTTTCCCGATGAAGCAGGGAAAGGATCCCTCATCTCGAGCTACGAGGCGGAAACGGGGCTCCTCTGGATGTGGGCGGGACCCTCGTGATTCCTCTCGAGTGGAGACGGGTATGTCGGGGAACTTCTTGATTTGCACCAAGGGTGTGAAGGACCCTTTCGAAGTTCCAGAGGTGAGGTGTGATCAGCCTCGAGACGCCTCAGCGGAAATGGGCCTCATCTCGCCTGGAGGGGAGAACCTCCTGGATTTTCTCGAGTTGCGGCAGGTCTTCTCGAGTTACGACGGGGACCTCAGGGACCCGCTCTGGTGGCCTCAGGAAAGGCCAGTCCCCATGCGAGTTGCTAGGGGACCTCTCGGGATTCCTCTCCCGTCCATGCCGGGGTCTCAGTCCTTGTGTGGAGTCGGGGCCGGAACCTGAGGATTCCTCTCCAGTGTTGCCATGGATCTTGGGGTGCTTCTGAGTCTCCCCAGGGGAGTCAGGCCTCGTCTCGAGTGGGGGCATGCACGTGCGCTTTCCTCCCGAGCTGCAGCAGTAGTGTCACGCTTCCTGTCACGTGGTTCAAGGGATCTGTGGCTTTCCCTCGAGGCTGTCCCTCGAGGCTTTCCCACGAGGCTTTCCCACAGGGCTGTGCCACGTGCCACCTCGGTGTGAGTCGATCCTCGGCGTGAAAGTCGACCCGGTGAAGGGAAAAGAGGTTCCTCTGGAATGGACTGAGACATCTGGGGGACTCTTGGAATGGTGGCACGACCCTGGAGTTCCTCTCGCCGTTCCTGTTGAGAGGGCCTCCTCTTGAGATGCGACGGGAACGCCGGGAACTCTTTCCCGACGAAGCAGGGAAAGGATCCCTCATCTCGAGCTACGAGGCGGAAACGGGACTCCTCTGGATGTGGGCGGGACCCTCGTGATTCCTCTCGAGTGGAGACGGCTAGGTCGGGGAACTTCTTGATTTGCACCAAGGGTGTGAAGGACCCTTTCGAAGTTCAGAGGTGAGGTGTGATCAGCCTCGAGACGCCTCAGCGGAAATGGGCCTCATCTCGCCTGGAGGGGAGAACCTCCTGGATTTTCTCGAGTTGCGGCAGGTCTTCTCGAGTTACGACGGGGACCTCAGGGACCCGCTCTGGTGGCCTCAGGAAAGGCCAGTCCCCATGCGAGTTGCTAGGGGACCTCTCGGGATTCCTCTCCCGTCCATGCCGGGGCCTCAGTCCTTGTGTGGATTCGGGGCCGGAACCTGAGGATTCCTCTCCAGTGTTGCCATGGATCTTGGGGTGCTTCTGAGTCTCCCCAGGGGAGTCAGGCCTCGTCTCGAGTTGGGGCATGCACGTGCGCTTTCCTCCCGAGCTGTAGCAGTAGTGTCACGCTTCCTGTCACGTGGATCAAGGGATCTGTGGCTTTCCCTCGAGGCTGTCCCTCGCGGCTTTCCCACGAGGCTTTCCCACAGGGCTGTGCCACGTGCCACCTTGGTGTGAGTCGATCCTCGGCGTGAAAGACGAGCCGGTGAAGGGAAAAGAGGTTCCTCTGGAATGGACTGAGACATCTGGGGGACTCTTGGAATGGTGGCACGACCCTGGAGTTCCTCTCGCCATTCCTGTTGAGAGGGCCTCCTCTTGAGATGCGACGGGAACGCCGGGAACTCTTTCCCGACGAAGCAGGGAAAGGATCCCTCATCACGAGCTACTAGGCGAAAACGGGGCTCCTCTGGATGTGGGCGGGACCCTCGTGATTCCTCTCGAGTGGAGACGGCTAGGTCGGGGAACTTCTTGATTTGCACCAAGGGTGTGAAGGACCCTTTCGAAGTTCCAGAGGGGAGGTGTGATCAGCCTCGAGACGCATCAGCGGAAATGGGCCTCATCTCGCCTGGAGGGGAGAACCTCCTGGATTTTCTCGAGTTGCGGCAGGTCTTCTCGAGTTACGACGGGGACCTCAGGGACCCGCTCTGGTGGCCTCAGGAAAGGCCAGTCCCCATGCGAGTTGCTAGGGGACCTCTCGGGATTCCTCTCCCGTCCATGCCGGGGCCTCAGTCCTTGTGTGGAGTCGGGGCCGGAACCTGAGGATTCCTCTCCAGTGTTGCCATGGATCTTGGGGTGCTTCTGAGTCTCCCTAGGGGAGTCAGGCCTCGTCTCGAGTTTGGGCATTCACGTGCGCTTTCCTCCCGAGCTGCAGCAGTAGTGTCACGCTTCCTGTCACGTGGATCAAGGGATCTGTGGCTTTCCCTCGAGGCTGTCCCTCGAGGCTTTCCCACGAGGCTTTCCCACAGGGCTGTGCCACGTGCCACCTTGGTGTGAGTCGATCCTCGGCGTGAAAGACGAGCCGGTGAAGGGAAAAGAGGTTCCTCTGGAATGGACTGAGACATCTGGGGGACTCTTGGAATGGGGGCACGACCCTGGAGTTCCTCTCGAAGTTCCTGTAGAGAGGGCCTCCTCTTGAGATGCGACGGGAACGCCGGGAACTCTTTCCCGACGAAGCAGGGAAAGGATCCCTCATCTCGAGCTACGAGGCGGAAACGGGGCTCCTCTGGATGTGGGCGGGACCCTCGTGATTCCTCTCGAGTGGAGACGGGTATGTCGGGGAACTTCTTGTTTTGCACCAAGGGTGTGAAGGACCCTTTCGAAGTTCCAGAGGTGAGGTGTGATCAGCCTCGAGACGCCTCAGCGGAAATGGGCCTCATCTCGCCTGGAGGGGAGAACCTCCTGGATTTTCTCGAGTTGCGGCAGGTCTTCTCGAGTTACGATGGGGACCTCAGGGACCCGCTCTGGTGGCCTCAGGAAAGGCCAGTCCCCATGCGAGTTTCTAGGGGACCTCTCGGGATTCCTCTCCCGTCCATGCCGGGGCCTCAGTCCTTGTGTGGAGTCGGGGCCGGAACCTGAGGATTCCTCTCCAGTGTTGCCATGGATCTTGGGGTGCTTCTGAGTCTCCCCAGGGGAGTCAGGCCTCGTCTCGAGTGGGGGCATTCACGTGCGCTTTCCTCCCGAGCTACAGCAGTAGTGTCACGCTTCCTGTCACGTGGATCAAGGGATCTGTGGCTTTCCCTCGAGGCTGTCCCTCGAGGTTTTCCCACGAGGCTTTCCCACAGGGCTGTGCCACGTGCCACCTTGGTGTGAGTCGATCCTCGGCGTGAAAGACGAGCCGGTGAAGGGAAAAGAGGTTCCTCTGGAATGGACTGAGACATCTGGGGGACTCTTGGAATGGTGGCACGACCCTGGAGTTCCTCTCGCCGTTCCTGTTGAGAGGGCCTCCTCTTGAGATGCGATGGGAACGCCGGGAACTCTTTCCCGACGAAGCAGGGAAAGGATGCCTCATCTCGAGCTACGAGGCGGAAACGGGGCTCCTCTGGATGTGGGCGGGACCCTCGTGATTCCTCTCGAGTGGAGACGGCTATGTCGGGGAACTTCTTGATTTGCACCAAGGGTGTGAAGGACCCTTTCGAAGTTCCAGAGGTGAGGTGTGATCAGCCTCGAGACGCCTCAGCGGAAATGGGCCTCATCTCGCCTGGAGGGGAGAACCTCCTGGATTTTCTCGTGTTGCGACAGGTCTTCTCGAGTTACGACGGGGACCTCAGGGACCCGCTCTGGTGGCCTCAGGAAAGGCCAGTCCCCATGCGAGTTGCTAGGGGACCTCTCGGGATTCCTCTCCCGTCCATGCCGGGGCCTCAGTCCTTGTGTGGAGTTGGGGCCGGAACCTGAGGATTCCTCTCCAGTGTTGCCATGGATCTTGGGGTGCTTCTGAGTCTCCCCAGGGGAGTCAGGCCTCGTCTCGAGTGGGGGCATGCACGTGCGCTTTCCTCCCGAGCTGCAGCAGTAGTGTCACGCTTCCTGTCACGTGGTTCAAGGGATCTGTGGCTTTCCCTCGAGGCTGTCCCTCGAGGCTTTCCCACGAGGCTTTCCCACAGGGCTGTGCCACGTGCCACCTTGGTGTGAGTCGATCCTCGGAGTGAAAGTCGAGCCGGTGAAGGGAAAAGAGGTTCCTCTGGAATGGACTGAGACATCTGGGGGACTCTTGGAATGGTGGCACGACCCTGGAGTTCCTCTCGCCGTTCCTGTTGAGAGGGCCTCCTCTTGAGATGCGACGGGAACGCCGGGAACTCTTTCCCGACGAAGCAGGGAAAGGATCCCTCATCTCGAGCTACGAGGCGGAAACGGGACTCCTCTGGATGTGGGCGGGACCCTCGTGATTCCTCTCGAGTGGAGACGGGTATGTCGGGGAACTTCTTGATTTGCACCAAGGGTGTGAAGGACCCTTTCGAAGTTCAGAGGTGAAGTGTGATCAGCCTCGAGACGCCTCAGCGGAAATGGGCCTCATCTCGCCTGGAGGGGAGAACCTCCTGGATTTTCTCGAGTTGCGGCAGGTCTTCTCGAGTTACGACGGGGACCTCAGGGACCCGCTTTGGTGGCCTCAGGAAAGGCCAGTTCCCATGCGAGTTGCTAGGGGACCTCTCGGGATTCCTCTCCCGTCCATGCCGGGGCCTCAGTCCTTGTGTGGATTCGGGGCCGGAACCTGAGGATTCCTCTCCAGTGTTGCCATGGATCTTGGGGTGCTTCTGAGTCTCCCCAGGAGAGTCAGGCCTCGTCTCGAGTGGGGGCATGCACGTGCGCTTTCCTCCCGATCTGCAGCAGTAGTGTCACGCTTCCTGTCACGTGGATCAAGGGATCTGTGGCTTTCCCTCGAGGCTGTCCCTCGAGGCTTTCCCACGAGGCTTTCCCACAGGGCTGTGCCACGTGCCACCTTGGTGTGAGTCGATCCTCGGCGTGAAAGACGAGCCGGTGAAGGGAAAAGAGGTTCCTCTGGAATGGACTGAGACATCTGGGGGACTCTTGGAATGGTGGCACGACCCTGGAGTTCCTCTCGCCGTTCCTGTTGAGAGGGCCTCCTCTTGAGATGCGACGGGAACACCGGGAACTCTTTCCCGACGAAGCAGGGAAAGGATCCCTCATCTCGAGCTACGAGGCGGAAACGGGGCTCCTCTGGATGTGGGCGGGACCCTCGTGATTCCTCTCGAGTGGAGACGGCTAGGTCGGGGAACTTCTTGATTTGCACCAAGGGTGTGAAAGACCCTTTCGAAGTTCCAGAGGTGAGGTGTGATCAGCCTCGAGACGCCTCAGCGGAAATGGGCCTCATCTCGCCTGGAGGGGAGAACCTCCTGGATTTTCTCGAGTTGCGGCAGGTCTTCTCGAGTTACGACGGGGACCTCAGGGACCCGCTCTTCTGGCCTCAGGAAAGGCCAGTCCCCATGCGAGTTGCTAGGGGACCTCTCGGGATTCCTCTCCCGTCCATGCCGGGGCCTCAGTCCTTCTGTGGAGTCGGGGCCGGAACCTGAGGATTCCTCTCCAGTGTTTCCATGGATCTTGGGGTGCTTCTGAGTCTCCCCAGGGGAGTCAGGCCTCGTCTCGAGTGGGGGCATGCACGTGCGCTTTCCTCCCGAGCTGCAGCAGTAGTGTCACCCTTCCTGTCACGTGGATCAAGGGATCTGTGGCTTTCCCTCGAGGCTGTCCCTCGAGGCTTTCCCACGAGGCTTTCCCACAGGGCTGTGCCACGTGCCACCTTGGTGTGAGTCGATCCTCGGCGTGAAAGACGAGCCGGTGAAGGGAAAAGAGGTTCCTCTGGAATGGACTGAGATATCTGGGGGACTCTTGGAATGGTGGCACGACCCTGGAGTTCCTCTCGCCGTGCCTGTTGAGAGGGCCTCCTCTTGAGATGCGACGGGAACGCCGGGAACTCTTTCCCGACGAAGCAGGGAAAGGATCCCTCATCTCGAGCTACGAGGCGGAAACGGGGCTCCTCTGGATGTGGGCGGGACCCTCGTGATTCCTCTCGAGTGGAGACGGGTATGTCGGGGAACTTCTTGTTTTGCACCAAGGGTGTGAAGGACCCTTTCGAAGTTCCAGAGGTGAGGTGTGATCAGCCTCGAGACGCATCAGCGGAAATGGGCCTCATCTCGCCTGGAGGGGAGAACCTCCTGGATTTTCTCGAGTTGCGGCAGGTCTTCTCGAGTTACGACGGGGACCTCAGGGACCCGCTCTGGTGGCCTCAGGAAAGGCCAGTCCCCATGCGAGTTGCTAGGGGACCTCTCGGGATTCCTCTCCCGTCCATGCCGGGGCCTCAGTCCTTGTGTGGAGTCGGGGCCGGAACCTGAGGATTCCTCTCCAGTGTTGCCATGGATCTTGGGGTGCTTCTGAGTCTCCCCAGGGGAGTCAGGCCTCGTCTCGAGTGGGGGCATGCACGTGCGCTTTCCTCCCGAGCTGCAGCAGTAGTGTCACGCTTCCTGTCACGTGGATCAAGGGATCTGTGGCTTTCCCTCGAGGCTGTCCCTCGAGGCTTTCCCACGAGGCTTGCCCACAGGGCTGTGCCACGTGCCAAATTGGTGTGAGTCGATCCTCGGCGTGAAAGACCAGCCGGTGAAGGGAAAAGAGGTTCCTCTGGAATGGACTGAGACATCTGGGGGACTCTTGGAATGGTGGCACGACCCTGGAGTTCCTCTCGCCGTTCCTGTTGAGAGGGCCTCCTCTTGAGATGCGACGGGAACGCCGGGAACTCTTTCCCGACGAAGCAGGGAAAGGATCCCTCATCTCGAGCTACGAGGCGGAAACGGGGCTCCTCTGGATGTGGGCGGGACCCTCGTGATTCCTCTCGAGTGGAGACGGGTATGTCGGGGAACTTCTTGTTTTGCACCAAGGGTGTGAAGGACCCTTTCGAAGTTCCAGAGGTGAGGTGTGATCAGCCTCGAGACGCCTCAGCGAAAATGGGCCTCATCTCGCCTGGAGGGGAGAACCTCCTGGATTTTCTCGAGTTGCGGCAGGTCTTCTCGAGTTACGACGGGGACCTCAGGGACCCGCTCTGGTGGCCTCAGGAAAGGCCAGTCCCCATGCGAGTTTCTAGGGGACCTCTCGGGATTCCTCTCCCGTCCATGCCGGGGCCTCAGTCCTTGTGTGGAGTCGGGGCCGGAATCTGAGGATTCCTCTCCAGTGTTGCCATGGATCTTGGGGTGCTTCTGAGTCTCCCCAGGGGAGTCAGGCCTCGTCTCGAGTGGGGGCATGCACGTGCGCTTTCCTCCCGAGCTGCAGCAGTAGTGTCACGATTCCTGTCACGTGGATCAAGGGATCTGTGGCTTTCCCTCGAGGCTGTCCCTCGAGGCTTTCCCACGAGGCTTGCCCACAGGGCTGTGCCACGTGCCACCTTGGTGTGAGTCGATCCTCGGCGTGAAAGACGAGCCGGTGAAGGGAAAAGAGGTTCCTCTGGAATGGACTGAGACATCTGGGGGCTCTTGGAATGGTGGCACGACCCTGGAGTTCCTCTCGCCGTTCCTGTTGAGAGGGCCTCCTCTTGAGATGCGATGGGAACGCCGGGAACTCTTTCCCGACGAAGCAGGGAAAGGATGCCTCATCTCGAGCTACGAGGCGGAAACGGGGCTCCTCTGGATGTGGGCGGGACCCTCGTGATTCCTCTCGAGTGGAGACGGCTATGTCGGGGAACTTCTTGATTTGCACCAAGGGTGTGAAGGACCCTTTCGAAGTTCCAGAGGTGAGGTGTGATCAGCCTCGAGACGCCTCAGCGGAAATGGGCCTCATCTCGCCTGGAGGGGAGAACCTCCTGGATTTTCTCGAGTTGCGACAGGTCTTCTCGAGTTACGACGGGGACCTCAGGGACCCGCTCTGGTGGCCTCAGGAAAGGCCAGTCCCCATGCGAGTTGCTAGGGGACCTCTCGGGATTCCTCTCCCGTCCATGCCGGGGCCTCAGTCCTTGTGTGGAGTCGGGGCCGGAAACTGAGGATTCCTCTCCAGTGTTGCCATGGATCTTGGGGTGCTTCTGAGTCTCCCCAGGGGAGTCAGGCCTCGTCTCGAGTGGGGGCATGCACGTGCGCTTTCCTCCCGATCTGCAGCAGTAGTGTCACGCTTCCTGTCACGTGGATCAAGGGATCTGTGGCTTTCCCTCGAGGCTGTCCCTCGAGGCTTTCCCACGAGGCTTTCCCACAGGGCTGTGCCACGTGCCACCTTGGTGTGAGTCGATCCTCGGCGTGAAAGACGAGCCGGTGAAGGGAAAAGAGGTTCCTCTGGAATGGACTGAGACATCTGGGGGACTCTTGGAATGGTGGCACGACCCTGGAGTTCCTCTCGCCGTTCCTGTTGAGAGGGCCTCCTCTTGAGATGCGACGGGAACGCCGGGAACTCTTTCCCGACGAAGCAGGGAAAGGATCCCTCATCTCGAGCTACGAGGCGGAAACGGGGCTCCTCTGGATGTGGGCGGGACCCTCGTGATTCCTCTCGAGTGGAGACGGCTAGGTCGGGGAACTTCTTGATTTGCACCAAGGGTGTGAAAAACCCTTTCGAAGTTCCAGAGGTGAGGTGTGATCAGCCTCGAGACGCCTCAGCGGAAATGGGCCTCATCTCGCCTGGAGGGGAGAACCTCCTGGATTTTCTCGAGTTGCGGCAGGTCTTCTCGAGTTACGACGGGGACCTCAGGGACCCGCTCTGCTGGCCTCAGGAAAGGCCAGTCCCCATGCGAGTTGCTAGGGGACCTCTCGGGATTCCTCTCCCGTCCATGCCGGGGCCTCAGTCCTTCTGTGGAGTCGGGGCCGGAACCTGAGGATTCCTCTCCAGTGTTGCCATGGATCTTGGGGTGCTTCTGAGTCTCCCCAGGGGAGTCAGGCCTCGTCTCGAGTGGGGGCATGCACGTGCGCTTTCCTCCCGAGCTGCAGCAGTAGTGTCACGCTTTCTGTCACGTGGATCAAGGGATCTGTGGCTTTCCCTCGAGGCTGTCCCTCGAGGCTTTCCCACGAGGCTTTCCCACAGGGCTGTGCCACGTGCCACCTTGGTGTGAGTCGATCCTCGGCGTGAAAGACGAGCCGGTGAAGGGAAAAGAGGTTCCTCTGGAATGGACTGAGATATCTGGGGGACTCTTGGAATGGTGGCACGACCCTGGAGTTCCTCTCGCCGTTCCTGTTGAGAGGGCCTCCTCTTGAGATGCGACGGGAACGCCGGGAACTCTTTCCCGACGAAGCAGGGAAAGGATCCCTCATCTCGAGCTACGAGGCGGAAACGGGGCTCCTCTGGATGTGGGCGGGACCCTCGTGATTCCTCTCGAGTGGAGACGGGTATGTCGGGGAACTTCTTGTTTTGCACCAAGGGTGTGAAGGACCCTTTCGAAGTTCCAGAGGTGAGGTGTGATCAGCCTCGAGACGCATCAGCGGAAATGGGCCTCATTTCGCCTGGAGGGGAGAACCTCCTGGATTTTCTCGAGTTGCGGCAGGTCTTCTCGAGTTACGATGGGGACCTCAGGGACCCGCTCTGGTGGCCTCAGGAAAGGCCAGTCCCCATGCGAGTTGCTAGGGGACCTCTCGGGATTCCTCTCCCGTCCATGCCGGGGCCTCAGTCCTTGTGTGGAGTCGGGGCCGGAACCTGAGGATTCCTCTCCAGTGTTGCCATGGATCTTGGGGTGCTTCTGAGTCTCCCCAGGGGAGTCAGGCCTCGTCTCGAGTGGGGGCATGCACGTGCGCTTTCCTCCCGAGCTGCAGCAGTAGTGTCACGCTTCCTGTCACGTGGATCAAGGGATCTGTGGCTTTCCCTCGAGGCTGTCCCTCGAGGCTTTCCCACGAGGCTTGCCCACAGGGCTGTGCCACGTGCCAAATTGGTGTGAGTCGATCCTCGGCGTGAAAGACGAGCCGGTGAAGGGAAAAGAGGTTCCTCTGGAATGGACTGAGACATCTGGGGGACTCTTGGAATGGTGGCACGACCCTGGAGTTCCTCTCGCCGTTCCTGTTGAGAGGGCCTCCTCTTGAGATGCGACGGGAACGCCGGGAACTCTTTCCCGATGAAGCAGGGAAAGGATCCCTCATCTCGAGCTACGAGGCGGAAACGGGGCTCCTCTGGATGTGGGCGGGACCCTCGTGATTCCTCTCGAGTGGAGACGGGTATGTCGGGGAACTTCTTGTTTTGCACCAAGGGTGTGAAGGACCCTTTCGAAGTTCCAGAGGTGAGGTGTGATCAGCCTCGAGACGCCTCAGCGGAAATGGGCCTCATCTCGCCTGGAGGGGAGAACCTCCTGGACTTTCTCGAGTTGCGGCAGGTCTTCTCGAGTTACGACGGGGATCTCAGGGACCCGCTCTGGTGGCCTCAGAAAAGGCCAGTCCCCATGCGAGTTGCTAGGGGACCTCTCGGGATTCCTCTCCCGTCCATGCCGGGGCCTCAGTCCTGGTGTGGAGTCGGGGCCGGAACCTGAGGATTCCTCTCCAGTGTTGCCATGGATCTTGGGGTGCTTCTGAGTCTCCCCAGGGGAGTCAGGCCTCGTCTCGAGTGGGGGCATGCACGTGCGCTTTCCTCCCGAGCTGCAGCAGTAGTGTCACGCTTCCTGTCACGTGGATCAAGGGATCTGTGGCTTTCCCTCGAGGCTGTCCCTCGAGGCTTTCCCACGAGGCTTTCCCACAGGGCTGTGCCACGTGCCACCTTGGTGTGAGTCGATCCTCGGCGTGAAAGACGAGCCGGTGAAGGGAAAAGAGGTTCCTCTGGAATGGACTGAGACATCTGGGGGACTCTTGGAATGGTGGCACGACCCTGGAGTTCCTCTCGCCGGTCCTGTCGAGAGGGCCTCCTCTTGAGATGCGACGGGAAGGCCGGGAACTCTTTCCCGACGAAGCAGGGAAAGGATCCCTCATCTCGAGCTACGAGGCGGAAACGGGGCTCCTCTGGATGTGGGCGGGACCCTCGTGATTCCTCTCGAGTGGAGACGGCTAGGTCGGGGAACTTCTTGATTTGCACCAAGGGTGTGAAGGACCCTTTCGAAGTTCCAGAGGTGAGGTGTGATCAGCCTCGAGACGCCTCAGCGGAAATGGGCCTCATCGCGCCTGGAGGGGAGAACCTCCTGGATTTTCTCAAGTTGCGGCAGGTCTTCTCGAGTTACGACGGGGACCTCAGGGACCCGCTCTGGTGGCCTCAGGAAAGGCCAGTCCCCATGCGAGTTGCTAGGGGACCTCTCGGGATTCTTCTCCCGTCCATGCCGTGGCCTAATACCCTGTGTGGAGTCGGGGCCGGAAACTGAGGATTCCTCTCCAGTGTTGCCATGGATCTTGGGGTGCCTCTGAGTCTCCCCAGGGGAGTCAGGCCTCGTCTCGAGTGGTGGCATGCACGTGCGCTTTCCTCCCGAGCTGCAGCAGTAGTGTCACGCTTCCTGTCACGTGGATCAAGGGATCTGTGGCTTTCCCTCGAGGCTGTCCCTCGAGGCTTTCCCACGAGGCTTTCCCACAGGGCTGTGCCACGTGCCACCTTGGTGTGAGTCGATCCTCGGCGTGAAAGACGAGCCGGTGAAGGGAAAAGAGGTTCCTCTGGAATGGACTGAGACATCTGGGGGACTCTTGGAATGGTGGCACGACCCTGGAGTTCCTCTCGCCGTTCCTGTTGAGAGGGCCTCCTCTTGAGATGCGACGGGAACGCTGGGAACTCTTTCCCGACGAAGCAGGGAAAGGATCCCTCATCTCGAGCTATGAGGCGGAAACGGGGCTCCTCTGGATGTGGGCGGGACCCTCGTGATTCCTCTCGAGTGGAGACGGCTAGGTCGGGGAACTTCTTGATTTGCACCAAGGGTGTGAAGGACCCTTTCGAAGTTCCAGAGGTGAGGTGTGATCAGCCTCGAGACGCCTCAGCGGAAATGGGCCTCATCTCGCCTGGAGGGGAGAACCTCCTGGATTTTCTCGAGTTGCGGCAGGTCTTCTCGAGTTACGACGGGGACCTCAGGGACCCGCTCTGGTGGCCTCAGGAAAGGCCAGTCCCCATGCGAGTTTCTAGGGGACCTCTCGGGATTCCTCTCCCGTCCATGCCGGGGCCTCAGTCCTTGTGTGGATTCGGGTCCAGAACCTGAGGATTCCTCTCCAGTGTTGCCATGGATCTTGGGGTGCTTCTGAGTCTCCCCAGGGGAATCAGGCCTCGTCTCGAGTGGGGGCATGCACGTGCGCTTTCCTCCCGAGCTGCAGCAGTAGTGTCACGCTTCCTGTCACGTGGATCAAGGGATCTGTGGCTTTCCCTCGAGGCTGTCCCTCGAGGCTTTCCCACGAGGCTTCCCCACAGGGCTGTGCCACGTGCCACCTTGGTGTGAGTCGATCCTCGGCGTGAAAGACGAGCCGGTGAATGGAAAAGAGGTTCCTCTGGAATGGACTGAGACATCTGGGGGACTCTTGGAATGGTGGCACGACCCTGGAGTTCCTCTCGCCGTTCCTGTTGAGAGGGCCTCCTCTTGAGATGCGACGGGAACGCCGGGAACTCTTTCCCGACGAAGCAGGGAAAGGATCCCTCATCTCGAGCTACGAGGCGGAAACGGGGCTCCTCTGGATGTGGGCGGGACCCTCGTGATTCCTCTCGAGTGGAGACGGCTAGGTTGGGGAACTTCTTGATTTGCACCAAGGGTGTGAAGGACCCTTTCGAAGTTCCAGAGGGGAGGTGTGATCAGCCTCGAGACGCCTCAGCGGAAATGGGCCTCATCTCGCCTGGAGGGGA
Source organism: Budorcas taxicolor (assembly GCF_023091745.1). Taxonomy (NCBI): domain Eukaryota; kingdom Metazoa; phylum Chordata; class Mammalia; order Artiodactyla; family Bovidae; genus Budorcas; species Budorcas taxicolor. Next base: position 2,242,535 of record NW_026291738.1, read on the forward strand.
GAACCTCCTGGATTTTCTCGAGTTGCGGCAGGTCTTCTCGAGTTACGACGGGGACCTCAGGGACCCGCTCTGGTGGCCTCAGGAAAGGCCAGTCCCCATGCGAGTTGCTAGGGGACCTCTCGGGATTCCTCTCCCGTCCATGCCGGGGCCTCAGTCCTTGTGTGGAGTCGGGGCCGGAACCTGAGGATTCGTCTCCAGTGTTGCCATGGATATTGGGGTGCTTCTGAGTCTCCCCAGGGGAGTCAGGCCTCGTCTCGAGTGGGGGCATGCACGTGCGCTTTCCTCCCGAGCTGCAGCAGTAGTGTCACGCTTCCTGTCACGTGGATCAAGGGATCTGTGGCTTTCCCTCGAGGCTGTCCCTCGAGGCTTTCCCACGAGGCTTTCCCACAGGGCTGTGCCACGTGCCACCTTGCTGTGAGTCGATCCTCGGCGTGAAAGACGAGCCGGTGAAGGGAAAAGAGGTTCCTCTGGAATGGACTGAGACATCTGGGGGACTCTTGGAATGGTGGCACGACCCTGGAGTTCCTCTCGCCGGTCCTGTTGAGAGGGCCTCCTCTTGAGATGCGACGGGAAGGCCGGGAACTCTTTCCCGACGAAGCAGGGAAAGGATCCCTCATCTCGAGCTACGAGGCGGAAACGGGGCTCCTCTGGATGTGGGCGGGACCCTCGTGATTCCTCTCGAGTGGAGACAGCTATGTCGGGGAACTTCTTGATTTGCACCAAGGGTGTGAAGGACCCTTTCGAAGTGCCAGAGGTGAGGTGTGATCAGCCTCGAGACGCCTCAGCGGAAATGGGCCTCATCGCGCCTGGAGGGGAGAACCTCCTGGATTTTCTCAAGTTGCGGCAGGTCTTCTCGAGTTACGACGGGGACCTCAGGGACCCGCTATGGTGGCCTCAGGAAAGGCCAGTCCCCATGCGAGTTGCTAGGGGACCTCTCGGGATTCTTCTCCCGTCCATGCCGTGGCCTAATACCCTGTGTGGAGTCGGGGCCGGAACCTGAGGATTCCTCTCCAGTGTTGCCATGGATCTTGGGGTGCTTCTGAGTCTCCCCAGGGGAGTCAGGCCTCGTCTCGAGTGGGGGCATGCACGTGCGCTTTCCTCCCGAGCTGCAGCAGTAGTGTCACGATTCCTGTCACGTGGATCAAGGGATCTGTGGCTTTCCCTCGAGGCTGTCCCTCGAGGCTTTCCCACGAGGCTTGCCCACAGGGCTGTGCCACGTGCCACCTTGGTGTGAGTCGATCCTCGGCGTGAAAGACGAGCCGGTGAAGGGAAAAGAGGTTCCTCTGGAATGGACTGAGACATCTGGGGGACTCTTGGAATGGTGGCACGACCCTGGAGTTCCTCTCGAAGTTCCTGTAGAGAGGGCCTCCTCTTGAGATGCGACGGGAACGCCGGGAACTCTTTCCCGAGGAAGCAGGGAAAGGATCCCTCATCTCGAGCTACGAGGCGGAAACGGGGCTCCTCTGGATGTGGGCGGGACCCTCGTGATTCCTCTCGAGTGGAGACGGGTATGTCGGGGAACTTCTTGTTTTGCACCAAGGGTGTGAAGGACCCTTTCGAAGTTCCAGAGGTGAGGTGTGATCAGCCTCGAGACGCCTCAGCGGAAATGGGCCTCATCTCGCCTGGAGGGGAGAACCTCCTGGACTTTCTCGAGTTGCGGCAGGTCTTCTCGAGTTACGACGGGGATCTCAGGGACCCGCTCTGGTGGCCTCAGAAAAGGCCAGTCCCCATGCGAGTTGCTAGGGGACCTCTCGGGATTCCTCTCCCGTCCATGCCGGGGCCTCAGTCCTGGTGTGGAGTCGGGGCCGGAACCTGAGGATTCCTCTCCAGTGTTGCCATGGATCTTGGGGTGCTTCTGAGTCTCCCCAGGGGAGTCAGGCCTCATCTCGAGTGGGGGCATGCACGTGCGCTTTCCTCCCGAGCTGCAGCAGTAGTGTCACGCTTCCTGTCACGTGGATCAAGGGATCTGTGGCTTTCCCTCGAGGCTGTCCCTCGAGGCTTTCCCACGAGGCTTTCCCACAGGGCTGTGCCACGTGCCACCTTGCTGTGAGTCGATCCTCGGCGTGAAAGACGAGCCGGTGAAGGGAAAAGAGGTTCCTCTGGAATGGACTGAGACATCTGGGGGACTCTTGGAATGGTGGCACGACCCTGGAGTTCCTCTCGCCGGTCCTGTCGAGAGGGCCTCCTCTTGAGATGCGACGGGAAGGCCGGGAACTCTTTCCCGACGAAGCAGGGAAAGGATCCCTCATCTCGAGCTACGAGGCGGAAACGGGGCTCCTCTGGATGTGGGCGGGACCCTCGTGATTCCTCTCGAGTGGAGACGGCTAGGTCGGGGAACTTCTTGATTTGCACCAAGGGTGTGAAAAACCCTTTCGAAGTTCCAGAGGTGAGGTGTGATCAGCCTCGAGACGCCTCAGCGGAAATGGGCCTCATCTCGCCTGGAGGGGAGAACCTCCTGGATTTTCTCGAGTTGCGGCAGGTCTTCTCGAGTTACGACGGGGACCTCAGGGACCCGCTCTGCTGGCCTCAGGAAAGGCCAGTCCCCATGCGAGTTGCTAGGGGACCTCTCGGGATTCCTCTCCCGTCCATGCCGGGGCCTCAGTCCTTCTGTGGAGTCGGGGCCGGAACCTGAGGATTCCTCTCCAGTGTTGCCATGGATCTTGGGGTGCTTCTGAGTCTCCCCAGGGGAGTCAGGCCTCGTCTCGAGTGGGGGCATGCACGTGCGCTTTCCTCCCGAGCTGCAGCAGTAGTGTCACGCTTTCTGTCACGTGGATCAAGGGATCTGTGGCTTTCCCTCGAGGCTGTCCCTCGAGGCTTTCCCACGAGGCTTTCCCACAGGGCTGTGCCACGTGCCACCTTGGTGTGAGTCGATCCTCGGCGTGAAAGACGAGCCGGTGAAGGGAAAAGAGGTTCCTCTGGAATGGACTGAGATATCTGGGGGACTCTTGGAATGGTGGCACGACCCTGGAGTTCCTCTCGCCGTGCCTGTTGAGAGGGCCTCCTCTTGAGATGCGACGGGAACGCCGGGAACTCTTTCCCGACGAAGCAGGGAAAGGATCCCTCATCTCGAGCTACGAGGCGGAAACGGGGCTCCTCTGGATGTGGGCGGGACCCTCGTGATTCCTCTCGAGTGGAGACGGGTATGTCGGGGAACTTCTTGTTTTGCACCAAGGGTGTGAAGGACCCTTTCGAAGTTCCAGAGGTGAGGTGTGATCAGCCTCGAGACGCATCAGCGGAAATGGGCCTCATTTCGCCTGGAGGGGAGAACCTCCTGGATTTTCTCGAGTTGCGGCAGGTCTTCTCGAGTTACGACGGGGACCTCAGGGACCCGCTCTGGTGGCCTCAGGAAAGGCCAGTCCCCATGGGAGTTGCTAGGGGACCTCTCGGGATTCCTCTCCCGTCCATGCCGGGGCCTCAGTCCTTGTGTGGAGTCGGGGCCGGAACCTGAGGATTCCTCTCCAGTGTTGCCATGGATCTTGGGGTGCTTCTGAGTCTCCCCAGGGGAGTCAGGCCTCGTCTCGAGTGGGGGCATGCACGTGCGCTTTCCTCCCGAGCTGCAGCAGTAGTGTCACGCTTCCTGTCACGTGGATCAAGGCATCTGTGGCTTTCCCTCGAGGCTGTCCCTCGAGGCTTTCCCACGAGGCTTGCCCACAGGGCTGTGCCACGTGCCAAATTGGTGTGAGTCGATCCTCGGCGTGAAAGACGAGCCGGTGAAGGGAAAAGAGGTTCCTCTGGAATGGACTGAGACATCTGGGGGACTCTTGGAATGGTGGCACGACCCTGGAGTTCCTCTCGCCGTTCCTGTTGAGAGGGCCTCCTCTTGAGATGCGACGGGAACGCCGGGAACTCTTTCCCGACGAAGCAGGGAAAGGATCCCTCATCTCGAGCTACGAGGCGGAAACGGGGCTCCTCTGGATGTGGGCGGGACCCTCGTGATTCCTCTCGAGTGGAGACGGGTATGTCGGGGAACTTCTTGTTTTGCACCAAGGGTGTGAAGGACCCTTTCGAAGTTCCAGAGGTGAGGTGTGATCAGCCTCGAGACGCCTCAGCGGAAATGGGCCTCATCTCGCCTGGAGGGGAGAACCTCCTGGATTTTCTCGAGTTGCGGCAGGTCTTCTCGAGTTACGACGGGGACCTCAGGGACCCGCTCTGGTGGCCTCAGGAAAGGCCAGTCCCCATGCGAGTTTCTAGGGGACCTCTCGGGATTCCTCTCCCGTCCATGCCGGGGCCTCAGTCCTTGTGTGGAGTCGGGGCCGGAACCTGAGGATTCCTCTCCAGTGTTGCCATGGATCTTGGGGTGCTTCTGAGTCTCCCCAGGGGAGTCAGGCCTCGTCTCGAGTGGGGGCATTCACGTGCGCTTTCCTCCCGAGCTGCAGCAGTAGTGTCACGATTCCTGTCACGTGGATCAAGGGATCTGTGGCTTTCCCTCGAGGCTGTCCCTCGAGGCTTTCCCACGAGGCTTGCCCACAGGGCTGTGCCACGTGCCACCTTGGTGTGAGTCGATCCTCGGCGTGAAAGACGAGCCGGTGAAGGGAAAAGAGGTTCCTCTGGAATGGACTGAGACATCTGGGGGACTCTTGGAATGGTGGCACGACCCTGGAGTTCCTCTCGAAGTTCCTGTAGAGAGGGCCTCCTCTTGAGATGCGACGGGAACGCCGGGAACTCTTTCCCGAGGAAGCAGGGAAAGGATCCCTCATCTCGAGCTACGAGGCGGAAACGGGGCTCCTCTGGATGTGGGCGGGACCCTCGTGATTCCTCTCGAGTGGAGACGGGTATGTCGGGGAACTTCTTGTTTTGCACCAAGGGTGTGAAGGACCCTTTCGAAGTTCCAGAGGTGAGGTGTGATCAGCCTCGAGACGCCTCAGCGGAAATGGGCCTCATCTCGCCTGGAGGGGAGAACCTCCTGGACTTTCTCGAGTTGCGGCAGGTCTTCTCGAGTTACGACGGGGATCTCAGGGACCCGCTCTGGTGGCCTCAGAAAAGGCCAGTCCCCATGCGAGTTGCTAGGGGACCTCTCGGGATTCCTCTCCCGTCCATGCCGGGGCCTCAGTCCTGGTGTGGAGTCGGGGCCGGAACCTGAGGATTCCTCTCCAGTGTTGCCATGGATCTTGGGGTGCTTCTGAGTCTCCCCAGGGGAGTCAGGCCTCGTCTCGAGTGGGGGCATGCACGTGCGCTTTCCTCCCGAGCTGCAGCAGTAGTGTCACGCTTCCTGTCACGTGGATCAAGGGATCTGTGGCTTTCCCTCGAGGCTGTCCCTCGAGGCTTTCCCACGAGGCTTTCCCACAGGGCTGTGCCACGTGCCACCTTGGTGTGAGTCGATCCTCGGCGTGAAAGACGAGCCGGTGAAGGGAAAAGAGGTTCCTCTGGAATGGACTGAGACATCTGGGGGACTCTTGGAATGGTGGCACGACCCTGGAGTTCCTCTCGCCGGTCCTGTCGAGAGGGCCTCCTCTTGAGATGCGACGGGAAGGCCGGGAACTCTTTCCCGACGAAGCAGGGAAAGGATCCCTCATCTCGAGCTACGAGGCGGAAACGGGGCTCCTCTGGATGTGGGCGGGACCCTCGTGATTCCTCTCGAGTGGAGACGGCTAGGTCGGGGAACTTCTTGATTTGCACCAAGGGTGTGAAGGACCCTTTCGAAGTTCCAGAGGTGAGGTGTGATCAGCCTCGAGACGCCTCAGCGGAAATGGGCCTCATCGCGCCTGGAGGGGAGAACCTCCTGGATTTTCTCAAGTTGCGGCAGGTCTTCTCGAGTTACGACGGGGACCTCAGGGACCCGCTCTGGTGGCCTCAGGAAAGGCCAGTCCCCATGCGAGTTGCTAGGGGACCTCTCGGGATTCTTCTCCCGTCCATGCCGTGGCCTAATACCCTGTGTGGAGTCGGGGCCGGAAACTGAGGATTCCTCTCCAGTGTTGCCATGGATCTTGGGGTGCCTCTGAGTCTCCCCAGGGGAGTCAGGCCTCGTCTCGAGTGGTGGCATGCACGTGCGCTTTCCTCCCGAGCTGCAGCAGTAGTGTCACGCTTCCTGTCACGTGGATCAAGGGATCTGTGGCTTTCCCTCGAGGCTGTCCTTCGAGGCTTTCCCACGAGGCTTTCCCACAGGGCTGTGCCACGTGCCACCTTGGTGTGAGTCGATCCTCGGCGTGAAAGACGAGCCGGTGAAGGGAAAAGAGGTTCCTCTGGAATGGACTGAGACATCTGGGGGACTCTTGGAATGGTGGCACGACCCTGGAGTTCCTCTCGCCGTTCCTGTTGAGAGGGCCTCCTCTTGAGATGCGACGGGAACGCTGGGAACTCTTTCCCGACGAAGCAGGAAAAGGATCCCTCATCTCGAGCTATGAGGCGGAAACGGGGCTCCTCTGGATGTGGGCGGGACCCTCGTGATTCCTCTGGAGTGGAGACGGCTAGGTCGGGGAACTTCTTGATTTGCACCAAGGGTGTGAAGGACCCTTTCGAAGTTCCAGAGGTGAGGTGTGATCAGCCTCGAGACGCCTCAGCGGAAATGGGCCTCATCTCGCCTGGAGGGGAGAACCTCCTGGATTTTCTCGAGTTGCGGCAGGTCTTCTCGAGTTACGACGGGGACCTCAGGGACCCGCTCTGGTGGCCTCAGGAAAGGCCAGTCCCCATGCGAGTTTCTAGGGGACCTCTCGGGATTCCTCTCCCGTCCATGCCGGGGCCTCAGTCCTTGTGTGGATTCGGGTCCAGAACCTGAGGATTCCTCTCCAGTGTTGCCATGGATCTTGGGGTGCTTCTGAGTCTCCCCAGGGGAATCAGGCCTCGTCTCGAGTGGGGGCATGCACGTGCGCTTTCCTCCCGAGCTGCAGCAGTAGTGTCACGCTTCCTGTCACGTGGATCAAGGGATCTGTGGCTTTCCCTCGAGGCTGTCCCTCGAGGCTTTCCCACGAGGCTTCCCCACAGGGCTGTGCCACGTGCCACCTTGGTGTGAGTCGATCCTCGGCGTGAAAGACGAGCCGGTGAAGGGAAAAGAGGTTCCTCTGGAATGGACTGAGACATCTGGGGGACTCTTGAAATGGTGGCACGACCCTGGAGTTCCTCTCGCCGTTCCTGTTGAGAGGGCCTCCTCTTGAGATGCGACGGGAACGCCGGGAACTCTTTCCCGACGAAGCAGGGAAAGGATCCCTCATCTCGAGCTACGAGGCGGAAACGGGGCTCCTCTGGATGTGGGAGGGACCCTCGTGATTCCTCTCGAGTGGAGACGGCTAGGTCGGGGAACTTCTTGATTTGCACCAAGGGTGTGAAGGACCCTTTCGAAGTTCCAGAGGTGAGGTGTGATCAGCCTCGAGACGCCTCAGCGGAAATGGGCCTCATCTCGCCTGGAGGGGAGAACCTCCTGGATTTTCTCGAGTTGCGGCAGGTCTTCTCGAGTTACGACGGGGACCTCAGGGACCCGCTCTGGTGGCCTCAGGAAAGGCCAGTCCCCATGCGAGTTGCTAGGGGACCTCTCGGGATTCCTCTCCCGTCCATGCCGGGGCCTCAGTCCTTGTGTGGATTCGGGGCCGGAATCTGAGGATTCCTCTCCAGTGTTGCCATGGATCTTGGGGTGCTTCTGAGTCTCCCCAGGGGAGTCAGGCCTCGTCTCGAGTGGGGGCATGCACGTGCGCTTTCCTCCCGAGCTGCAGCAGTAGTGTCACGCTTCCTGTCACGTGGATCAAGGGATCTGTGGCTTTCCCTCGAGGCTGTCCCTCGAGGCTTTCCCACGAGGCTTCCCCACAGGGCTGTGCCACGTGCCACCTTGGTGTGAGTCGATCCTCGGCGTGAAAGACGAGCCGGTGAAGGGAAAAGTGGTTCCTCTGGAATGGACTGAGACATCTGGGGGACTCTTGGAATGGTGGCACGACCCTGGAGTTCCCCTCGCCGTTCCTGTTGAGAGGGCCTCCTCTTGAGATGCGACGGGAACGCCGGGAACTCTTTCCCGACGAAGCAGGGAAAGGATCCCTCATCTCGAGCTACGAGGCGGAAACGGGGCTCCTCTGGATGTGGGCGGGACCCTCGTGATTCCTCTCGAGTGGAGACGGCTAGGTTGGGGAACTTCTTGATTTGCACCAAGGGTGTGAAGGACCCTTTCGAAGTTCCAGAGGGGAGGTGTGATCAGCCTCGAGACGCCTCAGCGGAAATGGGCCTCATCTCGCCTGGAGGGGAGAACCTCCTGGATTTTCTCGAGTTGCGGCAGGTCTTCTCGAGTTACGACGGGGACCTCAGGGACCCGCTCTGGTGGCCTCAGGAAAGGCCAGTCCCCATGCGAGTTGCTAGGTGACCTCTCGGGATTCCTCTCCCGTCCATGCCGGGGCCTCAGTCCTTGTGTGGATTCGGGGCCGGAACCTGAGGATTCCTCTCCAGTGTTGCCATGGATCTTGGGGTGCTTCTGAGTCTCCCCAGGGGAGTCAGGCCTCGTCTCGAGTGGGGGCATGCACGTGCGCTTTCCTCCCGAGCTGCAGCAGTAGTGTCACTCTTCCTGTCACGTGGATCAAGGGATCTGTGGCTTTCCCTCGAGGCTGTCCCTCGAGGCTTTCCCACGAGGCTTGCCCACAGGGCTGTGCCACGTGCCACCTTGATGTGAGTCGATCCTCGGCGTGAAAGACGAGCCGGTGAAGGGAAAAGAGGTTCCTCTGGAATGGACTGAGACATCTGGGGGACTCTTGGAATGGTGGCACGACCCTGGAGTTCCTCTCGCCATTCCTGTTGAGAGGGCCTCCTCTTGAGATGCGACGGGAACGCCGGGAACTCTTTCCCGACGAAGCAGGGAAAGGATCCCTCATCTCGAGCTACGAGGCGGAAACGGGGCTCCTCTGGATGTGGGCGGGACCCTCGTGATTCCTCTCGAGTGGAGATGGCTAGGTCGGGGAACTTCTTGATTTGCACCAAGGGTGTGAAGGACCCTTTCGAAGTTCCAGAGGTGAGGTGTGATCAGCCTCGAGACGCCTCAGCGGAAATGGGCCTCATCTCGCCTGGAGGGGAGAACCTCCTGGATTTTCTCGAGTTGCGGCACGTCTTCTCGAGTTACGACGGGGACCACAGGGACCCGCTCTGGTGGCCTCAGGAAAGGCCAGTCCCCATGCGAGTTGCTAGGGGACCTCTCGGGATTCCTCTCCCGTCCATGCCGGGGCCTCAGTCCTTGTGTGGAGTCGGGGCCGGAACCTGAGGATTCGTCTCCAGTGTTGCCATGGATATTGGGGTGCTTCTGAGTCTCCCCAGGGGAGTCAGGCCTCGTCTCGAGTGGGGGCATGCACGTGCGCTTTCCTCCCGAGCTGCAGCAGTAGTGTCACGTTTCCTGTCACGTGGATCAAGGGATCTGTGGCTTTCCCTCGAGGCTGTCCCTCGAGGCTTTCCCACGAGGCTTTCCCACAGGGCTGTGCCACGTGCCACCTTGCTGTGAGTCGATCCTCGGCGTGAAAGACGAGCCGGTGAAGGGAAAAGAGGTTCCTCTGGAATGGACTGAGACATCTGGGGGACTCTTGGAATGGTGGCACGACCCTGGAGTTCCTCTCGCCGGTCCTGTTGAGAGGGCCTCCTCTTGAGATGCGACGGGAAGGCCGGGAACTCTTTCCCGACGAAGCAGGGAAAGGATCCCTCATCTCGAGCTACGAGGCGGAAACGGGGCTCCTCTGGATGTGGGCGGGACCCTCGTGATTCCTCTCGAGTGGAGACAGCTATGTCGGGGAACTTCTTGATTTGCACCAAGGGTGTGAAGGACCCTTTCGAAGTGCCAGAGGTGAGGTGTGATCAGCCTCGAGACGCCTCAGCGGAAATGGGCCTCATCGCGCCTGGAGGGGAGAACCTCCTGGATTTTCTCAAGTTGCGGCAGGTCTTCTCGAGTTACGACGGGGACCTCAGGGACCCGCTATGGTGGCCTCAGGAAAGGCCAGTCCCCATGCGAGTTGCTAGGGGACCTCTCGGGATTCTTCTCCCGTCCATGCCGTGGCCTAATACCCTGTGTGGAGTCGGGGCCGGAACCTGAGGATTCCTCTCCAGTGTTGCCATGGATCTTGGGGTGCTTCTGAGTCTCCCCAGGGGAGTCAGGCCTCGTCTCGAGTGGGGGCATGCACGTGCGCTTTCCTCCCGAGCTGCAGCAGTAGTGTCACGATTCCTGTCACGTGGATCAAGGGATCTGTGGCTTTCCCTCGAGGCTGTCCCTCGAGGCTTTCCCACGAGGCTTGCCCACAGGGCTGTGCCACGTGCCACCTTGGTGTGAGTCGATCCTCGGCGTGAAAGACGAGCCGGTGAAGGGAAAAGAGGTTCCTCTGGAATGGACTGAGACATCTGGGGGACTCTTGGAATGGTGGCACGACCCTGGAGTTCCTCTCGAAGTTCCTGTAGAGAGGGCCTCCTCTTGAGATGCGACGGGAACGCCGGAACTCTTTCCCGAGGAAGCAGGGAAAGGATCCCTCATCTCGAGCTACGAGGCGGAAACGGGGCTCCTCTGGATGTGGGCGGGACCCTCGTGATTCCTCTCGAGTGGAGACGGGTATGTCGGGGAACTTCTTGTTTTGCACCAATGGTGTGAAGGACCCTTTCGAAGTTCCAGAGGTGAGGTGTGATCAGCCTCGAGACGCCTCAGCGGAAATGGGCCTCATCTCGCCTGGAGGGGAGAACCTCCTGGACTTTCTCGAGTTGCGGCAGGTCTTCTCGAGTTACGACGGGGATCTCAGGGACCCGCTCTGGTGGCCTCAGAAAAGGCCAGTCCCCATGCGAGTTGCTAGGGGACCTCTCGGGATTCCTCTCCCGTCCATGCCGGGGCCTCAGTCCTGGTGTGGAGTCGGGGCCGGAACCTGAGGATTCCTCTCCAGTGTTGCCATGGATCTTGGGGTGCTTCTGAGTCTCCCCAGGGGAGTCAGGCCTCGTCTCGAGTGGGGGCATGCACGTGCGCTTTCCTCCCGAGCTGCAGCAGTAGTGTCACGCTTCCTGTCACGTGGATCAAGGGATCTGTGGCTTTCCCTCGAGGCTGTCCCTCGAGGCTTTCCCACGAGGCTTTCCCACAGGGCTGTGCCACGTGCCACCTTGGTGTGAGTCGATCCTCGGCGTAAAAGACGAGCCGGTGAAGGGAAAAGAGGTTCCTCTGGAATGGACTGAGACATCTGGGGGACTCTTGGAATGGTGGCACGACCCTGGAGTTCCTCTCGCCGGTCCTGTCGAGAGGGCCTCCTCTTGAGATGCGACGGGAAGGCCGGGAACTCTTTCCCGACGAAGCAGGGAAAGGATCCCTCATCTCGAGCTACGAGGCGGAAACGGGGCTCCTCTGGATGTGGGCGGGACCCTCGTGATTCCTCTCGAGTGGAGACGGCTAGGTCGGGGAACTTCTTGATTTGCACCAAGGGTGTGAAGGACCCTTTCGAAGTTCCAGAGGTGAGGTGTGATCAGCCTCGAGACGCCTCAGCGGAAATGGGCCTCATCGCGCCTGGAGGGGAGAACCTCCTGGATTTTCTCAAGTTGCGGCAGGTCTTCTCGAGTTACGACGGGGACCTCAGGGACCCGCTCTGGTGGCCTCAGGAAAGGCCAGTCCCCATGCGAGTTGCTAGGGGACCTCTCGGGATTCTTCTCCCGTCCATGCCGTGGCCTAATACCCTGTGTGGAGTCGGGGCCGGAAACTGAGGATTCCTCTCCAGTGTTGCCATGGATCTTGGGGTGCTTCTGAGTCTCCCCAGGGGAATCAGGCCTCGTCTCGAGTGGGGGCATGCACGTGCGCTTTCCTCCCGAGCTGCAGCAGTAGTGTCACGCTTCCTGTCACGTGGATCAAGGGATCTGTGGCTTTCCCTCGAGGCTGTCCCTCGAGGCTTTCCCACGAGGCTTCCCCACAGGGCTGTGCCACGTGCCACCTTGGTGTGAGTCGATCCTCGGCGTGAAAGACGAGCCGGTGAAGGGAAAAGAGGTTCCTCTGGAATGGACTGAGACATCTGGGGGACTCTTGGAATGGTGGCACGACCCTGGAGTTCCTCTCGCCGTTCCTGTTGAGAGGGCCTCCTCTTGAGATGCGACGGGAAGGCCGGGAACTCTTTCCCGACGAAGCAGGGAAAGGATCCCTCATCTCGAGCTACGAGGCGGAAACGGGGCTCCTCTGGATGTGGGAGGGACCCTCGTGATTCCTCTCGAGTGGAGACGGCTAGGTCGGGGAACTTCTTGATTTGCACCAAGGGTGTGAAGGACCCTTTCGAAGTTCCAGAGGTGAGGTGTGATCAGCCACGAGACGCCTCAGCGGAAATGGGCCTCATCTCGCCTGGAGGGGAGAACCTCCTGGATTTTCTCGAGTTGCGGCAGGTCTTCTCGAGTTACGACGGGGACCTCAGGGACCCGCTCTGGTGGCCTCAGGAAAGGCCAGTCCCCATGCGAGTTGCTAGGGGACCTCTCGGGATTCCTCTCCCGTCCATGCCGGGGCCTCAGTCCTTGTGTGGATTCGGGGCCGGAATCTGAGGATTCCTCTCCAGTGTTGCCATGGATCTTGGGGTGCTTCTGAGTCTCCCCAGGGGAGTCAGGCCTCGTCTCGAGTGGGGGCATGCACGTGCGCTTTCCTCCCGAGCTGCAGCAGTAGTGTCACGCTTCCTGTCACGTGGATCAAGGGATCTGTGGCTTTCCCTCGAGGCTGTCCCTCGAGGCTTTCCCACGAGGCTTCCCCACAGGGCTGTGCCACGTGCCACCTTGGTGTGAGTCGATCCTCGGCGTGAAAGACGAGCCGGTGAAGGGAAAAGTGGTTCCTCTGGAATGGACTGAGACATCTGGGGGACTCTTGGAATGGTGGCACGACCCTGGAGTTCCCCTCGCCGTTCCTGTTGAGAGGGCCTCCTCTTGAGATGCGACGGGAACGCCGGGAACTCTTTCCCGACGAAGCAGGGAAAGGATCCCTCATCTCGAGCTACGAGGCGGAAACGGGGCTCCTCTGGATGTGGGCGGGACCCTCGTGATTCCTCTCGAGTGGAGACGGCTAGGTTGGGGAACTTCTTGATTTGCACCAAGGGTGTGAAGGACCCTTTCGAAGTTCCAGAGGGGAGGTGTGATCAGCCTCGAGACGCCTCAGCGGAAATGGGCCTCATCTCGCCTGGAGGGGAGAACCTCCTGGATTTTTTCGAGTTGCGGCAGGTCTTCTCGAGTTACGACGGGGACCTCAGGGACCCGCTCTGGTGGCCTCAGGAAAGGCCAGTCCCCATGCGAGTTGCTAGGGGACCTCTCGGGATTCCTCTCCCGTCCATGCCGGGGCCTCAGTCCTTGTGTGGATTCGGGGCCGGAACCTGAGGATTCCTCTCCAGTGTTGCCATGGATCTTGGGGTGCTTCTGAGTCTCCCCAGGGGAGTCAGGCCTCGTCTCGAGTGGGGGCATGCACGTGCGCTTTCCTCCCGAGCTGCAGCAGTAGTGTCACTCTTCCTGTCACGTGGATCAAGGGATCTGTGGCTTTCCCTCGAGGCTGTCCCTCGAGGCTTTCCCACGAGGCTTTCCCACAGGGCTGTGCCACGTGCCACCTTGGTGTGAGTCGATCCTCGGCGTGAAAGACGAGCCGGTGAAGGGAAAAGAGGTTCCTCTGGAATGGACTGAGACATCTGGGGGACTCTTGGAATGGTGGCACGACCCTGGAGTTCCTCTCGCCGTTCCTGTTGAGAGGGCCTCCTCTTGAGATGCGACGGGAACGCCGGGAACTCTTTCCCGACGAAGCAGGGAAAGGATCCCTCTTCTCGAGCTACGAGGCGGAAACGGGGCTCCTCTGGATGTGGGCGGGACCCTCGTGATTCCTCTCGAGTGGAGATGGCTAGGTCGGGGAACTTCTTGATTTGCACCAAGGGTGTGAAGGACCCTTTCGAAGTTCCAGAGGTGAGGTGTGATCAGCCTCGAGACGCCTCAGCGGAAATGGGCCTCATCTCGCCTGGAGGGGAGAACCTCCTGGATTTTCTCGAGTTGCGGCACGTCTTCTCGAGTTACGACGGGGACCACAGGGACCCGCTCTGGTGGCCTCAGGAAAGGCCAGTCCCCATGCGAGTTGCTAGGGGACCTCTCGGGATTCCTCTCCCGTCCATGCCGGGGCCTCAGTCCTTGTGTGGAGTCGGGGCCGGAACCTGAGGATTCGTCTCCAGTGTTGCCATGGATATTGGGGTGCTTCTGAGTCTCCCCAGGGGAGTCAGGCCTCGTCTCGAGTGGGGGCATGCACGTGCGCTTTCCTCCCGAGCTGCAGCAGTAGTGTCACGTTTCCTGTCACGTGGATCAAGGGATCTGTGGCTTTCCCTCGAGGCTGTCCCTCGAGGCTTTCCCACGAGGCTTGCCCACAGGGCTGTGCCACGTGCCACCTTGCTGTGAGTCGATCCTCGGCGTGAAAGACGAGCCGGTGAAGGGAAAAGAGGTTCCTCTGGAATGGACTGAGACATCTGGGGGACTCTTGGAATGGTGGCACGACCCTGGAGTTCCTCTCGCCGGTCCTGTTGAGAGGGCCTCCTCTTGAGATGCGACGGGAAGGCCGGGAACTCTTTCCCGACGAAGCAGGGAAAGGATCCCTCATCTCGAGCTACGAGGCGGAAACGGGGCTCCTCTGGATGTGGGCGGGACCCTCGTGATTCCTCTCGAGTGGAGACAGCTATGTCGGGGAACTTCTTGATTTGCACCAAGGGTGTGAAGGACCCTTTCGAAGTGCCAGAGGTGAGGTGTGATCAGCCTCGAGACGCCTCAGCGGAAATGGGCCTCATCGCGCCTGGAGGGGAGAACCTCCTGGATTTTCTCAAGTTGCGGCAGGTCTTCTCGAGTTACGACGGGGACCTCAGGGACCCGCTATGGTGGCCTCAGGAAAGGCCAGTCCCCATGCGAGTTGCTAGGGGACCTCTCGGGATTCTTCTCCCGTCCATGCCGTGGCCTAATACCCTGTGTGGAGTCGGGGCCGGAACCTGAGGATTCCTCTCCAGTGTTGCCATGGATCTTGGGGTGCTTCTGAGTCTCCCCAGGGGAGTCAGGCCTCGTCTCGAGTGGGGGCATGCACGTGCGCTTTCCTCCCGAGCTGCAGCAGTAGTGTCACGATTCCTGTCACGTGGATCAAGGGATCTGTGGCTTTCCCTCGAGGCTGTCCCTCGAGGCTTTCCCACGAGGCTTGCCCACAGGGCTGTGCCACGTGCCACCTTGGTGTGAGTCGATCCTCGGCGTGAAAGACGAGCCGGTGAAGGGAAAAGAGGTTCCTCTGGAATGGACTGAGACATCTGGGGGACTCTTGGAATGGTGGCACGACCCTGGAGTTCCTCTCGAAGTTCCTGTAGAGAGGGCCTCCTCTTGAGATGCGACGGGAACGCCGGGAACTCTTTCCCGACGAAGCAGGGAAAGGATCCCTCATCTCGAGCTACGAGGCGGAAACGGGGCTCCTCTGGATGTGGGCGGGACCCTCGTGATTCCTCTCGAGTGGAGACGGGTATGTCGGGGAACTTCTTGTTTTGCACCAATGGTGTGAAGGACCCTTTCGAAGTTCCAGAGGTGAGGTGTGATCAGCCTCGAGACGCCTCAGCGGAAATGGGCCTCATCTCGCCTGGAGGGGAGAACCTCCTGGACTTTCTCGAGTTGCGGCAGGTCTTCTCGAGTTACGACGGGGATCTCAGGGACCCGCTCTGGTGGCCTCAGAAAAGGCCAGTCCCCATGCGAGTTGCTAGGGGACCTCTCGGGATTCCTCTCCCGTCCATGCCGGGGCCTCAGTCCTGGTGTGGAGTCGGGGCCGGAACCTGAGGATTCCTCTCCAGTGTTGCCATGGATCTTGGGGTGCTTCTGAGTCTCCCCAGGGGAGTCAGGCCTCGTCTCGAGTGGGGGCATGCACGTGCGCTTTCCTCCCGAGCTGCAGCAGTAGTGTCACGCTTCCTGTCACGTGGATCAAGGGATCTGTGGCTTTCCCTCGAGGCTGTCCCTCGAGGCTTTCCCACGAGGCTTTCCCACAGGGCTGTGCCACGTGCCACCTTGGTGTGAGTCGATCCTCGGCGTGAAAGACGAGCCGGTGAAGGGAAAAGAGGTTCCTCTGGAATGGACTGAGACATCTGGGGGACTCTTGGAATGGTGGCACGACCCTGGAGTTCCTCTCGCCGGTCCTGTCGAGAGGGCCTCCTCTTGAGATGCGACGGGAAGGCCGGGAACTCTTTCCCGACGAAGCAGGGAAAGGATCCCTCATCTCGAGCTACGAGGCGGAAACGGGGCTCCTCTGGATGTGGGCGGGACCCTCGTGATTCCTCTCGAGTGGAGACGGCTAGGTCGGGGAACTTCTTGATTTGCACCAAGGGTGTGAAGGACCCTTTCGAAGTTCCAGAGGTGAGGTGTGATCAGCCTCGAGACGCCTCAGCGGAAATGGGCCTCATCGCGCCTGGAGGGGAGAACCTCCTGGATTTTCTCAAGTTGCGGCAGGTCTTCTCGAGTTACGACGGGGACCTCAGGGACCCGCTCTGGTGGCCTCAGGAAAGGCCAGTCCCCATGCGAGTTGCTAGGGGACCTCTCGGGATTCTTCTCCCGTCCATGCCGTGGCCTAATACCCTGTGTGGAGTCGGGGCCGGAAACTGAGGATTCCTCTCCAGTGTTGCCATGGATCTTGGGGTGCTTCTGAGTCTCCCCAGGGGAATCAGGCCTCGTCTCGAGTGGGGGCATGCACGTGCGCTTTCCTCCCGAGCTGCAGCAGTAGTGTCACGCTTCCTGTCACGTGGATCAAGGGATCTGTGGCTTTCCCTCGAGGCTGTCCCTCGAGGCTTTCCCACGAGGCTTCCCCACAGGGCTGTGCCACGTGCCACCTTGGTGTGAGTCGATCCTCGGCGTGAAAGACGAGCCGGTGAAGGGAAAAGAGGTTCCTCTGGAATGGACTGAGACATCTGGGGGACTCTTGGAATGGTGGCACGACCCTGGAGTTCCTCTCGCCGTTCCTGTTGAGAGGGCCTCCTCTTGAGATGCGACGGGAACGCCGGGAACTCTTTCCCGACGAAGCAGGGAAAGGATCCCTCATCTCGAGCTACGAGGCGGAAACGGGGCTCCTCTGGATGTGGGAGGGACCCTCGTGATTCCTCTCGAGTGGAGACGGCTAGGTCGGGGAACTTCTTGATTTGCACCAAGGGTGTGAAGGACCCTTTCGAAGTTCCAGAGGTGAGGTGTGATCAGCCTCGAGACGCCTCAGCGGAAATGGGCCTCATCTCGCCTGGAGGGGAGAACCTCCTGGATTTTCTCGAGTTGCGGCAGGTCTTCTCGAGTTACGACGGGGACCTCAGGGACCCGCTCTGGTGGCCTCAGGAAAGGCCAGTCCCCATGCGAGTTGCTAGGGGACCTCTCGGGATTCCTCTCCCGTCCATGCCGGGGCCTCAGTCCTTGTGTGGATTCGGGGCCGGAATCTGAGGATTCCTCTCCAGTGTTGCCATGGATCTTGGGGTGCTTCTGAGTCTCCCCAGGGGAGTCAGGCCTCGTCTCGAGTGGGGGCATGCACGTGCGCTTTCCTCCCGAGCTGCAGCAGTAGTGTCACGCTTCCTGTCACGTGGATCAAGGGATCTGTGGCTTTCCCTCGAGGCTGTCCCTCGAGGCTTTCCCACGAGGCTTCCCCACAGGGCTGTGCCACGTGCCACCTTGGTGTGAGTCGATCCTCGGCGTGAAAGACGAGCCGGTGAAGGGAAAAGAGGTTCCTCTGGAATGGACTGAGACATCTGGGGGACTCTTGGAATGGTGGCACGACCCTGGAGTTCCTCTCGCCGTTCCTGTTGAGAGGGCCTCCTCTTGAGATGCGACGGGAACGCCGGGAACTCTTTCCCGACGAAGCAGGGAAAGGATCCCTCATCTCGAGCTACGAGGCGGAAACGGGGCTCCTCTGGATGTGGGAGGGACCCTCGTGATTCCTCTCGAGTGGAGACGGCTAGGTCGGGGAACTTCTTGATTTGCACCAAGGGTGTGAAGGACCCTTTCGAAGTTCCAGAGGTGAGGTGTGATCAGCCTCGAGACGCCTCAGCGGAAATGGGCCTCATCTCGCCTGGAGGGGAGAACCTCCTGGATTTTCTCGAGTTGCGGCAGGTCTTCTCGAGTTACGACGGGGACCTCAGGGACCCGCTCTGGTGGCCTCAGGAAAGGCCAGTCCCCATGCGAGTTGCTAGGGGACCTCTCGGGATTCCTCTCCCGTCCATGCCGGGGCCTCAGTCCTTGTGTGGATTCGGGGCCGGAATCTGAGGATTCCTCTCCAGTGTTGCCATGGATCTTGGGGTGCTTCTGAGTCTCCCCAGGGGAGTCAGGCCTCGTCTCGAGTGGGGGCATGCACGTGCGCTTGCCTCCCGAGCTGCAGCAGTAGTGTCACGCTTCCTGTCACGTGGATCAAGGGATCTGTGGCTTTCCCTCGAGGCTGTCCCTCGAGGCTTTCCCACGAGGCTTCCCCACAGGGCTGTGCCACGTGCCACCTTGGTGTGAGTCGATCCTCGGCGTGAAAGACGAGCCGGTGAAGGGAAAAGTGGTTCCTCTGGAATGGACTGAGACATCTGGGGGACTCTTGGAATGGTGGCACGACCCTGGAGTTCCCCTCGCCGTTCCTGTTGAGAGGGCCTCCTCTTGAGATGCGACGGGAACGCCGGGAACTCTTTCCCGACGAAGCAGGGAAAGGATCCCTCATCTCGAGCTACGAGGCGGAAACGGGGCTCCTCTGGATGTGGGCGGGACCCTCGTGATTCCTCTCGAGTGGAGACGGCTAGGTTGGGGAACTTCTTGATTTGCACCAAGGGTGTGAAGGACCCTTTCGAAGTTCCAGAGGGGAGGTGTGATCAGCCTCGAGACGCCTCAGCGGAAATGGGCCTCATCTCGCCTGGAGGGGAGAACCTCCTGGATTTTTTCGAGTTGCGGCAGGTCTTCTCGAGTTACGACGGGGACCTCAGGGACCCGCTCTGGTGGCCTCAGGAAAGGCCAGTCCCCATGCGAGTTGCTAGGGGACCTCTCGGGATTCCTCTCCCGTCCATGCCGGGGCCTCAGTCCTTGTGTGGATTCGGGGCCGGAACCTGAGGATTCCTCTCCAGTGTTGCCATGGATCTTGGGGTGCTTCTGAGTCTCCCCAGGGGAGTCAGGCCTCGTCTCGAGTGGGGGCATGCACGTGCGCTTTCCTCCCGAGCTGCAGCAGTAGTGTCACTCTTCCTGTCACGTGGATCAAGGGATCTGTGGCTTTCCCTCGAGGCTGTCCCTCGAGGCTTTCCCACGAGGCTTTCCCACAGGGCTGTGCCACGTGCCACCTTGGTGTGAGTCGATCCTCGGCGTGAAAGACGAGCCGGTGAAGGGAAAAGAGGTTCCTCTGGAATGGACTGAGACATCTGGGGGACTCTTGGAATGGTGGCACGACCCTGGAGTTCCTCTCGCCGTTCCTGTTGAGAGGGCCTCCTCTTGAGATGCGACGGGAACGCCGGGAACTCTTTCCCGACGAAGCAGGGAAAGGATCCCTCTTCTCGAGCTACGAGGCGGAAACGGGGCTCCTCTGGATGTGGGCGGGACCCTCGTGATTCCTCTCGAGTGGAGATGGCTAGGTCGGGGAACTTCTTGATTTGCACCAAGGGTGTGAAGGACCCTTTCGAAGTTCCAGAGGTGAGGTGTGATCAGCCTCGAGACGCCTCAGCGGAAATGGGCCTCATCTCGCCTGGAGGGGAGAACCTCCTGGATTTTCTCGAGTTGCGGCACGTCTTCTCGAGTTACGACGGGGACCACAGGGACCCGCTCTGGTGGCCTCAGGAAAGGCCAGTCCCCATGCGAGTTGCTAGGGGACCTCTCGGGATTCCTCTCCCGTCCATGCCGGGGCCTCAGTCCTTGTGTGGAGTCGGGGCCGGAACCTGAGGATTCGTCTCCAGTGTTGCCATGGATATTGGGGTGCTTCTGAGTCTCCCCAGGGGAGTCAGGCCTCGTCTCGAGTGGGGGCATGCACGTGCGCTTTCCTCCCGAGCTGCAGCAGTAGTGTCACGCTTCCTGTCACGTGGATCAAGGGATCTGTGGCTTTCCCTCGAGGCTGTCCCTCGAGGCTTTCCCACGAGGCTTTCCCACAGGGCTGTGCCACGTGCCACCTTGCTGTGAGTCGATCCTCGGCGTGAAAGACGAGCCGGTGAAGGGAAAAGAGGTTCCTCTGGAATGGACTGAGACATCTGGGGGACTCTTGGAATGGTGGCACGACCCTGGAGTTCCTCTCGCCGGTCCTGTTGAGAGGGCCTCCTCTTGAGATGCGACGGGAAGGCCGGGAACTCTTTCCCGACGAAGCAGGGAAAGGATCCCTCATCTCGAGCTACGAGGCGGAAACGGGGCTCCTCTGGATGTGGGCGGGACCCTCGTGATTCCTCTCGAGTGGAGACGGCTAGGTCGGGGAACTTCTTGATTTGCACCAAGGGTGTGAAAGGCCCTTTCGAAGTTCCAGAGGTGAGGTGTGATCAGCCTCGAGACGCCTCAGCGGAAATGGGCCTCATCTCGCCTGGAGGGGAGAACCTCCTGGATTTTCTCGAGTTGCGGCAGGTCTTCTCGAGTTACGACGGGGACCTCAGGGACCCGCTCTGGTGGCCTCAGGAAAGGCCAGTCCCCATGCGAGTTGCTAGGGGACCCCTCGGGATTCCTCTCCCGTCCATGCCGGGGCCTCAGTCCTTGTGTGGATTCGGGGCCGGAACCTGAGGATTCCTCTCCAGTGTTGCCATGGATCTTGGGGTGCTTCTGAGTCTCCCCAGGGGAGTCAGGCCTCGTCTCGAGTGGGGGCATGCACGTGCGCTTTCCTCCCGAGCTGCAGCAGTAGTGTCAGGCTTCCTGTCACGTGGATCAAGGGATCTGTGGCTTTCCCTCGAGGCTGTCCCTCGAGGCTTTCCAACGAGGCTTTCCCACAGGGCTGTGCCACGTGCCACCTTGGTGTGAGTCGATCCTCGGCGTGAAAGACGAGCCGGTGAAGGGAAAAGAGGTTCCTCTGGAATGGACTGAGACATCTGGGGGACTCTTGGAATGGTGGCACGACCCTGGAGTTCCTCTCGCCGTTCCTGTTGAGAGGGCCTCCTCTTGAGATGCGACGGGAACGCCGGGAACTCTTTCCCGACGAAGCAGGGAAAGGATCCCTCATCTCGAGCTACGAGGCGGAAACGGGGCTCCTCTGGATGTGGGCGGGACCCTCGTGATTCCTCTCGAGTGGAGATGGCTAGGTCGGGGAACTTCTTGATTTGCACCAAGGGTGTGAAGGACCCTTTCGAAGTTCCAGAGGTGAGGTGTGATCAGCCTCGAGACGCCTCAGCGGAAATGGGCCTCATCTCGCCTGGAGGGGAGAACCTCCTGGATTTTCTCGAGTTGCGGCACGTCTTCTCGAGTTACAACGGGGACCACAGGGACCCGCTCTGGTGGCCTCAGGAAAGGCCAGTCCCCATGCGAGTTGCTAGGGGACCTCTCGGGATTCCTCTCCCGTCCATGCCGGGGCCTCAGTCCTTGTGTGGAGTCGGGGCCGGAACCTGAGGATTCGTCTCCAGTGTTTCCATGGATATTGGGGTGCTTCTGAGTCTCCCCAGGGGAGTCAGGCCTCGTCTCGAGTGGGGGCATGCACGTGCGCTTTCCTCCCGAGCTGCAGCAGTAGTGTCAGGCTTCCTGTCACGTGGATCAAGGGATCTGTGGCTTTCCCTCGAGGCTGTCCCTCGAGGCTTTCCCACGAGGCTTTCCCACAGGGCTGTGCCACGTGCCACCTTGGTGTGAGTCGATCCTCGGCATGAAAGACGAGCCGGTGAAGGGAAAAGAGGTTCCTCTGGAATGGACTGAGACATCTGGGGGACTCTTGGAATGGTGGCACGACCCTGGAGTTCCTCTCGCCGTTCCTGTTGAGAGGGCCTCCTCTTGAGATGCGACGGGAACGCCGGGAACTCTTTCCCGACGAAGCAGGGAAAGGATCCCTCATCTCGAGCTACGAGGCGGAAACGGGGCTCCTCTGGATGTGGGCGGGACCGTCGTGATTCCTCTCGAGTGGAGACGGCTAGGTCGGGGAACTTCTTGATTTGCACCAAGGGTGTGAAGGACCCTTTCGAAGTTCCAGAGGTGAGGTGTGATCAGCCTCGAGACGCCTCAGCGGAAATGGGCCTCATCTCGCCTGGAGGGGAGAACCTCCTGGATTTTCTCGAGTTGCGGCAGGTCTTCTCGAGTTACGACGGGGACCTCAGGGACCCGCTCTGGTGGCCACAGGAAAGGCCAGTCCCCATGCGAGTTGCTAGGGGACCTCTCGGGATTCCTCTGCCGTCCATGCCGGGGCCGCAGTCGTTGTGTGGAGTCGGGGCCGGAACTTGAGGATTCCTCTCCAGTGTTGCCATGGATCTTGGGGTGCTTCTGAGTCTCCCCAGGGGAGTCAGGCCTCGTCTCGAGTGGGGGCATGCACGTGCGCTTTCCTCCCGAGCTGCAGCAGTAGTGTCACGCTTCCTGTCATGTGGATCAAGGGATCTGTGGCTTTCCCTCGAGGCTGTCCCTCGAGGCTTTCCCACGAGGCTTTCCCACAGGGCTGTGCCACGTGCCACCTTGGTGTGAGTCGATCCTCGGCGTGAAAGACGAGCCGGTGAAGGGAAAAGAGGTTCCTCTGGAATGGACTGAGACATCTGGGGGACTCTTGGAATGGTGGCACGACCCTGGAGTTCCTCTCGCCGTTCCTGTTGAGAGGGCCTCCTCTTGAGATGCGACGGGAAGGCCGGGAACTCTTTCCCGATGAAGCAGGGAAAGGATCCCTCATCTCGAGCTATGAGGCGGAAACAGGGCTCCTCTGGATGTGGGCGGGACCCTCGTGATTCCTCTCGAGTGGAGACGGCTAGGTCGGGGAACTTCTTGATTTGCACCAAGGGTGTGAAGGACCCTTTCGAAGTTCCAGAGGTGAGGTGTGATCAGCCTCGAGACGCCTCAGCGGAAATGGGCCTCATCTCGCCTGGCGGGGAGAACCTCCTGGATTTTCTCCAGTTGCGGCAGGTCTTCTCGAGTTACGACGGGGACCTCAGGGACCCGCTCTGGTGGCCTCAGGAAAGGCCAGTCCCCATGTGAGTTGCTAGGGGACCTCACGGGATTCCTCTCCCTTCCATGCCGGGGCCTCAGTCCTTGTGTGGATTCGGGGCCGGAACCTGAGGATTCCTCTCCAGTGTTGCCATGGATCTTGGGGTGCTTCTGAGTCTCCCCAGGGGAGTCAGGCCTCGTCTCGAGTGGGGGCATGCACGTGCGCTTTCCTCCCTTGCTGCAGCAGTAGTGTCACGCTTCCTGTCACGTGGATCAAGGGATCTGTGGCTTTCCCTCGAGGCTGTCCCTCGAGGCTTTCCCACGAGGCTTTCCCACAGGGCTGTGCCACGTGCCACCTTGGTGTGAGTCGATCCCCGGCGTGAAAGACGAGCCGGTGAAGGGAAAAGACGTTCCTCTGGAATGGACTGAGACATCTGGGGGACTCTTGGAATGGTGGCACGACCCTGGAGTTCCTCTCGCCGTTCCTGTAGAGAGGGCCTCCTCTTGAGAGGCGACGGGAACGACGGGAACTCTTTCCCGACGAAGCAGGGAAAGGATCCCTCACCTCGAGCTACGAGGCGGAAACGGGGCTCCTCTGGATGTGGGCGGGACCCTCGTGATTCCTCTCGAGTGGAGACGGTTATGTCGGGGAACTTCTTGATTTGCACCAAGGGTGTGAAGGAGCCTTTCGAAGTTCCTGAGGGGAGGTGTGATCAGCCTCGAGACGCCTCAGCGGAAATGGGCCTCATCTCGCCTGGAGGGGAGAACCTCCTGGATTTACTCGAGTTGCGGCAGGTCTTCTCGAGTTACGACGGGGACCTCAGGGACCCGCTCTGGTGGCCTCAGGAAAGGCCAGTCCCCATGCGAGTTGCTAAGGGACCTCTCGGGATTCCTCTCCCGTCCATGCCGGGGCCTCAGTCCTTGTGTGGAGTCGGGGCCAGAACCTGAGGATTCCTCTCCAGTGTTGCCATGGATCTTGGGGTGCTTCTGAGTCTCCCCAGGGGAGTCAGGCCTCGTCTCGAGTGGGGGCATGTACGTGCGCTTTCCTCCCGAGCTGCAGCAGTAGTGTCACGCTTCCTGTCACGTGGATCAAGGGATCTGTGGCTTTCCCTCGAGGCTGTCCCTCGAGGCTTTCCCATGAGGCTTTCCCACAGGGCTGTGCCACGTGCCACCTTGGTGTGAGTCGATCCTCGGCGTGAAAGACGAGCCGGTGAAGGGAAAAGAGGTTCCTCTGGAATGGACTGAGACATCTGGGGGACTCTTGGAATGGTGGCACGACCCTGGAGTTCCTCTCGCCGTTCCTGTTGAGAGGGCCTCCTCTTGAGATGCGACGGGAACGCCGGGAACTCTTTCCCGACGAAGCAGGGAAAGGATCCCTCATCTCGAGCTACGAGGCGGAAACGGGGCTCCTCTGGATGTGGGCGGGACCCTCGTGATTCCTCTCGAGTGGAGACGGCTAGGTCGGGGAACTTCTTGATTTGCACCAAGGGTGTGAAGGGCCCTTTCGAAGTTCCAGAGGTGAGGTGTGATCAGCCTCGAGACGCCTCAGCGGAAATGGGCCTCATCTCGCCTGGAGGGGAGAACCTCCTGGATTTTCTCGAGTTGCGGCAGGTCTTCTCGAGTTACGACGGGGACCTCAGGGACCCGCTCTGGTGGCCTCAGGAAAGGCCAGTCCCCATGCGAGTTGCTAGGGGACCCCTCGGGATTCCTCTCCCGTCCATGCCGGGGCCTCAGTCCTTGTGTGGATTCGGGGCCGGAACCTGAGGATTCCTCTCCAGTGTTGCCATGGATCTTGGGGTGCTTCTGAGTCTCCCCAGGGGAGTCAGGCCTCGTCTCGAGTGGGGGCATGCACGTGTGCTTTCCTCCCGAGCTGCAGCAGTAGTGTCAGGCTTCCTGTCACGTGGATCAAGGGATCTGTGGCTTTCCCTCGAGGCTGTCCCTCGAGGCTTTCCAACGAGGCTTTCCCACAGGGCTGTGCCACGTGCCACCTTGGTGTGAGTCGATCCTCGGCGTGAAAGACGAGCCGGTGAAGGGAAAAGAGGTTCCTCTGGAATGGACTGAGACATCTGGGGGACTCTTGGAATGGTGGCACGACCCTGGAGTTCCTCTCGCCGTTCCTGTCGAGAGGGCCTCCTCTTGAGATGCGACGGGAACGCCGGGAACTCTTTCCCGACGAAGCAGGGAAAGGATCCCTCATCTCGAGCTACGAGGCGGAAACGGGGCTCCTCTGGATGTGGGCGGGACCCTCGTGATTCCTCTCGAGTGGAGACGGCTAGGTCGGGGAACTTCTTGATTTGCACCAAGGGTGTGAAGGACCCTTTCGAAGTTCCAGAGGGGAGGTGTGATCAGCCTCGAGACGCCTCAGCGGAAATGGGCCTCATCGCGCCTGGAGGGGAGAACCTCCTGGATTTTCTCAAGTTGCGGCAGGTCTTCTCGAGTTACGACGGGGACCTCAGGGACCCGCTCTGGTGGCCTCAGGAAAGGCCAGTCCCCATGCGAGTTGCTAGGGGACCTCTCGGGATTCTTCTCCCGTCCATGCCGTGGCCTAATACCCTGTGTGGAGTCGGGGCCGGAAACTGAGGATTCCTCTCCAGTGTTGCCATGGATCTTGGGGTGCCTCTGAGTCTCCCCAGGGGAGTCAGGCCTCGTCTCGAGTGGGGGCATGCACGTGCGCTTTCCTCCCGAGCTGCAGCAGTAGTGTCACGCTTCCTGTCACGTGGATCAAGGGATCTGTGGCTTTCCCTCGAAGC
Organism: Budorcas taxicolor; assembly: GCF_023091745.1. NCBI lineage: Eukaryota > Metazoa > Chordata > Mammalia > Artiodactyla > Bovidae > Budorcas > Budorcas taxicolor. The sequence goes on from NW_026291738.1 coordinate 2,268,184, forward strand.
TGTCCCTCGAGGCTTTCCCACGAGGCTTTCCCACAGGGCTGTGCCACGTGCCACCTTGGTGTGAGTCGATCCTCGGCGTGAAAGACGAGCCGGTGAAGGGAAAAGTGGTTCCTCTGGAATGGACTGAGACATCTGGGGGACTCTTGGAATGGTGGCACGACCCTGGAGTTCCTCTCGCCGTTCCTGTTGAGAGGGCCTCCTCTTGAGATGCGACGGGAACGCCGGGAACTCTTTCCCGACGAAGCAGGGAAAGGATCCCTCATCTCGAGCTACGAGGCGGAAACGGGGCTCCTCTGGATGTGGGCGGGACCCTCGTGATTCCTCTCGAGTGGAGACGGCTAGGTTGGGGAACTTCTTGATTTGCACCAAGGGTGTGAAGGACCCTTTCGAAGTTCCAGAGGGGAGGTGTGATCAGCCTCGAGACGCCTCAGCGGAAATGGGCCTCATCTCGCCTGGAGGGGAGAACCTCCTGGATTTTCTCGAGTTTCGGCAGGTCTACTCGAGTTACGACGGGGACCTCAGGGACCCGCTCTGGTGGCCTCAGGAAAGGCCAGTCCCCATGCGAGTTGCTAGGGGACCTCTCGGGATTCCTCTCCCGTCCATGCCGGGGCCTCAGTCCTTCTGTGGAGTCGGGGCCGGAACCTGAGGATTCCTCTCCAGTGTTGCCATGGATCTTGGGGTGCTTCTGAGTCTCCCCAGGGGAGTCAGGCCTCGTCTCGAGTGGGGGCATGCACGTGCGCTTTCCTCCCGAGCTGCAGCAGTAGTGTCACGCTTCCTGTCACGTGGATCAAGGGATCTGTGGCTTTCCCTCGAGGCTGTCCCTCGAGGCTTTCCCACGAGGCTTTCCCACAGGGCTGTGCCACGTGCCACCTTGGTGTGAGTCGATCCTCGGCGTGAAAGACGAGCCGGTGAAGGGAAAAGAGGTTCCTCTGGAATGGACTGAGACATCTGGGGGACTCTTGGAATGGTGGCACGACCCTGGAGTTCCTCTCGCCGTTCCTGTTGAGAGGGCCTCCTCTTGAGATGCGACGGGAACGCCGGGAACTCTTTCCCGACGAAGCAGGGAAAGGATCCCTCATCTCGAGCTACGAGGCGGAAACGGGGCTCCTCTGGATGTGGGCGGGACCCTCGTGATTCCTCTCGAGTGGAGACGGCTAGGTTGGGGAACTTCTTGATTTGCACCAAGGGTGTGAAGGACCCTTTCGAAGTTCCAGAGGGGAGGTGTGATCAGCCTCGAGACGCCTCAGCGGAAATGGGCCTCATCTCGCCTGGAGGGGAGAACCTCCTGGATTTTCTCGAGTTGCGGCAGGTCTTCTCGAGTTACGACGGGGACCTCAGGGACCCGCTCTGGTGGCCTCAGGAAAGGCCAGTCCCCATGCGAGTTGCTAGGGGACCTCTCGGGATTCCTCTCCCGTCCATGCCGGGGCCTCAGTCCTTGAGTGGATTCGGGGCCGGAACCTGAGGATTCCTCTACAGTGTTGCCATGGATCTTGGGGTGCTTCTGAGTCTCCCCAGGGGAGTCAGGCCTCGTCTCGAGTGGGGGCATGCACGTGCGCTTTCCTCCCGAGCTGCAGCAGTAGTGTCACGCTTCCTGTCACGTGGATCAAGGGATCTGTGGCTTTCCCTCGAGGCTGTCCCTCGAGGCTTTCCCACGAGGCTTTCCCACAGGGCTGTGCCACGTGCCACCTTGGTGTGAGTCGATCCTCGGCGTGAAAGACGAGCCGGTGAAGGGAAAAGAGGTTCCTCTGGAATGGACTGAGACATCTGGGGGACTCTTGGAATGGTGGCACGACCCTGGAGTTCCTCTCGCCGTTCCTGTTGAGAGGGCCTCCTCTTGAGATGCGACGGGAACGCCGGGAACTCTTTCCCGACGAAGCAGGGAAAGGATCCCTCATCTCGAGCTACGAGGCGGAAACGGGGCTCCTCTGGATGTGGGCGGGACCCTCGTGATTCCTCTCGAGTGGAGATGGCTAGGTCGGGGAACTTCTTGATTTGCACCAAGGGTGTGAAGGACCCTTTCGAAGTTCCAGAGGGGAGGTGTGATCAGCCTCGAGACGCCTCAGCGGAAATGGGCCTCATCTCGCCTGGAGGGGAGAACCTCCTGGATTTTCTCGAGTTGCGGCACGTCTTCTCGAGTTACGACGGGGACCACAGGGACCCGCTCTAGTGGCCTCAGGAAAGGCCAGTCCCCATGCGAGTTGCTAGGGGACCACTCGGGATTCCTCTCCCGTCCATGCCGGGGCCTCAGTCCTTGTGTGGAGTCGGGGCCGGAACCTGAGGATTCCTCTCCAGTGTTGCCATGGATATTGGGGTGCTTCTGAGTCTCCCCAGGGGAGTCAGGCCTCGTCTCGAGTGGGGGCATGCACGTGCGCTTTCCTCCCGAGCTGCAGCAGTAGTGTCACGCTTCCTGTCACGTGGATCAAGGGATCTGTGGCTTTCCCTCTAGGCTGTCCCTCGAGGCTTTCCCACGAGGCTTGCCCACAGGGCTGTGCCACGTGCCACCTTGGTGTGAGTCGATCCTCGGCGTGAAAGACGAGCCGGTGAAGGGAAAAGAGGTTCCTCTGGAATGGACTGAGACATCTGGGGGACTCTTGGAATGGTGGCACGACCCTGGAGTTCCTCTCGCCGTTCCTGTTGAGAGGGCCTCCTCTTGAGATGCGACGGGAACGCCGGGAACTCTTTCCCGACGAAGCAGGGAAAGGATCCCTCATCTCGAGCTACGAGGCGGAAACGGGGCTCCTCTGGATGTGGGCGGGACCGTCGTGATTCCTCTCGAGTGGAGACGGCTAGGTCGGGGAACTTCTTGATTTGCACCAAGGGTGTGAAGGACCCTTTCGAAGTTCCAGAGGTGAGGTGTGATCAGCCTCGAGACGCCTCAGCGGAAATGGGCCTCATCGCGCCTGGAGGGGAGAACCTCCTGGATTTTCTCAAGTTGCGGCAGGTCTTCTCGAGTTACGACGGGGACCTCAGGGACCCGCTATGTTGGCCTCAGGAAAGGCCAGTCCCCATGCGAGTTGCTAGGGGACCTCTCGGGATTCTTCTCCCGTCCATGCCGTGGCCTAATACCCTGTGTGGAGTCGGGGCCGGAAACTGAGGATTCCTCTCCAGTGTTGCCATGGATCTTGGGGTGCCTCTGAGTCTCCCCTGTGGAGTCAGGCCTCGTCTCGAGTGGGGGCATGCACGTGCCCTTTCCTCCCGAGCTGCAGCAGTAGTGTCACGCTTCCTGTCACGTGGATCAAGGGATCTGTGGCTTTCCCTCGAGGCTGTCCCTCGAGGCTTTCCCATGAGGCTTCCCCACAGGGCTGTGCCACGTGCCACCTTGGTGTGAGTCGATCCTCGGCGTGAAAGACGAGCCGGTGAAGGGAAAAGAGGTTCCTCTGGAATGGACTGAGACATCTGGGGGACTCTTGGAATGGTGGCACGACCCTGGAGTTCCTCTCGCCGTTCCTGTTGAGAGGGCCTCCTCTTGAGATGCGACGGGAACGCCGGGAACTCTTTCCCGACGAAGCAGGGAAAGGATCCCTCATCTCGAGCTACGAGGCCGAAACGGGGCTCCTCTGGATGTGGGCGGGACCCTCGTGATTCCTCTCGAGTGGAGACGGCTAGGTTGGGGAACTTCTTGATTTGCACCAAGGGTGTGAAGGACCCTTTCGAAGTTCCAGAGGGGAGGTGTGATCAGCCTCGAGACGCCTCAGCGGAAATGGGCCTCATCTCGCCTGGAGGGGAGAACCTCCTGGATTTTCTCGAGTTGCGGCAGGTCTTCTCGAGTTACGACGGGGACCTCAGGGACCCGCTCTGGTGGCCTCAGGAAAGGCCAGTCCCCATGCGAGTTGCTAGGGGACCTCTCGGGATTCCTCTCCCGTCCATGCCGGGGCCTCAGTCCTTCTGTGGAGTCGGGGCCGGAACCTGAGGATTCCTCTCCAGTGTTGCCATGGATCTTGGGGTGCTTCTGAGTCTCCCCAGGGGAGTCAGGCCTCGTCTCGAGTGGGGGCATGCACGTGCGCTTTCCTCCCGAGCTGCAGCAGTAGTGTCACGCTTCCTGTCACGTGGATCAAGGGATCTGTGGCTTTCCCTCGAGGCTGTCCCTCGAGGCTTTCCCACGAGGCTTTCCCACAGGGCTGTGCCACGTGCCACCTTGGTGTGAGTCGATCCTCGGCGTGAAAGACGAGCCGGTGAAGGGAAAAGAGGTTCCTCTGGAATGGACTGAGACATCTGGGGGACTCTTGGAATGGTGGCACGACCCTGGAGTTCCTCTCGCCGTTCCTGTTGAGAGGGCCTCCTCTTGAGATGCGACGGGAACGCCGGGAACTCTTTCCCGACGAAGCAGGGAAAGGATCCCTCATCTCGAGCTACGAGGCGGAAACGGGGCTCCTCTGGATGTGGGCGGGACCGTCGTGATTCCTCTCGAGTGGAGACGGCTAGGTCGGGGAACTTCTTGATTTGCACCAAGGGTGTGAAGGACCCTTTCGAAGTTCCAGAGGTGAGGTGTGATCAGCCTCGAGACGCCTCAGCGGAAATGGGCCTCATCTCGCCTGGAGGGGAGAACCTCCTGGATTTTCTCGAGTTGCGGCAGGTCTTCTCGAGTTACGATGGGGACCTCAGGGACCCGCTCTGGTGGCCACAGGAAAGGCCAGTCCCCATGCGAGTTGCTAGGGGACCTCTCGGGATTCCTCTGCCTTCCATGCCGGGGCCGCAGTCGTTGTGTGGAGTCGGGGCCGGAACTTGAGGATTCCTCTCCAGTGTTGCCATGGATCTTGGGGTGCTTCTGAGTCTCCCCAGGGGAGTCAGGCCTCGTCTCGAGTGGGGGCATGCACGTGCGCTTTCCTCCCGAGCTGCAGCAGTAGTGTCACGCTTCCTGTCACGTGGATCAAGGGATCTGTGGCTTTCCATTGAGGCTGTCCCTCGAGGCTTTCCCACGTGGCTTTCCCAGAGGGCTGTGCCACGTGACACCTTGGTGTGAGTCGATTCTCGGCGTGAAAGACGAGCCGGTGAAGGGAAAAGAGGTTCCTCTGGAATGGACTGAGACATCTGGGGGACTCTTGGAATGGTGGCACGACCCTGGAGTTCCTCTCGCCGTTCCTGTTGAGATGGACTCCTCTTGAGATGCGACGGGAACGCCGGGAACTCTTTCCCGACGAAGCAGGGAAAGGATCCCTCATCTCGAGCTACGAGTCGGAAACGGGGCTCCTCTGGATGTGGGCGGGACCCACGTGATTCCTCTCGAGTGGAGACGGCTAGGTCGGGGAACTTCTTGATTTGCACCAAGGGTGTGAAGGACCCTTTCGAAGTTCCAGAGGAGAGGGGTGATCAGCCTCGAGACGCCTCAGGGGAAATGGGCCTCATCTCGCCTGGAGGGGAGAACCTCCTGGATTTTCTCGAGTTGCGGCAGGTCTTCTCGAGTTACGACGGGGACCTCAGGGACCCGCTCTGGTGGCCTCAGGAAAGGCCAGTCCCCATGCGAGTTGCTAGGGGACCTCTCGGGATTCCTCTCCCGTCCATGCCGGGGCCTCAGTCCTTGTGTGGAGTCGGGGCCGGAACCTGAGGATTCCTCTCCAGTGTTGCCATGGATCTTGGGGTGCTTCTGAGTCTCCCCAGGGGAGTCAGGCCTCGTCTCGAGTGGGGGCATGCACGTGCGCTTACCTCCCGAGCTGCAGCAGTAGTGTCACGCTTCCTGTCACGTGGATCAAGGGATCTGTGGCTTTCCCTCGAGGCTGTCCCTCCAGGCTTTCCCACGAGGCTTTCCCACAGGGCTGTGCCACGTGCCAGCTTGGTGTGAGTCGATCCTCGGCGTGAAAGACGAGCCGGTGAAGGGAAAAGAGGTTCCTCTGGAATGGACTGAGACATCTGGGGGACTCTTGGAATGGTGGCACGACCCTGGAGTTCCTCTCGCCGTTCCTGTTGAGAGGGCCTCCTCTTGAGATACGACGGGAACGCCGGGAACTCTTTCCCGACGAAGCAGGGAAAGGATCCCTCATCTCGAGCTACGAGGCGGAAACGGGGCTCCTCTGGATGTGGGCGGGACCCTCGTAATTCCTCACGAGTGGAGACGGCTAGGTTGGGGAACTTCTTGATTTGCACCACGGGTGTGAAGGACCCTTTCGAAGTTCCAGAGGTGAGGTGTGATCAGCCTCGAGACGCCTCAGCGGAAATGGGCCTCATCTCGCCTGGAGGGGAGAACCTCCTGGATTTTCTCGAGTTGCGGCAGGTCTTCTCGAGTTACGACGGGGACCTCAGGGACCCGCTCTGGTGGCCTCAGGAAAGGCCAGTCCCCATGCGAGTTGCTAGGGGACCTCTCGGGATTCCTCTCCCGTCCATGCCGGGGCCTCAGTCCTTGTGTGGAGTCGGGGCCGGAACCTGAGGATTCCTCTCCAGTGTTGCCATGGATCTTGGGGTGCTTCTGAGTCTCCCCAGGGGAGTCAGGCCTCGTCTCGAGTGGGGGCATGCACGTGCGCTTTCCTCCCGAGCTGCAGCAGTAGTGTCACGCTTCCTGTCACGTGGATCAAGGGATCTGTGGCTTTCCCTCGAGGCTGTCCCTCGAGGCTTTCCCACGAGGCTTTCACACAGGGCTGTGCCACGTGCCACCTTGGTGTGAGTCGATCCTCGGCGTGAAAGACGAGCCGGTGAAGGGAAAAGAGGTTCCTCTGGAATGGACTGAGACATCTGGGGGACTCTTGGAATGGTGGCACGACCCTGGAGTTCCTCTCGCCGTTCCTGTTGAGAGGGCCTCCTCTTGAGATGCGACGGGAACGCCGGGAACTCTTTCCCGACGAAGCAGGGAAAGGATCCCTCATCTCGAGCTACGAGGCGGAAACGGGGCTCCTCTGGATGTGGGCGGGACCCTCGTGATTCCTCTCGAGTGGACACGGGTATGTCGGGGAACTTCTCGATTTGCACCAAGGGTGTGAAGGACCCTTTCGAAGTTCCAGAGGTGAGGTGTGATCAGCCTCGAGACGCCTCAGCGGAAATGGGCCTCATCTCGCCTGGAGGGGAGAACCTCCTGGATTTTCTCGAGTTGCGGCAGGTATTCTCGAGTTACGACGGGGACCTCAGGGACCCGCTCTGGTGGCCTCAGGAAAGGCCAGTCCCCATGCGAGTTGCTAGGGGACCTCTCGGGATTCCTCTCCCGTCCATGCTGGGGCCTCAGTCCTTGTGTGGAGTCGGGGCCGGAACCTGAGGATTCCTCTCCAGTGTTGCCATGGATCTTGGGGTGCTTCTGAGTCTCCCCAGGGGAGTCAGGCCTCGTCTCGAGTGGGGACATGCACGTGCGCTTTCCTCCCGAGTTGCAGCAGTAGTGTCACGCTTCCTGTCACGTGGATCAAGGGATCTGTGGCTTTACTTCGAGGCTTTCCCTCGACGCTTTCCCACGAGGCTTTCCCACAGGGCTGTGCCACGTGCCACCTTGGTGTGAGTCGATCCTCGGCGTGAAAGACGAGCCGGTGAAGGGAAAAGAGGTTCCTCTGGAATGGACTGAGACATCTGGGGGACTCTTGGAATGGTGGCACGACCCTGGAGTTCCTCTCGCCGTTCCTGTTGAGAGGGCCTCCTCTTGGGATGCGACGGGAACGCAGGGAACTCTTTCCCGACGAAGCAGGGAAAGGATCCCTCATCTCGAGATATGAGGCGGAAACGGGGCTCCTCTGGATGTGGGCGGGACTCTCGTGATTCCTCTCGAGTGGAGACGGCTAGGTCGGGGCACTTCTTGATTTGCACCAAGGGTGTGAAGGACCCTTTCGAAGTTCGAGAGGTGAGGTGTGATCAGCCTCGAGACGCCTCAGCGGAAATGGGCCTCATCTCGCCTGGAGGGGAGAACCTCCTGGATTTTCTCGAGTTGTGGCAGGTCTTCTCGAGTTACGACGGGGACCTCAGGGACCCGCTCTGGTGGCCTCAGGAAAGGCCAGTCCCCATGCGAGTTGCTAGGGGACCTCTCGGGATTCCTCTCCCGTCCATGCCGGGGCCTCAGTCCTTGTGTGGAGTCGGGGCCGGAACCTGAGGATTCCTCTCCAGTGTTGCCATGGATCTTGGGGTGCTTCTGAGTCTCCCCAGGGGAGTCAGGCCTCGTCTCGAGTGGGGGCATGCACGTGCGCTTTCCTCCCGAGCTGCAGCAGTAGTGCCACGCTTCCTGTCACGTGGATCAAGGGATCTGTGGATTTCCCTCCAGGCTGTCCCTCGAGGCTTTCCCGCGAGGCTTTCCCACAGGGCTGTGCCACGTGCCACCTTGGTGTGAGTCGATCCTCGGCGTGAAAGACGAGCCGGTGAAGGGAAAAGAGGTTCCTCTGGAATGGACTGAGACATCTGGGGGACTCTTGGAATGGTGGCACGACCCTGGAGTTCCTCTCGCCGTTCCTGTTGAGAGGGCCTCCTCTTGAGATGCGACGGGAACGCCGGGAACTCTTTCCCGACGAAGCAGGGAAAGGATCCCTCATCTCGAGCTACGAGGCGGAAACGGGGCTCCTCTGAATGTGGGCGGGACCCTCGTGATTCCTCTCGAGTGGAGACGGGTATGTCGGGGAACTTCTTGATTTGCACCAAGGGTGTGAAGGACCCTTTCGAAGTTCCAGAGGTGAGGTGTGATCAGCCTCGAGACGCCTCAGCGGAAATGGGCCTCATCTCGCCTGGAGGGGAGAACCTCCTGGATTTTCTCGAGTTGCGGCAGGTCTTCTCGAGTTACGACGGGGACCTCAGGGACCCGCTATGGTGGCCTCAGGAAAGGCCAGTCCCCATGCGAGTTGCTAGGGGACCTCTCGGGATTCCTCTCCCGTCCATGCCGGGGCCTCAGTCCTTGTGTGGAGTCGGGGCCGGAACCTGAGGATTCCTCTCCAGTGTTGCCATGGATCTTGGGGTGCTTCTGAGTCTCCCCAGGGGAGTCAGGCCTCGTCTCGAGTGGGGGCATGCACGTGCGCTTTCCTCCCGAGCTGCAGCAGTAGTGTCACGCTTCCTGTCACGTGGATCAAGGGATCTGTGGCTTTCCCTCGAGGCTGTCCCTCGAGGCTTTCCCACGAGGCTTTCCCACAGGGCTGTGCCACATTCCATCATGGTGTGAGTCGATCCTCGGCGTGAAAGACGAGCCGGTGAAGGGAAAAGAGGTTCCTCTGGAATGGACTGAGACATCTGGGGGACTCTTGGAATGGTGGCACCACCCTGGAGTTCCTCTCGCCGTTCCTGTTGAGAGGGCCTCCTCTTGAGATGCGACGGGAACGCCGGGAACTCTTTCCCGACGAAGCAGGGAAAGGATCCCTCATCTCGAGCTATGAGGCGGAAACGGGGCTCCTCTGGATGTGGGCGGGACTCTCGTGATTCCTCTCGAGTGGAGACGGCTAGGTCGGCGAACTTCTTGATTTGCACCAAGGGTGTGAAGGACCCTTTCGAAGTTCCAGAGGTGAGGTGTGATCAGCCTCGAGACGCCTCAGCGGAAATGGGCCTCATCTCGCCTGGAGGGGAGAACTTCCTGGATTTTCTCGAGTTGTGGCAGGTCTTCTCGAGTTACGACGGGGACCTCAGGGACCCGCTCTGGTGGCCTCAGGAAAGGCCAGTCCCCATGCGAGTTGCTAGGGGACCTCTCGGGATTCCTCTCCCGTCCATGCCGGGGCCTCAGTCCTTGTGTGGAGTCGGGGCCGGAACCTGAGGATTCCTCTCCAGTGTTGCCATGGATCTTGGGGTGCTTCTGAGTCTCCCCAGGGGAGTCAGGCCTCGTCTCGAGTGGGGGCATGCACGTGCGCTTTCCTCCCGATCTGCAGCAGTAGTGTCACGCTTCCTGTCACGTGGATCAAGGGATCTGTGGCTTTCCCTCGAGGCTGTCCCTCGAAGCTTTCCCGCGAGGCTTTCCCACAGGGCTGTGCCACGTACCACCTTGGTGTGAGTCGATCCTCGGCGTGAAAGACGAGCCGGTGAAGGGAAAAGAGGTTCCTCTGGAATGGACTGAGACATCTGGGGGACTCTTGGAATGGTGGCACGACCCTGGAGTTCCTCTCGCCGTTCCTGTTGAGAGGGCCTCCTCTTGAGATGCGAGGGGAACGCCGGGAACTCTTTCCCGACGAACCAGGGAAAGGATCCCTCATCTCGAGCTACGAGGCGGAAACGGGGCTCCTCTGGATGTGGGCGGGACCCTCGTGATTCCTCTCGAGTGGAGACGGCTATGTCGGGGAACTTCTTGATTTGCACCAAGGGTGTGAAGGACCCTTTCGAAGTTCCAGAGGTGAGGTGTGATCAGCCTCGAGACGCCTCAGCGGAAATGGGCCTCATCTCGCCTGGAGGGGAGAACCTCCTGGATTTTCTGGAGTTGCGGCAGGTCTTCTCGAGTTACGACGGGGACCTCAGGGACCCGCTCTGGTGGCCTCAGGAAAGGCCAGTCCCCATGCGAGTTGCTAGGGGACCTCTCGGGATTCCTCTCCCGTCCATGCCGGGGCCTCAGTCTTTGTGTGGAGTCGGGGCCGGAACCTGAGGATTCCTCTCCAGTGTTGCCATGGATCTTGGGGTGCTTCTGAGTCTCCCCAGGGGAGTCAGGCCTCGTCTCGAGTGGGGGCATGCACGTGCGCTTTCCTCCCGAGCTGCAGCAGTAGTGTCACGCTTCCTGTCACGTGGATCAAGGGATCTGTGGCTTTCCCTCGAGGCTGTCCCTCGAGGCTTTCCCACGAGGCTTTCCCACAGGGCTGTGCCACGTGCCACCTTGGTGTGAGTCGATCCTCGGCGTGAAAGACGAGCCGCTGAAGGGAAAAGAGGTTCCTCTGAAATGGACTGAGACATCTGGGGGACTCTTGGAATGGTGGCACGACCCTGGAGTTCCTCTCGCCGTTCCTGTTGAGAGGGCCTCCTCTTGAGATGGGACGGGAACGCCGGGAACTCTTTCCCGACGAAGCAGGGAAAGGATCCCTCATCTCGAGCTACGAGGCGGAAACGGGGCTCCTCTGGATGTGGGCGGGACCCTCGTGATTCCTCTCGAGTGGAGACGGCTAGGTCGGGGAACTTCTTGATTTGCACCAAGGGTGTGAAGGACCCTTTCGAAGTTCCAGAGGTGAGGTGTGATCAGCCTCGAGACGCCTCAGCGGAAATGGGCCTCATCTCGCCTGGAGGGGAGAACCTCCTGGATTTTCTCGAGTTGCGGCAGGTCTTCTCGAGTTACGACGGGGACCTCAGGGACCCGCTCTGGTGGCCTCAGGAAAGGCCAGTCCCCATGCGAGATGCTAGGGGACCTCTCGGGATTCCTCTCCCGTCCATGCCGGGGCCTCAGTCCTTGTGTGGAGTCGGGGCCGGAACCTGAGGATTCCTCTCCAGTGTTGCCATGGATCTTGGGGTGCTTCTGAGTCTCCCCAGGGGAGTCAGGCCTCGTCTCGAGTGGGGGCATGCACGTGCGCTTTCCTCCCGAGCTGCAGCAGTAGTGTCACGCTTCCTGTCACGTGGATCAAGGCATCTGTGGCTTTCCCTCGAGGCTGTCCCTCGAGGCTTTCCCACGAGGCTTTCCCACAGGGCTGTGCCACGTGCCACCTTGGTGTGAGTCGATCCTCGGCGTGAAAGACGAGCCGCTGAAGGGAAAAGAGGTTCCTCTGGAGTGGACTGAGACATCTGGGGGACTCTTGGAATGGTGGCACGACCCTGGAGTTCCTCTCGCCGTTCCTGTTGAGAGGGCCTCCTCTTGAGATGCGACGGGAAGGCCGGGAACTCTTTCCCGACGAAGCAGGGAAAGGATCCCTCATCTCGAGCTACGAGGCGGAAACGGGGCTCCTTTGGATGTGGGCGGGACCCTCGTGATTCCTCTCGAGTGGAGACGGCTAGGTCGGGGAACTTCTTGATTTGCACCAAGGGTGTGAAGGACCCTTTCGAAGTTCCAGAGGTGAGGTGTGATCAGCCTCGAGACGCCTCAGCGGAAATGGGCCTCATCTCGCCTGGAGGGGAGAACCTCCTGGATTTTCTTGAGTTGCGGCAGGTCTTCTCGAGTTACGACGGGGACCTCAGGGACCCACTCTGGTGGCCTCAGGAAAGGCCAGTCCCCATGCGAGTTGCTAGGGGACCTCTCGGGATTCCTCTCCCGTCCATGCTGGGGCCTCAGTCCTTGTGTGGAGTCGGGGCCGGAACCTGAGGATTCCTCTCCACTGTTGCCATGGATCTTGGGGTGCTTCTGAGTCTCCCCAGGGGAGTCAGGCCTCGTCTCGAGTGGGGGCATGCACGTGCGCTTTCCTCCCGAGCTGCAGCAGTAGTGTCACGCTTCCTGTCACGTGGATCAAGGGATCTGTGGCTTTCCCTCGAGGCTGTCCCTCGAGGCTTTCCCACGAGGCTTTCCCACAGGGCTGTGCCACGTGCCACCTTGGTGTGAGTCGATCCTCCGGCGTGAAAGACGAGCCGGTGAAGGGAAAAGAGGTTCCTCTGGAATGGACTGAGACATCTGGGGGACTCTTGGAATGGTGGCACGACCCTGGAGTTCCTCTCGAAGTTCCTGTAGAGAGGGCCTCCTCTTGAGATGCGACGGGAAGGCCGGGAACTCTTTCCCGACGAAGCAGGGAAAGGATCCCTCATCTCGAGCTACGAGGCGGAAACGGGGCTCCTTTGGATGTGGGCGGGACCCTCGTGATTCCTCTCGAGTGGAGACGGGTATGTCTGGGAACTTCTTGATTTGCACCAAGGGTGTGAAGGACCCTTTTGAAGTTCCAGAGGTGAGGTGTAATCAGCCTCGAGACGCCTCAGCGGAAATGGGCCTCATCTCGCCTGGAGGGGAGAACCTCCTGGATTTTCTCGAGTTGCGGCAGGTCTTCTCGAGTTACGACGGGGACCTCAGGGACCCGCTCTGGTGGCCTCAGGAAAGGCCAGTCCCCATGCGAGTTGCTAGGGGACCCCTCGGGATTCCTCTCCCGTCCATGCCGGGGCCTCAGTCCTTGTGTGGAGTCAGAGCCGGAACCTGAGGATTCCTCTCCAGTGTTGCCATGGATCTTGGGGTGCTTCTGAGTCTCCCCAGGGGAGTCAGGCCTCGTCTCGAGTGGGGGCATGTACGTGCGCTTTCCTCCCGAGCTGCAGCAGTAGTGTCACGCTTCCTGTCACGTGGATCAAGGGATCTGTGGCTTTCCCTCGAGGCTGTCCCTCGAGGCTTTCCCACGAGGCTTTCCCACAGGGCTGTGCCACGTGCCACCTTGGTGTGAGTCGATCCTCGGCGTGAAAGACGAGCCGGTGAAGGGAAAGAGTTTTCTCTGAATGGACTGAGACATCTGGGGGACTCTTGGAATGGTGGCACGACCCTGGAGTTCCTCTCGCCGTTCCTGTTGAGAGGGCCTCCTCTTGAGATGCGACGGGAATGCCGGGAACTCTTTCCCGACGAAGCAGGGAAAGGATCCCTCATCTCGAGCTACGAGGCGGAAACGGGGCTCCTCTGGATGTGGGCGGGACCCTCGTGATTCCCCTCGAGGGGAGACGGGTATGTCGGGGAACTTCTTGATTTGCACCAAGGGTGTGAAGGACCCTTTCGAAGTTCCAGAGGTGAGGTGTGATCAGCCTGGAGACGCCTCAGCGGAAATGGGCCTCATCTCGCCTGGAGGGGAGAACCTCCTGGATTTTCTCGAGTTGCGGCAGGTCTTCTCGAGTTACGACGGGGACCTCAGGGACCCGCTCTGGTGGCCTCAGGAAAGGCCAGTCAGCATGCGAGTTGCTAGGGGACCTCTCGGGATTCCTCTCCCGTCCATGCCGGGGCCTCAGTACTTGTGTGGAGTCTGGGCCGGAACCTGAGGATTCCTCTCCAGTGTTGCCATGGATCTTGGGGTGCTTCTGAGTCTCCCCAGGGGAGTCAGGCCTCGTCTCGAGTGGGGGCATGCACGTGCGCTTTCCTCCCGAGCTGCAGCAGTATTGTCACGCTTCCTGTCACGTGGATCAAGGGTTTTGTGGCTTTCCCTCGAGGCTGTCCCTCGAGGCTTTCCCACGAGGCTTTCCCACAGGGCTGTGCCACGTGCCACCTTGGTGTGAGTCGATCCTCGGCGTGAAAGACGAGCCGGTGAAGGGAAAAGAGGTTCCTCTGGAATGGACTGAGACATCTGGGGACTCTTGGAATGGTGGCACGACCCTGGAGTTCCCCTCTCGCCCGTTCCTGTTGAGAGGGCCTCCTCTTGAGATGCGACGGGAACGCTGGGAACTCTTTCCCGACGAAGCAGGGAAAGGATCCCTCATCTCGAGCTACGAGGCGGAAACGGGGCTCCTCTGGATGTGGGCGGGACCCTCGTGATTCCTCTCGAGTGGAGACGGGTATGTCGGGGAACTTCTTGATTTGCACCAAGGGTGTGAAGGACCCTTTCGAAGTTCCAGAGGTGAGGTGTGATCAGCCTGGAGACGCCTCAGCGGAAATGGGCCTCATCTCGCCTGGAGGGGAGAACCTCCTGGATTTTCTCGAGTTGCGGCAGGTTTTCTCGAGTTACGACGGGGACCTCAGGGACCCGCTCTGGTGGCGTCAGGAAAGGCCAGTCCCCATGCGAGTTGCTAGGGGACCTCTCGGGATTCCTCTCCCGTCCATGCCGGGGCCTCAGTCCTTGTGTGGAGTCGGGGCCGGAACCTGAGGATTCCTCTCCAGTGTTGCCATGGATCTTGGGGTGCTTCTGAGTCTCCCCAGGGGAGTCAGGCCTCGTCTCGAGTTGGGACATGCACGTGCGCTTTCCTCCCGAGCTGCAGCAGTAGTGTCACGCTTCCTGTCACGTGGTTCAAGGGATCTGTGTCTTTCCCTCGAGGCTGTCCCTCGAGGCTTTCCCACGAGGCTTTCCCACAGGGCTGTGCCACGTGCCACCTTGGTGTGAGTCGATCCTCGGCGTGAAAGACGAGCCGGTGAAGGGAAAAGAGTTTCCTCTGGAATGGACTGAGACATCTGGGGGACTCTTGGAATGTGGCACGACCCTGGATTTCCTCTCGCCGTTCCTGTTGAGAGGGCCTCCTCTTGAGATGCGACGGGAACGCCGGGAACTCTTTCCCGACGAAGCAGGGAAAGGATCCGTCATCTCGAGCTACGAGGCGGAAACGGGGCTCCTCTGGATGTGGGCGGGACCCTCGTGATTCCTCTCGAGGGGATACGGGTATGTCGGGGAACTTCTTGATTTGCACCAAGGGTGTGAAGGACCCTTTCGAAGTTCCAGAGGTGAGGTGTGATCAGCCTGGAGACGCCTCAGCGGAAATGGGCCTCATCTCGCCTGGAGGGGAGAACCTCCTGGATTTTCTCGAGTTGCGGCAGGTCTTCTCGAGTTACGACGGGGACCTCAGGGACCCGCTCTGGTGGCCTCAGGAAAGGCCAGTCAGCATGCGAGTTGCTAGGGGACCTCTCGGGTTTCCTCGCCCGTCCATGCCGGGGCCTCAGTCCTTGTGTAGAGTCTGGGCTGGCACCTGAGGATTCCTCTCCAGTGTTGCCATGGATCTTGGGGTGCTTCTGAGTCTCCCCAGGGGAGTCAGGCCTCGTCTCGAGTTGGGGCATGCACGTGCGCTTTCCTCCCGAGCTGCAGCAGTAGTGTCACGCTTCCTCTCACGTGGTTCAAGGGATCTGTGGCTTTCCCTCGAGGCTGTCCCTCGAGGCTTTCCCACGAGGCTTTCCCACAGGGCTGTGCCACGTGCCACCTTGGTGTGAGTCGATCCTCGGCGTGAAAGACGAGCCGGTGAAGGGAAAAGAGGTTCGTCTGGAATGGACTGAGACATCTGGGGGTCTCTTGGAATGGTGGCACGACCCTGGAGTTCCTCTCGCCGTTCCTGTTGAGAGGGCCTCCTCTTGAGATGCGACGGGAACGCCGGGAACTCTTTCCCGACGAAGCAGGGAAAGGATCCCTCATCTCGAGCTACGAGGCGGAAACGGGGCTCCTCTGGATGTGGGCGGGACCCTCGTGATTCCTCTCGAGTGGAGACGGGTATGTCGGGGAACTTCTTGATTTGCACCAAGGGTGTGAAGGACCCTTTCGAAGTTCCAGAGGTGAGGTGTGATCAGCCTGGAGACGCCTCAGCGGAAATGGGCCTCATCTGGCCTAGAGGGGAGAACCTCCTGGATTTTCTCGAGTTGCGGCAGGTCTTCTCGAGTTACGACGGGGACCTCAGGGACCCGCTCTGGTGGCGTCAGGAAAGGCCAGTCTCCATGCGAGTTGCTAGGGGACCTCTCGGGATTCCTCTCCCGTCCATGCCGGGGCCTCAGTCCTTGTGTGGAGTCGGGGCCGGAACCTGAGGATTCCTCTCCAGTGTTGCCATGGATCTTGGGGTGCTTCTGAGTCTCCCCAGGGGAGTCAGGCCTCGTCTCGAGTTGGGGCATGCACGTGCGCTTTCCTCCCGAGCTGCAGCAGTAGTGTCACGCTTCCTGTCACGTGGTTCAAGGGATCTGTGTCTTTCCCTCGAGGCTGTCCCTCGAGGCTTTCCCACGAGGCTTTCCCACAGGGCTGTGCCACGTGCCACCTTGGTGTGAGTCGATCCTCGGCGTGAAAGACGAGCCGGTGAAGGGAAAAGAGGTTCCTCTGGAATGGACTGAGACATCTGGGGGACTCTTGGAATGGTGGCAGGACCCTGGAGTTCCTCTCGCCGTTCCTGTTGAGAGGGCCTCCTCTTGAGATGCGACGGGAACGCCGGGAACTCTTTCCCGACGAAGCAGGGAAAGGATCCGTCATCTCGAGCTACGAGGCGGAAATGGGGCTCCTCTGGATGTGGGCGGGACCCTCGTGATTCCTCTCGAGGGGATACGGGTATGTCGGGGAACTTCTTGATTTGCACCAAGGGTGTGAAGGACCCTTTCGAAGTTCCAGAGGTGAGGTGTGATCAGCCTGGAGACGCCTCAGCGGAAATGGGCCTCATCTCGCCTGGAGGGGAGAACCTCCTGGATTTTCTCGAGTTGCGGCAGGTCTTCTCGAGTTACGACGGGGACCTCAGGGACCCGCTCTGGTGGCCTCAGGAAAGGCCAGTCCCCATGCGAGTTGCTAGGGGACCTCTCGGGTTTCCTCTCCCGTCCATGCCGGGGCCTCAGTCCTTGTGTAGAGTCGGGGCTGGAACCTGAGGATTCCTCTCCAGTGTTGCCATGGATCTTGGGGTGCTTCTGAGTCTCCCCAGGGGAGTCAGGCCTCGTCTCGAGTTGGGGCATGCACGTGCGCTTTCCTCCCGAGCTGCAGCAGTAGTGTCACGCTTCCTGTCACGTTGTTCAAGGGATCTGTGGCTTTCCCTCGAGGCTGTCCCTCGAGGCTTTCCCACGAGGCTTTCCCACAGGGCTGTGCCACGTGCCACCTTGGTGTGAGTCGATCCTCGGCGTGAAAGACGAGCCGGTGAAGGGAAAAGAGGTTCCTCTGGAATGGACTGAGACATCTGGGGGACTCTTGGAATGGTGGCACGACCCTGGAGTTCCTCTCGCCTTTCCTGTTGAGAGGGCCTCCTCTTGAGATGGGACGGGAATGCCGGGAACTCTTTCCCGACGAAGCAGGGAAAGGATCCCTCATCTCGAGCTACGAGGCGGAAACGGGGCTCCTCTGGATGTGGGCGGGACCCTCGTGATTCCCCTCGAGGGGAGACGGGTATGTCCGGGAACTTCTTGATTTGCACCAAGGGTGTGAAGGACCCTTTCGAAGTTCCAGAGGTGAGGTGTGATCAGCCTGGAGACGCCTCAGCGGAAATGGGCCTCATCTCGCCTGGAGGGGAGAACCTCCTGGATTTTCTCGAGTTGCGGCAGGTCTTCTCGAGTTACGACGGGGACCTCAGGGACCCGCTCTGGTGGCCTCAGGAAAGGCCAGTCAGCATGCGAGTTGCTAGGGGACCTCTCGGGATTCCTCTCCCGTCCATGCCGGGGCCTCTGTCCTTGTGTGGAGTCGGGGCCGGAACCTGAGGATTCCTCTCCAGTGTTGCCATGGATCTTGGGGTGCTTCTGAGTCTCCCCAGGGGAGTCAGGCCTCGTCTCCAGTGGGGGCATGCACGTGCGCATTCCTCCCGAGCTGCAGCAGTAGTGTCACGCTTCCTGTCACGTGGATCAAGGGATCTGTGGCTTTCCCTCGAGGCTGTCCCTCGAGGCTTTCCCACGAGGCTTTCCCACAGGGCTGTGCCACGTGCCACCTTGGTGTGAGTCGATCCTCGGCGTGAAAGACGAGCCGGTGAAGGGAAAAGAGGTTCGTCTGGAATGGACTGAGACATCTGGGGGACTCTTGGAATGGTGGCACGACCCTGGAGTTCCTCTCGCCGTTCCTGTTGAGAGGGCCTCCTCTTGAGATGCGACGGGAACGCCGGGAACTCTTTCCCGACGAAGCAGGGAAAGGATCCCTCATCTCGAGCTACGAGGCGGAAACGGGGCTCCTCTGGATGTGGGCGGGACCCTCGTGATTCCCCTCGAGGGGAGACGGGTATGTCCGGGAACTTCTTGATTTGCACCAAGGGTGTGAAGGACCCTTTCGAAGTTCCAGAGGTGAGGTGTGATCAGCCTGGAGACGCCTCAGCGGAAATGGGCCTCATCTCGCCTGGAGGGGAGAACCTCCTGGATTTCTCGAGTTGCGGCAGGTCTTCTCGAGTTACGACGGGGACCTCAGGGACCCGCTCTGGTGGCCTCAGGAAAGGCCAGTCAGCATGCGAGTTGCTAGGGGACCTCTCGGGATTCCTCTCCCGTCCATGCCGGGGCCTCAGTCCTTGTGTGGAGTCGGGGCCGGAACCTGAGGATTCCTCTCCAGTGTTGCCATGGATCTTGGGGTGCTTCTGAGTCTCCCCAGGGGAGTCAGGCCTCGTCTCGAGTTGGGGCATGCACGTGCGCTTTCCTCCCGAGCTGCAGCAGTAGTGTCACGCTTCCTGTCACGTGGTTCAAGGGATCTGTGTCTTTCCCTCGAGGCTGTCCCTCGAGGCTTTCCCACGAGGCTTTCCCACAGGGCTGTGCCACGTGCCACCTTGGTGTGAGTCGATCCTCGGCGTGAAAGACGAGCCGGTGAAGGGAAAAGAGGTTCCTCTGGAATGGACTGAGACATCTGGGGGACTCTTGGAATGGTGGCACGACCCTGGAGTTCCTCTCGCCGTTCCTGTTGAGAGGGCCTCCTCTTGAGATGCGACGGGAACGCCGGGAACTCTTTCCCGACGAAGCAGGGAAAGGATCCGTCATCTCGAGCTACGAGGCGGAAATGGGGCTCCTCTGGATGTGGGCGGGACCCTCGTGATTCCTCTCGAGGGGATACGGGTATGTCGGGGAACTTCTTGATTTGCACCAAGGGTGTGAAGGACCCTTTCGAAGTTCCAGAGGTGAGGTGTGATCAGCCTGGAGACGCCTCAGCGGAAATGGGCCTCATCTCGCCTGGAGGGGAGAACCTCCTGGATTTTCTCGAGTTGCGGCAGGTCTTCTCGAGTTACGACGGGGACCTCAGGGACCCGCTCTGGTGGCCTCAGGAAAGGCCAGTCAGCATGCGAGTTGCTAGGGGACCTCTCGGGTTTCCTCTCCCGTCCATGCCGGGGCCTCAGTCCTTGTGTAGAGTCGGGGCTGGAACCTGAGGATTCCTCTCCAGTGTTGCCATGGATCTTGGGGTGCTTCTGAGTCTCCCCAGGGGAGTCAGGCCTCGTCTCGAGTTGGGGCATGCACGTGCGCTTTCCTCCCGAGCTGCAGCAGTAGTGTCACGCTTCCTGTCACGTTGTTCAAGGGATCTGTGGCTTTCCCTCGAGGCTGTCCCTCGAGGCTTTCCCACGAGGCTTTCCCACAGGGCTGTGCCACGTGCCACCTTGGTGTGAGTCGATCCTCGGCGTGAAAGACGAGCCGGTGAAGGGAAAAGAGGTTCCTCTGGAATGGACTGAGACATCTGGGGGACTCTTGGAATGGTGGCACGACCCTGGAGTTCCTCTCGCCTTTCCTGTTGAGAGGGCCTCCTCTTGAGATGGGACGGGAATGCCGGGAACTCTTTCCCGACGAAGCAGGGAAAGGATCCCTCATCTCGAGCTACGAGGCGGAAACGGGGCTCCTCTGGATGTGGGCGGGACCCTCGTGATTCCCCTCGAGGGGAGACGGGTATGTCCGGGAACTTCTTGATTTGCACCAAGGGTGTGAAGGACCCTTTCGAAGTTCCAGAGGTGAGGTGTGATCAGCCTGGAGACGCCTCAGCGGAAATGGGCCTCATCTCGCCTGGAGGGGAGAACCTCCTGGATTTTCTCGAGTTGCGGCAGGTCTTCTCGAGTTACGACGGGGACCTCAGGGACCCGCTCTGGTGGCCTCAGGAAAGGCCAGTCAGCATGCGAGTTGCTAGGGGACCTCTCGGGATTCCTCTCCCGTCCATGCCGGGGCCTCTGTCCTTGTGTGGAGTCGGGGCCGGAACCTGAGGATTCCTCTCCAGTGTTGCCATGGATCTTGGGGTGCTTCTGAGTCTCCCCAGGGGAGTCAGGCCTCGTCTCCAGTGGGGGCATGCACGTGCGCATTCCTCCCGAGCTGCAGCAGTAGTGTCACGCTTCCTGTCACGTGGATCAAGGGATCTGTGGCTTTCCCTCGAGGCTGTCCCTCGAGGCTTTCCCACGAGGCTTTCCCACAGGGCTGTGCCACGTGCCACCTTGGTGTGAGTCGATCCTCGGCGTGAAAGACGAGCCGGTGAAGGGAAAAGAGGTTCGTCTGGAATGGACTGAGACATCTGGGGGACTCTTGGAATGGTGGCACGACCCTGGAGTTCCTCTCGCCGTTCCTGTTGAGAGGGCCTCCTCTTGAGATGCGACGGGAACGCCGGGAACTCTTTCCCGACGAAGCAGGGAAAGGATCCCTCATCTCGAGCTACGAGGCGGAAACGGGGCTCCTCTGGATGTGGGCGGGACCCTCGTGATTCCCCTCGAGGGGAGACGGGTATGTCCGGGAACTTCTTGATTTGCACCAAGGGTGTGAAGGACCCTTTCGAAGTTCCAGAGGTGAGGTGTGATCAGCCTGGAGACGCCTCAGCGGAAATGGGCCTCATCTCGCCTGGAGGGGAGAACCTCCTGGATTTCTCGAGTTGCGGCAGGTCTTCTCGAGTTACGACGGGGACCTCAGGGACCCGCTCTGGTGGCCTCAGGAAAGGCCAGTCAGCATGCGAGTTGCTAGGGGACCTCTCGGGATTCCTCTCCCGTCCATGCCGGGGCCTCAGTCCTTGTGTGGAGTCGGGGCCGGAACCTGAGGATTCCTCTCCAGTGTTGCCATGGATCTTGGGGTGCTTCTGAGTCTCCCCAGGGGAGTCAGGCCTCGTCTCGAGTGGGGGCATGCACGTGCGCTTTCCTCCCGAGCTGCAGCAGTAGTGTCACGCTTCCTGTCACGTGGATCAAGGGATCTGTGGCTTTCCCTCGAGGCTGTCCCTCGAGGCTTTCCCACGAGGCTTTCCCACAGGGCTGTGCCACGTGCCACCTTGGTGTGAGTCGATCCTCGGCGTGAAAGACGAGCCGGTGAAGGGAAAAGAGGTTCGTCTGGAATGGACTGAGACATCTGGGGGACTCTTGGAATGGTGGCACGACCCTGGAGTTCCTCTCGCCGTTCCTGTTGAGAGGGCCTCCTCTTGAGATGCGACGGGAACGCCGGGAACTCTTTCCCGACGAAGCAGGGAAAGGATCCCTCATCTCGAGCTACGAGGCGGAAACGGGGCTCCTCTGGATGTGGGCGGGACCCTCGTGATTCCTCTCGAGTGGAGACGGGTATGTCGGGGAACTTCTTGATTTGCACCAAGGGTGTGAAGGACCCTTTCGAAGTTCCAGAGGTGAGGATTGATCAGCCTCGACACGCCTCAGCGGAAATGGGCCTCATCTCGCCTGGAGGGGAGAACCTCCTGGATTTTCTCGAGTTGGGGCAGATCTTCTCGAGTTACGACAGGGACCACAGGGACCCGCTCTGGTGGCCTCAGGAAAGGCCAGTCCCCATGGGAGTTGCTAGGGGACCTCTCGGGATTCCTCTCCCGTCCATGCCGGGGCCTCAGTCCTTGTGTGGAGTCGGGGCCGGAACCTGAGGATTCCTCTCCAGTGTTGCCATGGATCTTGGGGTGCTTCTGAGGCTCCCCAGGGGAGTCAGGCCTCGTCTCGAGTGGGGGCATGTACGTTCGCTTTCCTCCCGAGCTGCAGCAGTAGTGTTACGCTTCCTGTCACGTGGATCAAGGGATCTGTGGCTTTCCCTCGAGGCTGTCCCTCGAGGCTGTCCCTCGAGGCTTTCCCACGAGGCTTTCCCACAGGGCTATGCCACGTGCCACCTTGGTGTGAATCGATCCTCGGCGTGAAAGACGAGCCGGTGAAGGGAAAAGAGGTTCCTCTGGAATGGACTGAGACATCTGGGGGACTCTTGGAATGGTGGCACGACCCTGGAGTTCCTCTCGCCGTTCCTGTTGAGAGGGCCTCCTCTTGAGATGCGACGGGAACGCCAGGAACTCTTTCCCGACGAAGCAGGGAAAGGATCCCTCATCTCGAGCTACGAGGCCGAAACGGGGCTCCTCTGGATGTGGGCGGGACCCTCGTGATTCCTCTCGAGTGGAGACGGCTAGGTCGGGGAACTTCTTGATTTGCACCAAGGGTGTGAAGGACCCTTTCGAAGTTCCAGAGGTGAGGTGTGATCAGCCTTGAGACGCCTCAGCGGAAAAGAACCTCATCTCGCCTGGAGCGGAGAACCTCCTGGATTTTCTCGAGTTGCGGCAGGTCTTCTCGAGTTACGACGGGGACCTCAGGGACCCGCACTGGTGGACTCAGGAAAGGCCAGTCCCCATGCGAGTTGCTAGGGGACCTCTCGGGATTCCTCTCCCGTCCATGCCGGGGCCTCAGTCCTTGTGTGGAGTCGGGGCCGGAACCTGAGGATTCCTCTCCAGTGTTGCCATGGATCTTGGGGTGCTTCTGAGTCTCCCCAGGGGAGTCAGGCCTCGTCTCGAGTGGGGGCATGCACGTGCGCTTTCCTCCCGAGCTGCAGCAGTAGTGTCACGCTTCGTGTCACGTGGAACAAGGGATCTGTGGCTTTCCCTCGAGGCTGTCCCTCGAAGCTTTCCCACGACGCTTTTCCACAGGTCTGTGCCACGTGTCACCTTGGTGTGAGTCGATCCTCGGCGTGAAAGACGAGCCGGTGAAGGGAAAAGAGGTTCCTCTGGAATGGACTGAGACATCTGGGGGACTCTTGGAATGTGGCACGACCCTGGAGTTCCTCTCGCCGTTCCTGCAGAGAGGGCCTCCTCTTGAGATGCGACGGGAACGCCGGGAACTCTTTCCCGACGAAGCAGGGAAAGGATCCCTCATCTCGAGCTACGAGGCGGAAACGGGGCTCCTCTGGATGTGGGCGGGACCCTCGTGATTCCTCTCGAGTGGAGACGGGTATGTCGGGGAACTTCTTGATTTGCACCAAGGGTGTGAAGGACCCTTTCGAAGTTCCAGAGGTGAGGTGTGATCAGCCTCGAGACGCCTCAGCGGAAATGGGCCTCATCTCGCCTGGAGGGGAGAACCTCCTGGATTTTCTCGAGTTGCGGCAGGTCTTCTCGAGTTACGACGGGGACCTCAGGGACCCGCTCTGGTGGTCTCAGGAAAGGCCAGTCCCCATGCGAGTTGCTAGGGGACCTCTCAGGATTCCTCTCCCGTCCATGCCGGGGCCTCAGTCCTTGTGTGGAGTCGGGGCCGGAACCTGAGGATTCCTCTCCAGTGTTGCCATGGATCTTGGGGTGCTTCTGAGTCTCCCCAGGGGAGTCAGGCCTCGTCTCGAGTGGGGGCATGCACGTGCGGTTTCCTCCCGAGCTGCAGCAGTAGTGTCACGCTTCGTGTCACGTGGAACAAGGGATCTGTGGCTTTCACTCGAGGCTGTCCCTCGAGGCTTTCCCACGAGGCTTTCCCACAGGGCTGTGCCACGTGCCACCTTGGTGTGAGTCGATCCTCGGCGTGAAAGACGAGCCGGTGAAGGGAAAAGAGGTTCCTCTGGAATGGACTGAGACATCTGGGGGACTCTTGGAATGTGGCACGACCCTGGAGTTCCTCTCGCCGTTCCTGCAGAGAGGGCCTCCTCTTGAGATGCGACGGGAATGCCGGGAACTCTTTCCCGACGAAGCAGGGAAAGGATACCTCATCTCGAGCTACGAGGCGGAAACGGGGCTCCTCTGGATGTGGGCGGGACCCTCGTGATTCCTCTCGAGTGGAGACGGGTATGTCGGGGAACTTCTTGATTTGCACCAAGGGTGTGAAGGACCCTTTCGAAGTTCCAGAGGTGAGGTGTGATCAGCCTCGAGACGCCTCAGCGGAAATGGGCCTCATCTCGCCTGGAGGGGAGAACCTCCTGGATTTTCTCGAGTTGCGGCAGGTCTTCTCGAGTTACGACGGGGACCTCAGGGACCCGCTCTGGTGGCCTCAGGAAAGGCCAGTCCCCATGCGAGATGCTAGGGGACCTCTCGGGATTCCTCTCCCGTCCATGCCGGGGACTCAGTCCTTGTGTGGAGTCGGGGCCGGAACCTGAGGATTCCTCTCCAGTGTTGCCATGGATCTTGGGGTGCTTCTGAGTCTCCCCAGGGGAGTCAGGCCTCGTCTCGAGTGGGGGCATGCACGTGCGCTTTCCTCCCGAGCTGCAGCAGTAGTGTCACGCTTCCTGTCACGTGGATCAAGGCATCTGTGGCTTTCCCTCGAGGCTGTCCCTCGAGGCTTTCCCACGAGGCTTTCCCACAGGGCTGTGCCACGTGCCACCTTGGTGTGAGTCGATCCTCGGCGTGAAAGACGAGCCGCTGAAGGGAAAAGAGGTTCCTCTGGAATGGACTGAGACATCTGGGGGACTCTTGGAATGGTGGCACGACCCTGGAGTTCCTCTCGCCGTTCCTGTTGAGAGGGCCTCCTCTTGAGATGCGACGGGAAGGCCGGGAACTCTTTCCCGACGAAGCAGGGAAAGGATCCCTCATCTCGAGCTACGAGGCGGAAACGGGGCTCCTTTGGATGTGGGCGGGACCCTCGTGATTCCCCTCGAGTGGAGACGGGTATGTCTGGGAACTTCTTGATTTGCACCAAGGGTGTGAAGGACCCTTTTGAAGTTCCAGAGGTGAGGTGTAATCAGCCTCGAGACGCCTCAGCGGAAATGGGCCTCATCTCGCCTGGAGGGGAGAACCTCCTGGATTTTCTCGAGTTGCGGCAGGTCTTCTCGAGTTACGACGGGGACCTCAGGGACCCGCTCTGGTGGCCTCAGGAAAGGCCAGTCCCCATGCGAGTTGCTAGGGGACCTCTCGGGATTCCTCTCCCGTCCATGCCGGGGCCTCAGTCCTTGTGTGGAGTCGGAGCCGGAACCTGAGGATTCCTCTCCAGTGTTGCCATGGATCTTGGGGTGCTTCTGAGTCTCCCCAGGGGAGTCAGGCCTCGTCTCGAGTGGGGGCATGTACGTGCGCTTTCCTCCCGAGCTGCAGCAGTAGTGTCACGCTTCCTGTCACGTGGATCAAGGGATCTGTGGCTTTCCCTCGAGGCTGTCCCTCGAGGCTTTCCCACGAGGCTTTCCCACAGGGCTGTGCCACGTGCCACCTTGGTGTGAGTCGATCCTCGGCGTGAAAGACGAGCCGGTGAAGGGAAAAGAGGTTCCTCTGGAATGGACTGAGACATCTGGGGGACTCTTGGAATGGTGGCACGACCCTGGAGTTCCTCTCGCCGTTCCTGTTGAGAGGGCCTCCTCTTGAGATGCGACGGGAACGCCGGGAACTCTTTCCCGACGAAGCAGGGAAAGGATCCCTCAACTCGAGCTACGAGGCGGAAACGGGGCTCCTCTGGATGTGGGCGGGACCCTCGTGATTCCTCTCGAGTGGAGACGGCTAGGTCGGGGAACTTCTTGATTTGCACCAAGGGTGTGAAGGACCCTTTCGAAGTTCCAGAGGTGAGGTGTGATCAGCCTCGAGACGCCTCAGCGGAAATGGGCCTCATCTCGCCTGGAGGGGAGAACCTCCTGGATTTTCTCGAGTTGCGGCAGGTCTTCTCGAGTTACGACGGGGACCTCAGGGACCCGCTCTGGTGGCCTCAGGAAAGGCCAGTCCCCATGCGAGATGCTAGGGGACCTCTCGGGATTCCTCTCCCGTCCATGCCGGGGCCTCAGTCCTTGTGTGGAGTCGGGGCCGGAACCTGAGGATTCCTCTCCAGTGTTGCCATGGATCTTGGGGTGCTTCTGAGTCTCCCCAGGGGAGTCAGGCCTCGTCTCGAGTGGGGGCATGCACGTGCGCTTTCCTCCCGAGCTGCAGCAGTAGTGTCACGCTTCCTGTCACGTGGATCAAGGCATCTGTGGCTTTCCCTCGAGGCTGTCCCTCGAGGCTTTCCCACGAGGCTTTCCCACAGGGCTGTGCCACGTGCCACCTTGGTGTGAGTCGATCCTCGGCGTGAAAGACGAGCCGCTGAAGGGAAAAGAGGTTCCTCTGGAGTGGACTGAGACATCTGGGGGACTCTTGGAATGGTGGCACGACCCTGGAGTTCCTCTCGCCGTTCCTGTTGAGAGGGCCTCCTCTTGAGATGCGACGGGAAGGCCGGGAACTCTTTCCCGACGAAGCAGGGAAAGGATCCCTCATCTCGAGCTACGAGGCGGAAACGGGGCTCCTTTGGATGTGGGCGGGACCCTCGTGATTCCTCTCGAGTGGAGACGGCTAGGTCGGGGAACTTCTTGATTTGCACCAAGGGTGTGAAGGACCCTTTTGAAGTTCCAGAGGTGAGGTGTAATCAGCCTCGAGACGCCTCAGCGGAAATGGGCCTCATCTCGCCTGGAGGGGAGAACCTCCTGGATTTTCTCGAGTTGCGGCAGGTCTTCTCGAGTTACGACGGGGACCTCAGGGACCCGCTCTGGTGGCCTCAGGAAAGGCCAGTCCCCATGCGAGTTGCTAGGGGACCTCTCGGGATTCCTCTCCCGTCCATGCCGGGGCCTCAGTCCTTGTGTGGAGTCGGGGCCGGAACCTGAGGATTCCTCTCCAGTGTTGCCATGGATCTTGGGGTGCTTCTGAGTCTCCCCAGGGGAGTCAGGCCTCGTCTCGAGTGGGGGCATGCACGTGCGCTTTCCTCCCGAGCTGCAGCAGTAGTGTCACGCTTCCTGTCACGTGGATCAAGGGATCTGTGGCTTTCCCTCGAGGCTGTCCCTCGAGGCTTTCCCACGAGGCTTTCCCACAGGGCTGTGCCACGTGCCACCTTGGTGTGAGTCGATCCTCGGCGTGAAAGACGAGCCGGTGAAGGGAAAAGAGGTTCCTCTGGAATGGACTGAGACATCTGGGGGACTCTTGGAATGGTGGCACGACCCTGGAGTTCCTCTCGAAGTTCCTGTAGAGAGGGCCTCCTCTTGAGATGCGACGGGAAGGCCGGGAACTCTTTCCCGACGAAGCAGGGAAAGGATCCCTCATCTCGAGCTACGAGGCGGAAACGGGGCTCCTTTGGATGTGGGCGGGACCCTCGTGATTCCTCTCGAGTGGAGACGGGTATGTCTGGGAACTTCTTGATTTGCACCAAGGGTGTGAAGGACCCTTTTGAAGTTCCAGAGGTGAGGTGTAATCAGCCTCGAGACGCCTCAGCGGAAATGGGCCTCATCTCGCCTGGAGGGGAGAACCTCCTGGATTTTCTCGAGTTGCGGCAGGTCTTCTCGAGTTACGACGGGGACCTCAGGGACCCGCTCTGGTGGCCTCAGGAAAGGCCAGTCCCCATGCGAGTTGCTAGGGGACCCCTCGGGATTCCTCTCCCGTCCATGCCGGGGCCTCAGTCCTTGTGTGGAGTCAGAGCCGGAACCTGAGGATTCCTCTCCAGTGTTGCCATGGATCTTGGGGTGCTTCTGAGTCTCCCCAGGGGAGTCAGGCCTCGTCTCGAGTGGGGGCATGTATGTGCGCTTTCCTCCCGAGCTGCAGCAGTAGTGTCACGCTTCCTGTCACGTGGATCAAGGGATCTGTGGCTTTCCCTCGAGGCTGTCCCTCGAGGCTTTCCCACGAGGCTTTCCCACAGGGCTGTGCCACGTGCCACCTTGGTGTGAGTCGATCCTCGGCGTGAAAGACGAGCCGGTGAAGGGAAAAGAGGTTCCTCTGGAATGGACTGAGACATCTGGGGGACTCTTGGAATGGTGGCACGACCCTGGAGTTCCTCTCGCCGTTCCTGTTGAGAGGGCCTCCTCTTGAGATGCGACGGGAACGCCGGGAACTCTTTCCCGACGAAGCAGGGAAAGGATCCCTCATCTCGAGCTACGAGGCGGAAACGGGGCTCCTCTGGATGTGGGCGGAACCCTCGTGATTCCTCTCGAGTGGAGACGGCTAGGTCGGGGAACTTCTTGATTTGCACCAAGGGTGTGAAGGACCCTTTCGAAGTTCCAGAGGTGAGGTGTGATCAGCCTCGAGACGCCTCAGCGGAAATGGGCCTCATCTCGCCTGGAGGGGAGAACCTCCTGGATTTTCTCGAGTTGCGGCAGGTCTTCTCGAGTTACGACGGGGACCTCAGGGACCCGCTCTGGTGGCCTCAGGAAAGGCCAGTCCCCATGCGAGATGCTAGGGGACCTCTCGGGATTCCTCTCCCGTCCATGCCGGGGCCTCAGTCCTTGTGTGGAGTCGGGGCCGGAACCTGAGGATTCCTCTCCAGTGTTGCCATGGATCTTGGGGTGCTTCTGAGTCTCCCCAGGGGAGTCAGGCCTCGTCTCGAGTGGGGGCATGCACGTGCGCTTTCCTCCCGAGCTGCAGCAGTAGTGTCACGCTTCCTGTCACGTGGATCAAGGCATCTGTGGCTTTCCCTCGAGGCTGTCCCTCGAGGCTTTCCCACGAGGCTTTCCCACAGGGCTGTGCCACGTGCCACCTTGGTGTGAGTCGATCCTCGGCGTGAAAGACGAGCCGCTGAAGGGAAAAGAGGTTCCTCTGGAATGGACTGAGACATCTGGGGGACTCTTGGAATGGTGCCACGACCCTGGAGTTCCTCTCGCCGTTCCTGTTGAGAGGGCCTCCTCTTGAGATGCGACGGGAAGGCCGGGAACTCTTTCCCGACGAAGCAGGGAAAGGATCCCTCATCTCGAGCTACGAGGTGGAAACGGGGCTCCTTTGGATGTGGGCGGGACCCTCGTGATTCCTCTCGAGTGGAGACGGGTATGTCTGGGAACTTCTTGATTTGCACCAAGGGTGTGAAGGACCCTTTTGAAGTTCCAGAGGTGAGGTGTAATCAGCCTCGAGACGCCTCAGCGGAAATGGGCCTCATCTCGCCTGGAGGGGAGAACCTCCTGGATTTTCTCGAGTTGCGGCAGGTCTTCTCGAGTTACGACGGGGACCTCAGGGACCCGCTCTGGTGGCCTCAGGAAAGGCCAGTCCCCATGCGAGTTGCTAGGGGACCTCTCGGGATTCCTCTCCCGTCCATGCCGGGGCCTCAGTCCTTGTGTGGAGTCGGAGCCGGAACCTGAGGATTCCTCTCCAGTGTTGCCATGGATCTTGGGGTGCTTCTGAGTCTCCCCAGGGGAGTCAGGCCTCGTCTCGAGTGGGGGCATGTACGTGCGCTTTCCTCCCGAGCTGCAGCAGTAGTGTCACGCTTCCTGTCACGTGGATCAAGGGATCTGTGGCTTTCCCTCGAGGCTGTCCCTCGAGGCTTTCCCACGAGGCTTTCCCACAGGGCTGTGCCACGTGCCACCTTGGTGTGAGTCGATCCTCGGCGTGAAAGACGAGCCGGTGAAGGGAAAAGAGGTTCCTCTGGAATGGACTGAGACATCTGGGGGACTCTTGGAATGGTGGCACGACCCTGGAGTTCCTCTCGCCGTTCCTGTTGAGAGGGCCTCCTCTTGAGATGGGACGGGAACGCCGGGAACTCTTTCCCGACGAAGCAGGGAAAGGATCCCTCATCTCGAGCTACGAGGCGGAAACGGGGCTCCTCTGGATGTGGGCGGGACCCTCGTGATTCCTCTCGAGTGGAGACGGCTAGGTCGGGGAACTTCTTGATTTGCACCAAGGGTGTGAAGGACCCTTTCGAAGTTCCAGAGGTGAGGTGTGATCAGCCTCGAGATGCCTCAGCGGAAATGGGCCTCATCTCGCCTGGAGGGGAGAACCTCCTGGATTTTCTCGAGTTGCGGCAGGTCTTCTCGAGTTACGACGGGGACCTCAGGGACCCGCTCTGGTGGCCTCAGGAAAGGCCAGTCCCCATGCGAGATGCTAGGGGACCTCTCGGGATTCCTCTCCCGTCCATGCCGGGGCCTCAGTCCTTGTGTGGAGTCGGGGCCGGAACCTGAGGATTCCTCTCCAGTGTTGCCATGGATCTTGGGGTGCTTCTGAGTCTCCCCAGGGGAGTCAGGCCTCGTCTCGAGTGGGGGCATTCACGTGCGCTTTCCTCCCGAGCTGCAGCAGTAGTGTCACGCTTCCTGTCACGTGGATCAAGGCATCTGTGGCTTTCCTTCGAGGCTGTCCCTCGAGGCTTTCCCACGAGGCTTTCCCACAGGGCTGTGCCACGTGCCACCTTGGTGTGAGTCGATCCTCGGCGTGAAAGACGAGCCGGTGAAGGGAAAAGAGGTTCCTCTGGAATGGACTGAGACATCTGGGGGACTCTTGGAATGGTGCAACGACCCTGGAGTTCCTCTCGCCGTTCCTGTTGAGAGGGCCTCCTCTTGAGATGCGACGGGAACGCCGGGAACTCTTTCCCGACGAAGCAGGGAAAGGATCCCTCATCTCGAGCTACGAGGCGGAAACGGGGCTCCTCTGGATGTGGGCGGAACCCTCGTGATTCCTCTCGAGTGGAGACGGCTAGGTCGGGGAACTTCTTGATTTGCACCAAGGGTGTGAAGGACCCTTTCGAAGTTCCAGAGGTGAGGTGTGATCAGCCTCGAGACGCCTCAGCGGAAATGGGCCTCATCTCGCCTGGAGGGGAGAACCTCCTGGATTTTCTCGAGTTGCGGCAGGTCTTCTCGAGTTACGACGGGGACCTCAGGGACCCGCTCTGGTGGCCTCAGGAAAGGCCAGTCCCCATGCGAGATGCTAGGGGACCTCTCGGGATTCCTCTCCCGTCCATGCCGGGGCCTCAGTCCTTGTGTGGAGTCGGGGCCGGAACCTGAGGATTCCTCTCCAGTGTTGCCATGGATCTTGGGGTGCTTCTGAGTCTCCCCAGGGGAGTCAGGCCTCGTCTCGAGTGGGGGCATGCACGTGCGCTTTCCTCCCGAGCTGCAGCAGTAGTGTCACGCTTCCTGTCACGTGGATCAAGGCATCTGTGGCTTTCCCTCGAGGCTGTCCCTCGAGGCTTTCCCACGAGGCTTTCCCACAGGGCTGTGCCACGTGCCACCTTGGTGTGAGTCGATCCTCGGCGTGAAACACGAGCCGCTGAAGGGAAAAGAGGTTCCTCTGGAATGGACTGAGACATCTGGGGGACTCTTGGAATGGTGGCACGACCCTGGAGTTCCTCTCGCCGTTCCTGTTGAGAGGGCCTCCTCTTGAGATGCGACGGGAAGGCCGGGAACTCTTTCCCGACGAAGCAGGGAAAGGATCCCTCATCTCGAGCTACGAGGCGGAAACGGGGCTCCTTTGGATGTGGGCGGGACCCTCGTGATTCCTCTCGAGTGGAGACGGGTATGTCTGGGAACTTCTTGATTTGCACCAAGGGTGTGAAGGACCCTTTTGAAGTTCCAGAGGTGAGGTGTAATCAGCCTCGAGACGCCTCAGCGGAAATGGGCCTCATCTCGCCTGGAGGGGAGAACCTCCTGGATTTTCTCGAGTTGCGGCAGGTCTTCTCGAGTTACGACGGGGACCTCAGGGACCCGCTCTGGTGGCCTCAGGAAAGGCCAGTCCCCATGCGAGTTGCTAGGGGACCTCTCGGGATTCCTCTCCCGTCCATGCCGGGGCCTCAGTCCTTGTGTGGAGTCGGAGCCGGAACCTGAGGATTCCTCTCCAGTGTTGCCATGGATCTTGGGGTGCTTCTGAGTCTCCCCAGGGGAGTCAGGCCTCGTCTCGAGTGGGGGCATGTACGTGCGCTTTCCTCCCGAGCTGCAGCAGTAGTGTCACGCTTCCTGTCACGTGGATCAAGGGATCTGTGGCTTTCCCTCGAGGCTGTCCCTCGAGGCTTTCCCACGAGGCTTTCCCACAGGGCTGTGCCACGTGCCACCTTGGTGTGAGTCGATCCTCGGCGTGAAAGACGAGCCGGTGAAGGGAAAAGAGGTTCCTCTGGAATGGACTGAGACATCTGGGGGACTCTTGGAATGGTGGCACGACCCTGGAGTTCCTCTCGCCGTTCCTGTTGAGAGGGCCTCCTCTTGAGATGGGACGGGAACGCCGGGAACTCTTTCCCGACGAAGCAGGGAAAGGATCCCTCATCTCGAGCTACGAGGCGGAAACGGGGCTCCTCTGGATGTGGGCGGGACCCTCGTGATTCCTCTCGAGTGGAGACGGCTAGGTCGGGGAACTTCTTGATTTGCACCAAGGGTGTGAAGGACCCTTTCGAAGTTCCAGAGGTGAGGTGTGATCAGCCTCGAGATGCCTCAGCGGAAATGGGCCTCATCTCGCCTGGAGGGGAGAACCTCCTGGATTTTCTCGAGTTGCGGCAGGTCTTCTCGAGTTACGACGGGGACCTCAGGGACCCGCTCTGGTGGCCTCAGGAAAGGCCAGTCCCCATGCGAGATGCTAGGGGACCTCTCGGGATTCCTCTCCCGTCCATGCCGGGGCCTCAGTCCTTGTGTGGAGTCGGGGCCGGAACCTGAGGATTCCTCTCCAGTGTTGCCATGGATCTTGGGGTGCTTCTGAGTCTCCCCAGGGGAGTCAGGCCTCGTCTCGAGTGGGGGCATTCACGTGCGCTTTCCTCCCGAGCTGCAGCAGTAGTGTCACGCTTCCTGTCACGTGGATCAAGGCATCTGTGGCTTTCCTTCGAGGCTGTCCCTCGAGGCTTTCCCACGAGGCTTTCCCACAGGGCTGTGCCACGTGCCACCTTGGTGTGAGTCGATCCTCGGCGTGAAAGACGAGCCGGTGAAGGGAAAAGAGGTTCCTCTGGAATGGACTGAGACATCTGGGGGACTCTTGGAATGGTGCAACGACCCTGGAGTTCCTCTCGCCGTTCCTGTTGAGAGGGCCTCCTCTTGAGATGCGACGGGAACGCCGGGAACTCTTTCCCGACGAAGCAGGGAAAGGATCCCTCATCTCGAGCTACGAGGCGGAAACGGGGCTCCTCTGGATGTGGGCGGAACCCTCGTGATTCCTCTCGAGTGGAGACGGCTAGGTCGGGGAACTTCTTGATTTGCACCAAGGGTGTGAAGGACCCTTTCGAAGTTCCAGAGGTGAGGTGTGATCAGCCTCGAGACGCCTCAGCGGAAATGGGCCTCATCTCGCCTGGAGGGGAGAACCTCCTGGATTTTCTCGAGTTGCGGCAGGTCTTCTCGAGTTACGACGGGGACCTCAGGGACCCGCTCTGGTGGCCTCAGGAAAGGCCAGTCCCCATGCGAGATGCTAGGGGACCTCTCGGGATTCCTCTCCCGTCCATGCCGGGGCCTCAGTCCTTGTGTGGAGTCGGGGCCGGAACCTGAGGATTCCTCTCCAGTGTTGCCATGGATCTTGGGGTGCTTCTGAGTCTCCCCAGGGGAGTCAGGCCTCGTCTCGAGTGGGGGCATGCACGTGCGCTTTCCTCCCGAGCTGCAGCAGTAGTGTCACGCTTCCTGTCACGTGGATCAAGGCATCTGTGGCTTTCCCTCGAGGCTGTCCCTCGAGGCTTTCCCACGAGGCTTTCCCACAGGGCTGTGCCACGTGCCACCTTGGTGTGAGTCGATCCTCGGCGTGAAACACGAGCCGCTGAAGGGAAAAGAGGTTCCTCTGGAATGGACTGAGACATCTGGGGGACTCTTGGAATGGTGGCACGACCCTGGAGTTCCTCTCGCCGTTCCTGTTGAGAGGGCCTCCTCTTGAGATGCGACGGGAAGGCCGGGAACTCTTTCCCGACGAAGCAGGGAAAGGATCCCTCATCTCGAGCTACGAGGCGGAAACGGGGCTCCTTTGGATGTGGGCGGGACCCTCGTGATTCCTCTCGAGTGGAGACGGGTATGTCTGGGAACTTCTTGATTTGCACCAAGGGTGTGAAGGACCCTTTTGAAGTTCCAGAGGTGAGGTGTAATCAGCCTCGAGACGCCTCAGCGGAAATGGGCCTCATCTCGCCTGGAGGGGAGAACCTCCTGGATTTTCTCGAGTTGCGGCAGGTCTTCTCGAGTTACGACGGGGACCTCAGGGACCCGCTCTGGTGGCCTCAGGAAAGGCCAGTCCCCATGCGAGTTGCTAGGGGACCTCTCGGGATTCCTCTCCCGTCCATGCCGGGGCCTCAGTCCTTGTGTGGAGTCGGAGCCGGAACCTGAGGATTCCTCTCCAGTGTTGCCATGGATCTTGGGGTGCTTCTGAGTCTCCCCAGGGGAGTCAGGCCTCGTCTCGAGTGGGGGCATGTACGTGCGCTTTCCTCCCGAGCTGCAGCAGTAGTGTCACGCTTCCTGTCACGTGGATCAAGGGATCTGTGGCTTTCCCTCGAGGCTGTCCCTCGAGGCTTTCCCACGAGGCTTTCCCACAGGGCTGTGCCACGTGCCACCTTGGTGTGAGTCGATCCTCGGCGTGAAAGACGAGCCGGTGAAGGGAAAAGAGGTTCCTCTGGAATGGACTGAGACATCTGGGGGACTCTTGGAATGGTGGCACGACCCTGGAGTTCCTCTCGCCGTTCCTGTTGAGAGGGCCTCCTCTTGAGATGGGACGGGAACGCCGGGAACTCTTTCCCGACGAAGCAGGGAAAGGATCCCTCATCTCGAGCTACGAGGCGGAAACGGGGCTCCTCTGGATGTGGGCGGGACCCTCGTGATTCCTCTCGAGTGGAGACGGCTAGGTCGGGGAACTTCTTGATTTGCACCAAGGGTGTGAAGGACCCTTTCGAAGTTCCAGAGGTGAGGTGTGATCAGCCTCGAGACGCCTCAGCGGAAATGGGCCTCATCTCGCCTGGAGGGGAGAACCTCCTGGATTTTCTCGAGTTGCGGCAGGTCTTCTCGAGTTACGACGGGGACCTCAGGGACCCGCTCTGGTGGCCTCAGGAAAGGCCAGTCCCCATGCGAGATGCTAGGGGACCTCTCGGGATTCCTCTCCCGTCCATGCCGGGGCCTCAGTCCTTGTGTGGAGTCGGGGCCGGAACCTGAGGATTCCTCTCCAGTGTTGCCATGGATCTTGGGGTGCTTCTGAGTCTCCCCAGGGGAGTCAGGCCTCGTCTCGAGTGGGGGCATTCACGTGCGCTTTCCTCCCGAGCTGCAGCAGTAGTGTCACGCTTCCTGTCACGTGGATCAAGGCATCTGTGGCTTTCCCTCGAGGCTGTCCCTCGAGGCTTTCCCACGAGGCTTTCCCACAGGGCTGTGCCACGTGCCACCTTGGTGTGAGTCGATCCTCGGCGTGAAAGACGAGCCGCTGAAGGGAAAAGAGGTTCCTCTGGAATGGACTGAGACATCTGGGGGACTCTTGGAATGGTGGCACGACCCTGGAGTTCCTCTCGCCGTTCCTGTTGAGAGGGCCTCCTCTTGAGATGCGACGGGAAGGCCGGGAACTCTTTCCCGACGAAGCAGGGAAAGGATCCCTCATCTCGAGCTACGAGGCGGAAACGGGGCTCCTTTGGATGTGGGCGGGACCCTCGTGATTCCTCTCGAGTGGAGACGGGTATGTCTGGGAACTTCTTGATTTGCACCAAGGGTGTGAAGGACCCTTTTGAAGTTCCAGAGGTGAGGTGTAATCAGCCTCGAGACGCCTCAGCGGAAATGGGCCTCATCTCGCCTGGAGGGGAGAACCTCCTGGATTTTCTCGAGTTGCGGCAGGTCTTCTCGAGTTACGACGGGGACCTCAGGGACCCGCTCTGGTGGCCTCAGGAAAGGCCAGTCCCCATGCGAGTTGCTAGGGGACCTCTCGGGATTCCTCTCCCGTCCATGCCGGGGCCTCAGTCCTTGTGTGGAGTCGTAGCCGGAACCTGAGGATTCCTCTCCAGTGTTGCCATGGATCTTGGGGTGCTTCTGAGTCTCCCCAGGGGAGTCAGGCCTCGTCTCGAGTGGGGGCATGTACGTGCGCTTTCCTCCCGAGCTGCAGCAGTAGTGTCACGCTTCCTGTCACGTGGATCAAGGGATCTGTGGCTTTCCCTCGAGGCTGTCCCTCGAGGCTTTCCCACGAGGCTTTCCCACAGGGCTGTGCCACGTGCCACCTTGGTGTGAGTCGATCCTCGTCGTGAAAGACGAGCCGGTGAAGGGAAAAGAGGTTCCTCTGGAATGGACTGAGACATCTGGGGGACTCTTGGAATGGTGGCACGACCCTGGAGTTCCTCTCGCCGTTCCTGTTGAGAGGGCCTCCTCTTGAGATGGGACGGGAACGCCGGGAACTCTTTCCCGACGAATCAGGGAAAGGATCCCTCATCTCGAGCTACGAGGGGGAAACGGGGCTCCTCTGGATGTGGGCGGGACCCTCGTGATTCCTCTCGAGTGGAGACGGCTAGGTCGGGGAACTTCTTGATTTGCACCAAGGGTGTGAAGGACCCTTTCGAAGTTCCAGAGGTGAGGTGTGATCAGCCTCGAGACGCCTCAGCGGAAATGGGCCTCATCTCGCCTGGAGGGGAGAACCTCCTGGATTTTCTCGAGTTGCGGCAGGTCTTCTCGAGTTACGACGGGGACCTCAGGGACCCGCTCTGGTGGCCTCAGGAAAGGCCAGTCCCCATGCGAGATGCTAGGGGACCTCTCGGGATTCCTCTCCCGTCCATGCCGGGGCCTCAGTCCTTGTGTGGAGTCGGGGCCGGAACCTGAGGATTCCTCTCCAGTGTTGCCATGGATCTTGGGGTGCTTCTGAGTCTCCCCAGGGGAGTCAGGCCTCGTCTCGAGTGGGGGCATTCACGTGCGCTTTCCTCCCGAGCTGCAGCAGTAGTGTCACGCTTCCTGTCACGTGGATCAAGGCATCTGTGGCTTTCCCTCGAGGCTGTCCCTCGAGGCTTTCCCACGAGGCTTTCCCACAGGGCTGTGCCACGTGCCACCTTGGTGTGAGTCGATCCTCGGCGTGAAAGACGAGCCGCTGAAGGGAAAAGAGGTTCCTCTGGAATGGACTGAGACATCTGGGGGACTCTTGGAATGGTGGCACGACCCTGGAGTTCCTCTCGCCGTTCCTGTTGAGAGGGCCTCCTCTTGAGATGCGACGGGAAGGCCGGGAACTCTTTCCCGACGAAGCAGGGAAAGGATCCCTCATCTCGAGCTACGAGGCGGAAACGGGGCTCCTTTGGATGTGGGCGGGACCCTCGTGATTCCTCTCGAGTGGAGACGGGTATGTCTGGGAACTTCTTGATTTGCACCAAGGGTGTGAAGGACCCTTTTGAAGTTCCAGAGGTGAGGTGTAATCAGCCTCGAGACGCCTCAGCGGAAATGGGCCTCATCTCGCCTGGAGGGGAGAACCTCCTGGATTTTCTCGAGTTGCGGCAGGTCTTCTCGAGTTACGACGGGGACCTCAGGGACCCGCTCTGGTGGCCTCAGGAAAGGCCAGTCCCCATGCGAGTTGCTAGGGGACCTCTCGGGATTCCTCTCCCGTCCATGCCGGGGCCTCAGTCCTTGTGTGGAGTCGTAGCCGGAACCTGAGGATTCCTCTCCAGTGTTGCCATGGATCTTGGGGTGCTTCTGAGTCTCCCCAGGGGAGTCAGGCCTCGTCTCGAGTGGGGGCATGTACGTGCGCTTTCCTTCCGAGCTGCAGCAGTAGTGTCACGCTTCCTGTCACGTGGATCAAGGGATCTGTGGCTTTCCCTCGAGGCTGTCCCTCGAGGCTTTCCCACGAGGCTTTCCCACAGGGCTGTGCCACGTGCCACCTTGGTGTGAGTCGATCCTCGGCGTGAAAGACGAGCCGGTGAAGGGAAAAGAGGTTCCTCTGGAATGGACTGAGACATCTGGGGGACTCTTGGAATGGTGGCACGACCCTGGAGTTCCTCTCACCGTTCCTGTTGAGAGGGCCTCCTCTTGAGATGCGACGGGAACGCCGGGAACTCTTTCCCGACGAAGCAGGGAAAGGATCCCTCATCTCGAGCTACGAGGCGGAAACGGGGCTCCTCTGGATGTGGGCGGGACCCTCGTGATTCCTCTCGAGTGGAGACGGCTAGGTCGGGGAACTTCTTGATTTGCACCAAGGGTGTGAAGGACCCTTTCGAAGTTCCAGAGGTGAGGTGTGATCAGCCTCGAGACGCCTCAGCGGAAATGGGCCTCATCTCGCCTGGAGGGGAGAACCTCCTGGATTTTCTCGAGTTGCGGCAGGTCTTCTCGAGTTACGACGGGGACCACAGGGACCCGCTCTGGTGGCCTCAGGAAAGGCCAGTCCCCATGCGAGTTTCTAGGGGACCTCTCGGGATTCCTCTCCCATCCATGCCGGGGCCTCAGTCCTTGTGTGGAGTCGGGGCCGGAACCTGAGGATTCCTCTCCAGTGTTGCCATGGATCTTGGGGTGCTTCTGAGTCTCCCCAGGGGAGTCAGGCCTCGTCTCGAGTGGGGGCATGCACGTGCGCTTTCCTCCCGAGCTGCAGCAGTAGTGTCACGCTTCCTGTCACGTGGATCAAGGGATCTGTGGCTTTCCCTCGAGGCTGTCCCTCGAGGCTTTCCCACGAGGCTTTCCCACAGGGCTGTGCCACGTGCCACCTTGGTGTGAGTCGATCCTCGGCGTGAAAGACGAGCCGCTGAAGGGAAAAGAGGTTCCTCTGGAATGGACTGAGACATCTGGGGGACTCTTGGAATGGTGGCACGACCCTGGAGTTCCTCTCGCCGTTCCTGTTGAGAGGGCCTCCTCTTGAGATGCGACGGGAACGCCGGGAACTCTTTCCCGACGAAGCAGGGAAAGGATCCCTCATCTCGAGCTACGAGGCGGAAACGGGGCTCCTCTGGATGTGGGCGGGACCCTCGTGATTCCTCTCGAGTGGAGACGGCTAGGTCGGGGAACTTCTTGATTTGCACCAAGGGTGTGAAGGACCCTTTCGAAGTTCCAGAGGGGAGGTGTGATCAGCCTCGAGACGCCTCAGCGGAAATGGGCCTCATCTCGCCTGGAGGGGAGAACCTCCTGGATTTTCTCGAGTTGCGGCAGGTCTTCTCGAGTTACGACGGGGACCTCAGGGACCCGCTCTGGTGGCCTCAGGAAAGGCCAGTCCCCATGCGAGTTGCTAGGGGACCTCTCGGGATTCCTCTCCCGTCCATGCCGGGGCCTCAGTCCTTGTGTGGAGTCGTAGCCGGAACCTGAGGATTCCTCTCCAGTGTTGCCATGGATCTTGGGGTGCTTCTGAGTCTCCCCAGGGGAGTCAGGCCTCGTCTCGAGTGGGGGCATGTACGTGCGCTTTCCTCCCGAGCTGCAGCAGTAGTGTCACGCTTCCTGTCACGTGGATCAAGGGATCTGTGGCTTTCCCTCGAGGCTGTCCCTCGAGGCTTTCCCACGAGGCTTTCCCACAGGGCTGTGCCACGTGCCACCTTGGTGTGAGTCGATCCTCGGCGTGAAAGACGAGCCGCTGAAGGGAAAAGAGGTTCCTCTGGAATGGACTGAGACATCTGGGGGACTCTTGGAATGGTGGCACGACCCTGGAGTTCCTCTCGCCGTTCCTGTTGAGAGGGCCTCCTCTTGAGATGGGACGGGAACGCCGGGAACTCTTTCCCGACGAATCAGGGAAAGGATCCCTCATCTCGAGCTACGAGGGGGAAACGGGGCTCCTCTGGATGTGGGCGGGACCCTCGTGATTCCTCTCGAGTGGAGACGGCTAGGTCGGGGAACTTCTTGATTTGCACCAAGGGTGTGAAGGACCCTTTCGAAGTTCCAGAGGTGAGGTGTGATCAGCCTCGAGACGCCTCAGCGGAAATGGGCCTCATCTCGCCTGGAGGGGAGAACCTCCTGGATTTTCTCGAGTTGCGGCAGGTCTTCTCGAGTTACGACGGGGACCTCAGGGACCCGCTCTGGTGGCCTCAGGAAAGGCCAGTCCCCATGCGAGATGCTAGGGGACCTCTCGGGATTCCTCTCCCGTCCATGCCGGGGCCTCAGTCCTTGTGTGGAGTCGGGGCCGGAACCTGAGGATTCCTCTCCAGTGTTGCCATGGATCTTGGGGTGCTTCTGAGTCTCCCCAGGGGAGTCAGGCCTCGTCTCGAGTGGGGGCATTCACGTGCGCTTTCCTCCCGAGCTGCAGCAGTAGTGTCACGCTTCCTGTCACGTGGATCAAGGCATCTGTGGCTTTCCCTCGAGGCTGTCCCTCGAGGCTTTCCCACGAGGCTTTCCCACAGGGCTGTGCCACGTGCCACCTTGGTGTGAGTCGATCCTCGGCGTGAAAGACGAGCCGGTGAAGGGAAAAGAGGTTCCTCTGGAATGGACTGAGACATCTGGGGGACTCTTGGAATGGTGGCACGACCCTGGAGTTCCTCTCGCCGTTCCTGTTGAGAGGGCCTCCTCTTCAGATGCGACGG
Organism: Budorcas taxicolor; assembly: GCF_023091745.1. Taxonomy (NCBI): domain Eukaryota; kingdom Metazoa; phylum Chordata; class Mammalia; order Artiodactyla; family Bovidae; genus Budorcas; species Budorcas taxicolor. The sequence goes on from NW_026291738.1 coordinate 2,308,393, forward strand.
GAAGGCCGGAAACTCTTTCCCGACGAAGCAGGGAAAGGATCCCTCATCTCGAGCTACGATGCGGAAACGGGGCTCCTTTGGATGTGGGCGGGACCCTCGTGATTCCTCTCGAGTGGAGACGGGTATGTCTGGGAACTTCTTGATTTGCACCAAGGGTGTGAAGGACCCTTTTGAAGTTCCAGAGGTGAGGTGTAATCAGCCTCGAGACGCCTCAGCGGAAATGGGCCTCATCTCGCCTGGAGGGGAGAACCTCCTGGATTTTCTCGAGTTGCGGCAGGTCTTCTCGAGTTACGACGGGGACCTCAGGGACCCGCTCTGGTGGCCTCAGGAAAGGCCAGTCCTCATGCGAGTTGCTAGGGGACCTCTCGGGATTCCTCTCCCGTCCATGCCGGGGCCTCAGTCCTTGTGTGGAGTCGTAGCCGGAACCTGAGGATTCCTCTCCAGTGTTGCCATGGATCTTGGGGTGCTTCTGAGTCTCCCCAGGGGAGTCAGGCCTCGTCTCGAGTGGGGGCATGTACGTGCGCTTTCCTTCCGAGCTGCAGCAGTAGTGTCACGCTTCCTGTCACGTGGATCAAGGGATCTGTGGCTTTCCCTCGAGGCTGTCCCTCGAGGCTTTCCCACGAGGCTTTCCCACAGGGCTGTGCCACGTGCCACCTTGGTGTGAGTCGATCCTCGGCGTGAAAGACGAGCCGGTGAAGGGAAAAGAGGTTCCTCTGGAATGGACTGAGACATCTGGGGGACTCTTGGAATGGTGGCACGACCCTGGAGTTCCTCTCACCGTTCCTGTTGAGAGGGCCTCCTCTTGAGATGCGACGGGAACGCCGGGAACTCTTTCCCGACGAAGCAGGGAAAGGATCCCTCATCTCGAGCTACGAGGCGGAAACGGGGCTCCTCTGGATGTGGGCGGGACCCTCGTGATTCCTCTCGAGTGGAGACGGCTAGGTCGGGGAACTTCTTGATTTGCACCAAGGGTGTGAAGGACCCTTTCGAAGTTCCAGAGGTGAGGTGTGATCAGCCTCGAGACGCCTCAGCGGAAATGGGCCTCATCTCGCCTGGAGGGGAGAACCTCCTGGATTTTCTCGAGTTGCGGCAGGTCTTCTCGAGTTACGACGGGGACCACAGGGACCCGCTCTGGTGGCCTCAGGAAAGGCCAGTCCCCATGCGAGTTTCTAGGGGACCTCTCGGGATTCCTCTCCCGTCCATGCCGGGGCCTCAGTCCTTGTGTGGAGTCGGGGCCGGAACCTGAGGATTCCTCTCCAGTGTTGCCATGGATCTTGGGGTGCTTCTGAGTCTCCCCAGGGGAGTCAGGCCTCGTCTCGAGTGGGGGCATGCACGTGCGCTTTCCTCCCGAGCTGCAGCAGTAGTGTCACGCTTCCTGTCACGTGGATCAAGGGATCTGTGGCTTTCCCTCGAGGCTGTCCCTCGAGGCTTTCCCACGAGGCTTTCCCACAGGGCTGTGCCACGTGCCACCTTGGTGTGAGTCGATCCTCGGCGTGAAAGACGAGCCGCTGAAGGGAAAAGAGGTTCCTCTGGAATGGACTGAGACATCTGGGGGACTCTTGGAATGGTGGCACGACCCTGGAGTTCCTCTCGCCGTTCCTGTTGAGAGGGCCTCCTCTTGAGATGCGACGGGAACGCCGGGAACTCTTTCCCGACGAAGCAGGGAAAGGATCCCTCATCTCGAGCTACGAGGCGGAAACGGGGCTCCTCTGGATGTGGGCGGGACCCTCGTGATTCCTCTCGAGTGGAGACGGCTAGGTCGGGTAACTTCTTGATTTGCACCAAGGGTGTGAAGGACCCTTTCGAAGTTCCAGAGGGGAGGTGTGATCAGCCTCGAGACGCCTCAGCGGAAATGGGCCTCATCTCGCCTGGAGGGGAGAACCTCCTGGATTTTCTCGAGTTGCGGCAGGTCTTCTCGAGTTACGACGGGGACCTCAGGGACCCGCTCTGGTGGCCTCAGGAAAGGCCAGTCCCCATGCGAGTTGCTAGGGGACCTCTCGGGATTCCTCTCCCGTCCATGCCGGGGCCTCAGTCCTTGTGTGGAGTCGTAGCCGGAACCTGAGGATTCCTCTCCAGTGTTGCCATGGATCTTGGGGTGCTTCTGAGTCTCCCCAGGGGAGTCAGGCCTCGTCTCGAGTGGGGGCATGTACGTGCGCTTTCCTCCCGAGCTGCAGCAGTAGTGTCACGCTTCCTGTCACGTGGATCAAGGGATCTGTGGCTTTCCCTCGAGGCTGTCCCTCGAGGCTTTCCCACGAGGCTTTCCCACAGGGCTGTGCCACGTGCCACCTTGGTGTGAGTCGATCCTCGGCGTGAAAGACGAGCCGGTGAAGGGAAAAGAGGTTCCTCTGGAATGGACTGAGACATCTGGGGGACTCTTGGAATGGTGGCACGACCCTGGAGTTCCTCTCGCCGTTCCTGTTGAGAGGGCCTCCTCTTGAGATGGGACGGGAACGCCGGGAACTCTTTCCCGACGAATCAGGGAAAGGATCCCTCATCTCGAGCTACGAGGCGGAAACGGGGCTCCTCTGGATGTGGGCGGGACCCTCGTGATTCCTCTCGAGTGGAGACGGCTAGGTCGGGGAACTTCTTGATTTGCACCAAGGGTGTGAAGGACCCTTTCGAAGTTCCAGAGGTGAGGTGTGATCAGCCTCGAGACGCCTCAGCGGAAATGGGCCTCATCTCGCCTGGAGGGGAGAACCTCCTGGATTTTCTCGAGTTGCGGCAGGTCTTCTCGAGTTACGACGGGGACCTCAGGGACCCGCTCTGGTGGCCTCAGGAAAGGCCAGTCCCCATGCGAGATGCTAGGGGACCTCTCGGGATTCCTCTCCCGTCCATGCCGGGGCCTCAGTCCTTGTGTGGAGTCGGGGCCGGAACCTGAGGATTCCTCTCCAGTGTTGCCATGGATCTTGGGGTGCTTCTGAGTCTCCCCAGGGGAGTCAGGCCTCGTCTCGAGTGGGGGCATTCACGTGCGCTTTCCTCCCGAGCTGCAGCAGTAGTGTCACGCTTCCTGTCACGTGGATCAAGGCATCTGTGGCTTTCCCTCGAGGCTGTCCCTCGAGGCTTTCCCACGAGGCTTTCCCACAGGGCTGTGCCACGTGCCACCTTGGTGTGAGTCGATCCTCGGCGTGAAAGACGAGCCGCTGAAGGGAAAAGAGGTTCCTCTGGAATGGACTGAGACATCTGGGGGACTCTTGGAATGGTGGCACGACCCTGGAGTTCCTCTCGCCGTTCCTGTTGAGAGGGCCTCCTCTTGAGATGCGACGGGAAGGCCGGGAACTCTTTCCCGACGAAGCAGGGAAAGGATCCCTCATCTCGAGCTACGAGGCGGAAACGGGGCTCCTCTGGATGTGGGCGGGAGCCTCGTGATTCCTCTCGAGTGGAGAGGGGTATGTCTGGGACCTTCTTGATTTGCACCAAGGGTGTGAAGGACCCTTTTGAAGTTCCAGAGGTGAGGTGTGATCAGCCTCGAGACGCCTCAGCGGAAATGGGCCTCATCTCGCCTGGAGGGGAGAACCTCCTGGATTTTCTCGAGTTGCGGCAGGTCTTCTCGAGTTACGACGGGGACATCAGGGACCCGCTCTGGTGGCCTCAGGAAAGGCCAGTCCCCATGCGAGTTGCTAGGGGACCTCTCGGGATTCCTCTCCCGTCCATGCCGGGGCCTCAGTCCTTGTGTGGAGTCGGGGCCGGAACCTGAGGATTCCTCTCCAGTGTTGCCATGGATCTTGGGGTGCTTCTGAGTCTCCCCAGGGGAGTCAGCCCTCGTCTCGAGTGGGGGCATGCACGTGCGCTTTCCTCCCGAGCTGCAGCAGTAGTGTCACGCTTCCTGTCACGTGGATCAAGGGATCTGTGGCTTTCCCTCGAGGCTGTCCCTCGAGGCTTTCCCACGAGGCTTTCCCACAGGGCTGTGCCATGTGCCACCTTGGTGTGAGTCGATCCTCGGCGTGAAAGACGAGCCGCTGAAGGGAAAAGAGGTTCCTCTGGAATGGACTGAGACATCTGGGGGACTCTTGGAATGGTGGCACGACCCTGGAGTTCCTCTCGCCGTTCCTGTTGAGAGGGCCTCCTCTTGAGATGCGACGGGAACGCCGGGAACTCTTTCCCGACGAAGCAGGGAAAGGATCCCTCATCTCGAGCTACGAGGCGGAAACGGGGCTCCTCTGGATGTGGGCGGGACCCTCGTGATTCCTCTCGAGTGGAGACGGCTAGGTCGGGGAACTTCTTGATTTGCACCAAGGGTGTGAAGAACCCTTTCGAAGTTCCAGAGGTGAGGTGTGATCAGCCTCGAGACGCCTCAGCGGAAATGGGCCTCATCTCGCCTGGAGGGGAGAACCTCCTGGATTTTCTCGAGTTGCGGCAGGTCTTCTCGAGTTACGACGGGGACCTCAGGGACCCGCTCTGGTGGCCTCAGGAAAGGCCAGTCCCCATGCGAGTTGCTAGGGGACCTCTCGGGATTCCTCTCCCGTCCATGCCGGGGCCTCAGTCCTTGTGTGGAGTCGGGGCCGGAACCTGAGGATTCCTCTCCAGTGTTGCCATGGATCTTGGGGTGCTTCTGAGTCTCCCCAGGGGAGTCAGGCCTCGTCTCGAGTGGGGGCATGCACGTGCGCTTTCCTCCCGAGCTGCAGCAGTAGTGTCACGCTTCCTGTCACGTGGATCAAGGGATCTGTGGCTTTCCCTCGAGGCTGTCCCTCGAGGCTTTCCCACGAGGCTTTCCCACAGGGCTGTGCCACGTGCCACCTTGGTGTGAGTCGATCCTCGGCGTGAAAGACGAGCCGGTGAAGGGAAAAGAGGTTCCTCTGGAATGGACTGAGACATCTGGGGGACTCTTGGAATGGTGGCACGACCCTGGAGTTCCTCTCGCCGTTCCTGTTGAGAGGGCCTCCTCATGAGATGCGATGGGAACGCCGGGAACTCTTTCCCGACGAAGCAGGGAAAGGATCCCTCATCTCGAGCTACGAGGCGGAAACGGGGCTCCTCTGGATGTGGGCGGGAACCACGTGATTCCTCTCGAGTGGAGACGGCTAGGTCGGGGAACTTCTTGAATTGCACCAAGGGTGTGAAGGACCCTTTCGAAGTTCCAGAGGTGAGGTGTGATCAGCCTCGAGAAGCCTCAGCGGAAATGGGCCTCATCTCGCCTGGAGGGGAGAACCTCCTGGATTTTCTCGAGTTGCGGCAGGTCTTCTCGAGTTACGACGGGGACCTCAGGGACCCGCTCTGGTGGCCTCAGGAAAGGCCAGTCCCCATGCGAGTTGCTAGGGGACCTCTCGGGATTCCTCTCCCGTCCATGCCGGGGCCTCAGTCCTTGTGTGGAGTCGGGGCCGGAACCTGAGGATTCCTCTCCAGTGTTGCCATGGATCTTGGGGTGCTTCTGAGTCTCCCCAGGGGAGTCAGGCCTCGTCTCGAGTGGGGGCATGCACGTGCGCTTTCCTCCCGAGCTGCAGCAGTAGTGTCACGATTCCTGTCACGTGGATCAAGGCATCTGTGGCTTTCCCTCGAGGCTGTCCCTCGAGGCTTTCCCACGAGGCTTTCCCACAGTGCTGTGCCACGTGCCACCTTGGTGTCAGTCGATCCTCGGCGTGAAAGACGAACCGCTGAAGGGAAAAGAGGTTCCTCTGGAATGGACTGAGACATCTGGGGGACTCTTGGAATGGTGGCACGACCCTGGAGTTCCTCTCGCCGTTCCTGTTGAGAGGGCCTCCTCATGAGATGCGATGGGAACGCCGGGAACTCTTTCCCGACGAAGCAGGGAAAGGATCCCTCATCTCGAGCTACGAGGCGGAAACGGGGCTCCTCTGGATGTGGGCGGGAACCACGTGATTCCTCTCGAGTGGAGACGGCTAGGTCGGGGAACTTCTTGAATTGCACCAAGGGTGTGAAGGACCCTTTCGAAGTTCCAGAGGTGAGGTGTGATCAGCCTCGAGACGCCTCAGCGGAAATGGGCCTCATCTCGCCTGGAGGGGAGAACCTCCTGGATTTTCTCGAGTTGCGGCAGGTCTTCTCGAGTTACGACGGGGACCACAGGGAATCGCTCTGGTGGCCTCAGGAAAGGCCAGTCCCCATGCGAGTTGATAGGGGACCACTCGGGATTCCTCTCCCGTCCATGCCGGGGCCTCAGTCCTTGTGTGGAGTCGGGGCTGGAACCTGAGGATTCCTCTCCAGTATTGCCATGGATCTTGGGGTGCTTCTGAGTCTCCCCAGGGGAGTCAGGCCTCGTCTCGAGTGGGGGCATGCACGTGCGCTTTCCTCCCGAGCTGCAGCAGTAGTGTCACGCTTCCTGTCACGTGGATCAAGGGATCTGTGGCTTTCCCTCGAGGCTGTCCCTCGAGGCTTTCCCACGAGGCTTTCCCACAGGGCTGTGCCACGTGCCACCTTGGTGTGAGTCGATCCTCATCGTGAAAGACGAGCCGCTGAAGGGAAAAGAGGTTCCTCTGGAATGGACTGAGACATCTGGGGGACTCTTGGAATGGTGGCACGACCCTGGAGTTCCTCTCGCCGTTCCTGTTGAGAGGGCCTCCTCTTGAGATGCGACGGGAAGGCCGGGAACTCTTTCCCGACGAAGCAGGGAAAGGATCCCTCATCTCGAGCTACGAGGCGGAAACGGGGCTCCTCTGGATGTGGCGGGACCCTCGTGATTCCTCTCGAGTGGAGACGGGTATGTCGGGGAACTTCTTGATTTGCACCAAGGGTGTGAAGGACCCTTTCGAAGTTCCAGAGGTGAGGTGTGATCAGCCTCGAGACGCCTCAGCGGAAATGGGCCTCATCTCGCCTGGAGGGGAGAACCTCCTGGATTTTCTCGAGTTGCGGCAGGTCTTCTCGAGTTACGACGGGGACCTCAGGGACCCGCTCTGGTGGCCTCAGGAAAGGCCAGTCCCCATGCGAGTTGCTAGGGGACCTCTCGGGATTCCTCTCCCGTCCATGCCGGGGCCTCAGTCCTTGTGTGGAGTCGGGGCCGGAACCTGAGGATTCCTCTCCAGTGTTGCCATGGATCTTGGGGTGCTTCTGAGTCTCCCCAGGGGAGTCAGGCCTCGTCTCGAGTGGGGGCATGCACGTGCACTTTCCTCCCGAGCTGCAGCAGTAGTGTCACGCTTCCTGTCACGTGGATCAAGGGATCTGTTGCTTTCCCTCGAGGCTGTCTCTCGAGGCTTTCCCACGAGGCTTTCCCACAGGGCTGTGCCACGTGCCACCTTGGTGTGAGTCGATCCTCGGCGTGAAAGACGAGCCGGTGAAGGGAAAAGAGGTTCCTCTGGAATGGACTGAGACATCTGGGGGACTCTTGGAATGGTGGCACGACCCTGGAGTTCCTCTCGAAGTTCCTGTAGAGAGGGCCTCCTCTTGAGATGCGACGGGAAGGCCGGGAACTCTTTCCCGATGAAGCAGGGAAAGGATCCCTCATCTCGAGCTACGAGGCGGAAACGGGGCTCCTCTGGATGTGGGCGGGACCCTCGTGATTCCTCTCGAGTGGAGACGGGTATGTCGGGGAACTTCTTGATTTGCACGAAGGGTGTGAAGGACCCTTTCGAAGTTCCAGAGGTGAGGTGTGATCAGCCTCGAGACGCCTCAGCAGAAATGGGCCTCATCACGCCTGGAGGGGAGAACCTCCTGGATTTTCTCGAGTTGCGGCAGGTCTTCTCGAGTTACGATGGGGACCTCAGGGACCCGCTCTGGTGGCCTCAGGAAAGGCCAGTCCCCATGGGAGTTGCTAGGGGACCTCTCGGGATTCCTCTCCCGTCCATGCCGGGGCCTCAGTCCTTGTGTGGAGTCGGAGCCGGAACCTGAGGATTCCTCTCCAGTGTTGCCATGGATCTTGGGGTGCTTCTGAGTCTCCCCAGGGGAGTCAGGCCTCGTCTCGAGTGGGGGCATGTACGTGCGCTTTCCTCCCGAGCTGCAGCAGTAGTGTCACGCTTCCTGTCACGTGGATCAAGGGATCTGTGGCTTTCCCTCGAGGCTGTCCCTCGAGGCTTTCCCACGAGGCTTTCCCACAGGGCTGTGCCACGGGCCACCTTGGTGTGAGTCGATCCTCGGCATGAAAGACGAGCCGGTGAAGGGAAAAGAGGTTCCTCTGGAATGGACTGAGACATCTGGGGGACTCTTGGAATGGTGGCACGATCCTGGAGTTCCTCTCGCCGTTCCTGTTGAAAGGGCCTCCTCTTGAGATGCGACGGGAACGCCGGGAACTCTTTCCCGACGAAGCAGGGAAAGGATCCCTCATCTCGAGCTACGAGGCGGAAACGGGGCTCCTCTGGATGTGGGCGGGACCCTCGTGATTCCTCTCGAGTGGAGACGGGTATGTCGGGGAACTTCTTGATTTGCACCAAGGGTGTGAAGGACCCTTTCGAAGTTCCAGAGGTGAGGTGTGATCAGCCTCGAGACGCCTCAGCGGAAATGGGCCTCATCTCGCCTGGAGGGGAGAATCTCCTGGATTTTCTCGAGTTGCGGCAGGTCTTCTCGAGTTACGACGGGGACCTCAGGGACCCGCTCTGGTGGCCTCAGGAAAGGCCAGTCCCCATGCGAGTTGCTAGGGGACCTCTCGGGATTCCTCTCCCGTCCATGCCGGGGCCTCAGTCCTTGTGTGGAGTCGGGGCCGGAACCTGAGGATTCCTCTCCAGTGTTGCCATGGATCTTGGGGTGCTTCTGAGTCTCCCCAGGGGAGTCAGGCCTCGTCTCGAGTGGGGGCATGCACGTGCGCTTTCCTCCCTAGCTGCAGCAGTAGTGTCACGCTTCCTGTCACGTGGATAAAGGGATCTGTGGCTTTCCCTCGAGGCTGTCCCTCGAGGCTTTCCCACGAGGCTTTCCCACAGGGCTGTGCCACGTGCCACCTTGGTGTGAGTCGATCCTCGGCGTGAAAGACGAGCCGGTGAAGGGAAAAGAGGTTCCTCTGGAATGGACTGAGACATCTGGGGGACTCTTGGAATGGTGGCACGACCCTGGAGTTCCTCTCGCCGGTCCTGTCGAGAGGGCCTCCTCTTGAGATGCGACGGGAACGCCGGGAACTCTTTCCCGACGAAGGAGAGAAAGGATCCCTCATCTCGAGCTACGAGGCGGAAACAGGGCTCCTCTGGATGTGGCGGGACCCTCGTGATTCCTCTCGAGTGGAGACGGCTAGGTCGGGGAACTTCTTGATTTGCACCAAGGGTGTGAAGGACCCTTTCGAAGTTCCAGAGGTGAGGTGTGATCAGCCTCGAGACGCCCCAGCGGAAATGGGCCTCATCTCGCCTGGAGGGGAGAACCTCCTGGATTTTCTCGAGTTGCGGCAGGTCTTCTCGAGTTACGACGGGGACCTCAGGGACCCGCTCTGGTGGCCTCAGGAAAGGCCAGTCCCCATGCGAGTTGCTAGGGGACCTCTCGGGATTCCTCTCCCGTCCATGCCGGGGCCTCAGTCCTTGTGTGGAGTCGGGGACGGAACCTGAGGATTCCTCTCCAGTGTTGCCATGGATCTTGGGGTGCTTCTGAGTCTCGCCAGGGGAGTCAGGCCTCGTCTCGAGTGGGGGCATGCACGTGCGCTTTCCTCCAGAGCTGCAGCAGTAGTGTCACGCTTCCTGTCACGTGGATCAAGGGATTTGTGGCTTTCCCTCGAGGCTTTCCCTCGAGGCTTTCCCACGAGGCTTTCCCACAGGGCTGTGCCACGTGCCACCTTGGTGTGAGTCGATCCTCGGCGTGAAAGACGAGCCGGTGAAGGGAAAAGAGGTTCCTCTGGAATGGACTGAGACATCTGGGGGACTCTTGGAATGGTGGCACGACCCTGGAGTTCCTCTCGCCGTTCCTGTAGAGAGGGCCTTCTCTTGAGATGCGACGGGAATGCCGGGATCTCTTTCCCGACGAAGCCGGGAAAGGATCCCTCATCTCGAGCTACGAGGCGGAAACGGGGCTCCTCTGGATGTGGGCGGGACCCTCGTGATTCCTCTCGAGTGGAGACGGCTAGGTCGGGGAACTTCTTGATTTGCACGAAGGGTGTGAAGGACCCTTTCGAAGTTCCAGAGGTGAGGTGTGATCAGCCTCGTGACGGCTCATCGGAAATGGGCCTCATCTTGCCTGGAGGGGAGAACCTCCTGGATTTATTCGAGTTGCGGCAGGTCTTCTCGAGTTACGACGGGGACCTCAGGGACCCGCTCTGGTGGTCTCAGGAAAGGCCAGTCCCCATGCGAGTTGCTAGGGGACCTCTCGGGATTCCTCTCCTGTCCATGCCGGGGCCTCAGTCCTTGTGTGGAGTCGGGGCCGGAACCTGAGGATTCCTCTCCAGTGTTGCCATGGATCTTGGGGTGCTTCTGAGTCTCCCCAGGGGAGTCAGGCCTCGTCTCGAGTGGGGGCATGCACGTGCGCTTTCCTCCCGAGCTGCAGCAGTAGTGTCACCCTTCCTGTCACGTGGATCAAGGGATCTGTGGCTTTCCCTCGAGGCTGTCCCTCGAGGCTTTCCCACGAGGCTTTCCCACAGGGCTGTGCCACGTGCCACCTTGGTGTGAGTCGATCCTCGGCGTGAAAGACGAGCCGGTGAAGGGAAAAGAGGTTCCTCTGGAATGGACTGAGACATCTGGGGGACTCTTGGAATGGTGGCACGACCCTGGAGTTCCTCTCGCCGTTCCTGTTGAGAGGGCCTCCTCTTGAGATGCGACGGGAACGCCGGGAACTCTTTCCCGACGAAGCAGGGAAAGGATCCCTCATCTCGAGCTACGAGGCGGAAACGGGGCTCCTCTGGATGTGGGCGGGACCCTCGTGATTCCTCTCGAGTGGAGACGGCTAGGTCGGGGAACTTCTTGATTTGCACCAAGGGTGTGAAGGACCCTTTCGAAGTTCCAGAGGGGAGGTGTGATCAGCCTCGAGACGCCTCAGCGGAAATGGGCCTCATCTCGCCTGGAGGGGAGAACCTCCTGGATTTTCTCGAGTTGCGGCAGGTCTTCTCGAGTTACGACGGGGACCTCAGGGACCCGCTCTGGTGGCCTCAGGAAAGGCCAGTCCCCATGCGAGTTGCTAGGGGACCTCTCGGGATTCCTCTCCCGTCCATGCCGGGGCCTCAGTCCTTGTGTGGAGTCGGAGCCGGAACCTGAGGATTCCTCTCCAGTGTTGCCATGGATCTTGGGGTGCTTCTGAGTCTCCCCAGGGGAGTCAGGCCTCGTCTCGTGTGGGGGCATGCACGTGCGCTTTCCTCCCGAGCTGCAGCAGTAGTGTCACGCTTCCTGTCACGTGGATCAAGGGATCTGTGGCTTTCCCTCGAGGCTGTCCCTCGAGGCTTTCCCACGAGGCTTTCCCACAGGGCTGTGCCACCTGCCACCTTGGTGTGAGTCGATCCTCGGCGTGAAAGACGAGCCGGTGAAGGGAAAAGAGGTTCCTTTGGAATGGACTGAGACATCTGGGAGACTCTTGGAATGGTGGCACGACCCTGGAGTTCCTCTCGCCGTTCCTGTTGAGAGGGCCTCCTCTTGAGATGCGACGGGAACGCCGGGAACTCTTTCCCGACGAAGCAGGGAAAGGATCCCTCATCTCGAGCTACGAGGCGGAAACGGGGCTCCTCTGGATGTGGGCGGGACCCTCGTGATTGCTCTCGAGTGGAGACGGGTATGTCGGGGAACTTCTTGATTTGCACCAAGGGTGTGAAGGACCCTTTCGAAGTTCCAGAGGTGAGATGTGATCAGCCTCGAGACGCCTCAGAGGAAATGGGCCTCATCTCGCCTGGAGGGGAGAACCTCCTGAATTTTCTCGAGTTGCGGCAGGTCTTCTCGAGTTACGACGGGGACCTCAGGGACCCGCTCTGGTGGCCTCAGGAAAGGCCAGTCCCCATGCGAGTTGCTAGGGGACCTCTCGGGATTCCTCTCCCGTCCATGCCGGGGCCTCAGTCCTTGTGTGGAGTCGGGGCCGGAACCTGAGGATCCCTCTCCAGTGTTGCCATGGATCTTGGGGTGCTTCTGAGTCTCCCCAGGGGAGTCAGGCCTCGTCTCGAGTGGGGGCATGCACGTGCGCTTTCCTCCCGAGCTGCAGCAGTAGTGTCACGCTTCCTGTCACGTGGATCAAGGGATCTGTGGCTTTCCCTCGAGGCTGTCCCTCGAGGCTTTCCCACGAGGCTTTCCCACAGGGCTGTGCCACGTGCCACCTTGGTGTGAGTCGATCCTCGGCGTGAAAGACGAGCCGGTGAAGGGAAAAGAGGTTCCTCTGGAATGGACTGAGACATCTGGGGGACTCTTGGAATGGTGGCACGACCCTGGAGTTCCTCTCGCCGTTCCTGTAGAGAGGGCCTTCTCTTGAGATGCGACGGGAACGCCGGGATCTCTTTCCCGACTAAGCCGGGAAAGGATCCCTCATCTCGAGCTACGAGGCGGAAACGGGGCTCCTCTGGATGTGGGCGGGACCCTCGTGATTCCTCTCGAGTGGAGGCGGCTAGGTCGGGGAACTTCTTGATTTGCACCAAGGGTGTGAAGGACCCTTTCGAAGTTCCAGAGGTGAGGTGTGATCAGCCTTGAGACGCCTCAGCGGAAATGGGCCTCATCTCGCCTGGAGGGGAGAACCTCCTGGATTTTCTCCAGTTGCGGTAGGTCTTCTCGAGTTACAAGGGGACCTCAGGGACCCGCTTTGGTGGCCTCAGGAAAGGCCAGTCCCCATGCGAGTTGCTAGGGGACCTCTCGGGATTCCTCTCCCGTCCATGCCGGGGCCTCAGTCCTTGTGTGGAATCGGGGCCGGAACCTGAGGATTCCTCTCCAGTGTTGCCATGGATCTTGGGGTGCTTCTGAGTCTCCCCAGGGGAGTCAGGCCTCGTCTCGAGTGGGGGCATGCACGTGTGCTTTCCTCCCGAGATGCAGCAGTAGTGTCACGCTTCCTGTCACGTGGATCAAGGGATCGGTGGCTTTCCCTCGAGGCTGTCCCTCGAGGCTTTCCCACGAGGCTTTCCCACAGGGCTGTGCCACGTGCCACCTTGGTGTGAGTCGATCCTCGGCGTGAAAGACGAGCCGGTGAAGGGAAAAGAGGTTCCTCTGGAATGGACTGAGACATCTGGGGGACTCTTGGAATGGTGGCACGACCCTGGAGTTCCTCTCGCCGTTCCTGTTGAGAGGGCCTCCTCTTGAGATGCGACGGGAACGCCGGGAACTCTTTCCCGACGAAGCAGGGAAAGGATCCCTCATCTCGAGCTACGAGGCGGAAACGGGGCTCCACTGGATATTTGCGGGACCCTCGTGATTCCTCTCGAGTGGAGACGGGTATGTCGGGGAACTTCTTGATTTGCACCAAGGGTGTGAAGGACCCTTTCGAAGTTCCAGAGGTGAGGTGTGATCAGCCTCGAGACGCCTCAGCGGAAATGGGCCTCATCTCGCCTGGAGGGGAGAACCTCCTGGATTTTCTCGAGTTGCGGCAGGTCTTCTCGAGTTACGACGGGGACCTCAGGGACCCGCTCTGGTGGCCTCAGGAAAGGCCAGTCCCCATGCGAGTTGCTAGGGGACCTCTCGGGATTCCTCTCCCGTCCATGCCGGGGCCTCAGTCCTTGTGTGGAGTCGGGGCCGGAACCTGAGGATTCCTCTCCAGTGTTGCCATGGATCTTGGGGTGCTTCTGAGTCTCCCCAGGGGAGTCAGGCCTCGTCTCGAGTGGGGGCATGCACGTGCGCTTTCCTCCCGAGCTGCAGCAGTAGTGTCACGCTTCCTGTCACGTGGATCAAGGGATCTGTGGCTTTCCCTCGAGGCTGTCCCTCGAGGCTTTCCCACGAGGCTTTCCCACAGGGCTGTGCCACGTGCCACCTTGGTGTGAGTCGATCCTCGGCGTGAAAGACGAGCCGCTGAAGGGAAAAGAGGTTCCTCTGGAATGGACTGAGACATCTGGGGGACTCTTGGAATGGTGGCACGACCCTGGAGTTCCTCTCGCCGTTCCTGTAGAGAGGGCCTCCTCTTGAGATGCGACGGGAACGCCGGGAACTCTTTCCCGACGAAGCAGGGAAAGGATCCCTCATCTCGAGCTACGAGGCGGAAACGGGGCTCCTCTGGATGTGGGCGGGACCCTCGTGATTCCTCTCGAGTGGAGACGGCTAGGTCGGGGAACTTCTTGATTTGCACCAAGGCTGTGAAGGACCCTTTCGAAGTTCCAGAGGTGAGGTGTTATCAGCCTCGAGACGCCTCAGCGGAAATGGGCCTCATCTCGCCTGGAGGGGAGAACCTCCTGGATTTTCTCCAGTTGCGGTAGGTCTTCTCGAGTTACAAGGGGACCTCAGGGACCCGCTCTGGTGGCCTCAGGAAAGGCCAGTCCCCATGCGAGTTGCTAGGGGACCTCTCGGGATTCCTCTCCCGTCCATGCCAGGGCCTCAGTCCTTGTGTGGAGTCGGGGCCGGAACCTGAGGATTCCTCTCCAGTGTTGCCATGGATCTTGGGGTGCTTCTGAGTCTCCCCAGGGGAGTCAGGCCTCATCTCGAGTGGGGGCATGCACGTGTGCTTTCCTCCCGAGCTGCAGCAGTAGTGTCACGCTTCCTGTCACGTGGATCAAGGGATCGGTGGCTTTCCCTCGAGGCTGTCCCTCGAGGCTTTCCCACGAGGCTTTCCCACAGGGCTGTGCCACGTCCCACCTTGGTGTGAGTCGATCCTCGTCGTGAAAGACGAGCCGCTGAAGGGAAAAGAGGTTCCTCTGGAATGGACTGAGACATCTGGGAGACTCTTGGAATGGTGGCACGACCCTGGAGTTCCTCTCGCCGTTCCTGTTGAGAGGGCCTCCTCTTGAGATGCGACGGGAACGCCGGGAACTCTTTCCCGACGAAGCAGGGAAAGGATCCCTCATCTCGAGCTACGAGGCAGAAACGGGGCTCCTCTGGATGTGGGCGGGACCCTCGTGATTCCTCTCGAGTGGAGACGGGTATGTCGGGGAACTTCTTGATTTGCACCAAGGGTGTGAAGGACCCTTTCGAAGTTCCAGAGGGGAGGTGTGATCAGCCTCGAGACGCCTCAGCGAAAATGGGCCTCATCTCGCCTGGAGGGGAGAACCTCCTGGATTTTCTCGAGTTGCGGCAGGTCTTCTCGAGTTACGACGGGGACCTCAGGGACCCGCTCTGGTGGCCTCAGGAAAGGCCAGTCCCCATGCGAGTTGCTAGGGGACCTCTCGGGATTCCTCTCCCGTCCATGCCAGGGCCTCAGTCCTTGTGTGAGTCGGAGCCGGAACCTGAGGATTCCTCTCCAGTTTTGCCATGGATCTTGGGGTGCTTCTGAGTCTCCCCAGGGGAGTCAGGCCTCGTCTCGAGTGGGGGCATGCACGTGCGCTTTCCTCCCGAGCTGCAGCAGTAGTGTCACGCTTCCTGTCACGTGGATCAAGGGATCTGTGGCTTTCCCTCGAGGCTGTCCCTCGAGGCTTTCCCACGAGGCTTTCCCACAGGGCTGTGCCACGTGCCACCTTGGTGTGAGTCGATCCTCGGCGTGAAAGACGAGCCGGTGAAAGGAAAAGAGTTTCCTCTGGAATGGACTGAGACATCTGGGAGACTCTTGGAATGGTGGCACGACCCTGGAGTTCCTCTCGCCTTTCCTGTAGAGAGGGCCTCCACTTGAGATGCGACGGGAACGCCGGGAACTCTTTCCCGACGAAGCAGGGAAAGGATCCCTCATCTCGAGCTACGAGGCGGAAACGGGGCTCCTCTGGATGTGGGCGGGACCCTCGTGATTGCTCTCGATTGGAGACGGGTATGTCGGGGAACTTCTTGATTTGCACCATGGGTGTGAAGGACCCTTTCGAAGTTCCAGAGGTGAGGTGTGATCAGCCTCGAGACGCCTCAGCGGAAATGGGCCTCATCTCGCCTGGAGGGGAGAACCTCCTGAATTTTCTCGAGTTGCGGCAGGTCTTCTCGAGTTACGACGGGGACCTCAGGGACCCGCTCTGGTGGCCTCAGGAAAGGCCAGTCCCCATGCGAGTTGCTAGGGGACCTCTCGGGATTCCTCTCCCGTCCATGCCGGGGCCTCAGTCCTTGTGTGGAGTCGGGGCCGGAACCTGAGGATTCCTCTCCAGTGTTGCCATGGATCTTGGGGTGCTTCTGAGTCTCCCCAGGGGAGTCAGGCCTCGTCTCGAGTGGGGGCATGCACGTGCGCTTTCCTCCCGAGCTGCAGCAGTAGTGTCACGCTTCCTGTCACGTGGATCAAGGGATCTGTGGCTTTCCCACGAGGCTTTCCCACAGGGTTGTGCCACGTGTCACCTTAGTGTGAGTCGATCCTCGGCGTGAAAGACGAGCCGGTGAAGGGAAAAGAGGTTCCTCTGGAATGGACTGAGACATCTGGGGGACTCTTGAAATGGTGGCACGACCCTGGAGTTCCTCTCGCCGTTCCTGTTGAGAGGGCCTCCTCTTGAGATGCGACGGGAACGCCGGGAACTCTTTCCCGACGAAGCAGGGAAAGGATCCCTCATCTCGAGCTACGAGGCGGAAACGGGGCTCCTCTGGATGTGGGCGGGACCCTCGTGATTCCTCTCGAGTGGAGACGGCTAGGTCGGGGAACTTCTTGATTTGCACCAAGGCTGTGAAGGACCCTTTCGAAGTTCCAGAGGTGAGGTGTTATCAGCCTCGAGACGCCTCAGCGGAAATGGGCCTCATCTCGCCTGGAGGGGAGAACCTCCTGGATTTTCTCGAGTTGCGGCAGGTCTTCTCGAGTTACGACGGGGACCTCAGGGACCCGCTCTGGTGGCCTCAGGAAAGGCCAGTCCCCATGCGAGTTGCTAGGGGACCTCTCGGGATTCCTCTCCCATCCATGCCGGGGCCTCAGTCCTTGTGTGGAGTCGGGGCCGGAACCTGAGGATTCCTCTCCAGTGTTGCCATGGATCTTGGGGTGCTTCTGAGTCTCCCCAGGGGATTCAGGCCTCGTCTCGAGTGGGGGCATGCACGTGCACTTTCCTCCCGAGCTGCAGCAGTAGTGTCACGCTTCCTGTCACGTGGATCAAGGGATCGGTGGCTTTCCCTCGAGGCTGTCCCTCGAGGCTTTCCCACGAGGCTTTCCCACAGGGCTGTGCCACGTGCCACCTTGGTGTGAGTCGATCCTCGGCGTGAAAGACGAGCCGGTGAAGGGAAAAGAGGTTCCTCTGGAATGGACTGAGACATCTGCGGGACTCTTGGAATGGTGGCACGACCCTGGAGTTCCTCTCGCTGTTCCTGTTGAGAGGGCCTCCTCTTGAGATGCGACGGGAACGCCGGGAACTCTTTCCCGACGAAGCAGGGAAAGGATCCCTCATCTCAAGCTACGAGGCGGAAACGGGGCTCCTCTGGATGTGGGCGGGACCCTCGTGATTCCTCTCGAGTGGAGACGGCTATGTCGGGGAAGTTCTTGATTTGCACCAAGGGTGTGAATGACCCTTTCGAAGTTCCAGAGGTGAGGTGTGATCAGCCTCGTGACGCCTCATTGGAAATGGGCCTCATCTCGCCTGGAGGGGAGAACCTCCTGGATTTTCTCGAGTTGCGGCAGGTCTTCTCGAGTTACGACGGGGACCTCAGGGACCCACTCTGGTGGCCTCAGGAAAGGCCAGTCCCCATGCGAGTTGCTAGGGGACCTCTCGGGATTCCTCTCCCGTCCATGCCGGGGCCTCAGTCCTTGTGTGGAGTCGGGGCCGGAACCTGAGGATTCCTCTCCAGTGTTGCCATGGATCTTGGGGTGCTTCTGAGTCTCCCCAGGGGAGTCAGGCCTCGTCTCGAGTGGGGGCATGCACGTGCGCTTTCCTCCCGAGCTGCAGCAGTAGTGTCACCCTTCCTGTCACGTGGATCAAGGGATCTGTGGCTTTCCCTCGAGGCTGTCCCTCGAGGCTTTCCCACGAGGCTTTCCCACAAGGCTGTGCCACGTGCCACCTTGGTGTGAGTCGATCCTCGGCGTGAAAGACGAGCCGGTGAAGGGAAAAGGGGTTCCTCTGGAATGGACTGAGACATCTGGGGGACTCTTGGAATGGTGGCACGACCCTGGAGTTCCTCTCGCCGTTCCTGTTGAGAGGGCCTCCTCTTGAGATGCGACGGGAAGGCCGGGAACTCTTTCCCGACGAAGCAGGGAAAGGATCCCTCATCTCGAGCTACGAGGCGGAAACGGGGCTCCTCTGGATGTGGGCGGGACCCTCGTGATTCCTCTCGAGTGGAGACGGCTAGGTCGGGGAACTTCTTGATTTGCACCAAGGATGTGAAGGACCCTTTCGAAGTTCCAGAGGTGAGGTGTGATCAGCCTCGAGACGCCTCAGCGGAAATGGGCCTCATCTCGCCTGGAGGGGAGAACCTCCTGGATTTTCTCCAGTTGCGGTAGGTCTTCTCGAGTTACAAGGGGACCTCAGGGACCCGCTCTGGTGGCCTCAGGAAAGGCCAGTCCCCATGCGAGTTGCTAGGGGACCTCTCGGGATTCCTCTCCCGTCCATGCCGGGGCCTCAGTCCTTGTGTGGAGTCGGGGCCGGAACCTGAGGATTCCTCTCCAGTGTTGCCATGGATCTTGGGGTGCGTCTGAGTCTCCCCAGGGGAGTCAGGCCTCATCTCGAGTGGGGGCATGCACGTGCGCTTTCCTCCCGAGCTGCAGCAGTAGTGTCACGCTTGCTGTCACGTGGATCAAGGGATCGGTGGCTTTCCCTCGAGGCTGTCCCTCGAGGCTTTCCCACGAGGCTTTCCCACAGGGCTGTGCCACGTGCCACCTTGGTGTGAGTCGATCCTCGGCGTGAAAGACGAGCCGCTGAAGGGAAAAGAGGTTCCTCTGGAATGGACTGAGACATCTGGGGGACTCTTGGAATGGTGGCACGACCCTGGAGTTCCTCTCGCCGTTCCTGTTGAGAGGGCCTCCTCTTGAGATGCGACGGGAACGCCGGGAACTCTTTCCCGACGAAGCAGGGAAAGGATCCCTCATCTCGAGCTACGAGGCAGAAACGGGGCTCCTCTGGATGTGGGCGGGACCCTCGTGATTCCTCTCGAGTGGAGACGGGTATGTCGGGGAACTTCTTGATTTGCACCAAGGGTGTGAAGGACCCTTTCGAAGTTCCAGAGGGGAGGTGTGATCAGCCTCGAGACGCCTCAGCGGAAATGGGCCTCATCTCGCCTGGAGGGGAGAACCTCCTGGATTTTCTCGAGTTGCGGCAGGTCTTCTCGGGTTACGACGGGGACCTCAGGGACCCGCTCTGGTGGCCTCAGGAAAGGCCAGTCCCCATGGGAGTTGCTAGGGGACCTCTCGGGATTCCTCTCCCGTCCATGCCGGGGCCTCAGTCCTTGTGTGAGTCGGAGCCGGAACCTGAGGATTCCTCTCCAGTTTTGCCATGGATCTTGGGGTGCTTCTGAGTCTCCCCAGGGGAGTCAGGCCTCGTCTCGAGTGGGGGCATGCACGTGCGCTTTCCTCCCGAGCTGCAGCAGTAGTGTCACCCTTCCTGTCACGTGGATCAAGGGATCTGTGGCTTTCCCTCGAGGCTGTCCCTCGAGGCTTTCCCACGAGGCTTTCCCACAAGGCTGTGCCACGTGCCACCTTGGTGTGAGTCGATCCTCGGCGTGAAAGACGAGCCGGTGAAGGGAAAAGGGGTTCCTCTGGAATGGACTGAGACATCTGGGGGACTCTTGGAATGGTGGCACGACCCTGGAGTTCCTCTCGCCGTTCCTGTTGAGAGGGCCTCCTCTTGAGATGCGACGGGAAGGCCGGGAACTCTTTCCCGACGAAGCAGGGAAAGGATCCCTCACCTCGAGCTACGAGGCGGAAACGGGGCTCCTCTGGATGTGGGCGGGACCCTCGTGATTCCTCTCGAGTGGAGACGGCTAGGTCGGGGAACTTCTTGATTTGCACCAAGGGTGTGAAGGACCCTTTCGAAGTTCCAGAGGTGAGGTGTGATCAGCCTCGAGACGCCTCAGCGGAAATGGGCCTCATCTCGCCTGGAGGGGAGAACCTCCTGGATTTTCTCGAGTTGCGGCAGGTGTTCTCGAGTTACGACGGGGACCTCAGGGACCCGCTCTGGTGGCCTCAGGAAAGGCCAGTCCCCATGCGAGTTGCTAGGGGACCTCTCGGGATTCCTCTCCCGTCCATGCCGGGGCCTCAGTCCTTGTGTGGAGTCGGGGCCGGAACCTGAGGATTCCTCTCCAGTGTTGCCATGGATCTTGGGGTGCTTCTGAGTCTCCCCAGGGGAGTCAGGCCTCGTCTCGAGTGGGGGCATGCACGTGCGCTTTCCTCCCGAGCTGCAGCAGTAGTGTCACGCTTCCTGTCACGTGGATCAAGGGATCTGTGGCTTTCCCTCCAGGCTGTCCCTCGAGGCTTTCCCACGAGGCTTTCCCACAGGGCTGTGCCACGTGCCACCTTGGTGTGAGTCGATCCTCGGCGTGAAAGACGAGCCGGTGAAGGGAAAAGAGGTTCCTCTGGAATGGACTGAGACATCTGGGGGACTCTTGGAATGGTGGCACGACCCTGGAGTTCCTCTCGCCGTTCCTGTTGAGAGGGCCTCCTCTTGAGATGCGACGGGAACGCCGGGAACTCTTTCCCGACGAAGCAGGGAAAGGATCCCTCATCTCGAGCTACGAGGCGGAAACGGGGCTCCTCTGGATGTGGGCGGGACCCTCGTGATTCCTCTCGAGTGGAGACGGCTAAGTCGGGGATCTTCTTGATTTGCACCAAGGGTGTGAAGGACCCTTTCGAAGTTCCAGAGGTGAGGTGTGATCAGCCTCGAGAAGCCTCAGCGGAAATGGGCCTCATCTCGCCTGGAGGGGAGAACCTCCTGGATTTTCTCGAGTTGCGGCAGGTCTTCTCGAGTTACGACGGGGACCTCAGGGACCCGCTCTGGTGGCCTCAGGAAAGGCCAGTCCCCATGCGAGTTGCTAGGGGACCTCTCGGGATTCCTCTCCCGTCCATGCCGGGGCCTCAGTCCTTGTGTGGAGTCGGGGCCGGAACCTGAGGATTCCTCTCCAGTGTTGCCATGGATCTTGGGGTGCTTCTGAGTCTCCCCAGGGGAGTCAGGCCTCGTCTCGAGTGGGGGCATGCACGTGCGCTTTCCTCCCGAGCTGCAGCAGTAGTGTCACGCTTCCTGTCACGTGGATCAAGGGATCGGTGGCTTTCCCTCGAGGCTGTCCCTCGAGGCTTTCCCACGAGGCTTTCCCACAGGGCTGTGCCACGTGCCACCTTGGTGTGAGTCGATCCTCGGCGTGAAAGACGAGCCGGTGAAGGGAAAAGAGGTTCCTCTGGAATGGACTGAGACATCTGGGGGACTCTTGGAATGGTGGCACGACCCTGGAGTTCCTCTCGCCGTTCCTGTTGAGAGGGCCTCCACTTGAGATGCGACGGGAACGCCGGGAACTCTTTCCCGACGAAGCAGGGAAAGGATCCCTCATCTCGAGCTACGAGGCGGAAACGGGGCTCCTCTGGATGTGGGCGGGACCCTCGTGATTCCTCTCGAGTGGAGACGGCTAAGTCGGGGATCTTCTTGATTTGCACCAAGGGTGTGAAGGACCCTTTCGAAGTTCCAGAGGTGAGGTGTGATCAGCCTCGAGACGCCTCAGCGGAAATGGGCCTCATCTCGCCTGGAGGGGAGAACCTCCTGGATTTTCTCGAGTTGCGGCAGGTCTTCTCGAGTTACGACGGGGACCTCAGGGACCCGCTCTGGTGGCCTCAGGAAAGGCCAGTCCCCATGCGAGTTGCTAGGGGACCTCTCGGGATTCCTCTCCCGTCCATGCCGGGGCCTCAGTCCTTGTGTGGAGTCGGGGCCGGAACCTGAGGATTCCTCTCCAGTGTTGCCATGGATCTTGGGGTGCTTCTGAGTCTCCCCAGGGGAGTCAGGCCTCGTCTCGAGTGGGGGCATGCACGTGCGCTTTCCTCCCGAGCTGCAGCAGTAGTGTCACGCTTCCTGTCACGTGGATCAAGGGATCTGTGGCTTTCCCTCGAGGCTGTCCCTCGAGGCTTTCCCACGAGGCTTTCCCACAGGGCTGTGCCACGTGCCACCTTGGTGTGAGTCGATCCTCGGCGTGAAAGACGAGACGGTGAAGGGAAAAGAGGTTCCTCTGGAATGGACTGAGACATCTGGGGGACTCTTGGAATGGTGGCACGACCCTAGAGTTCCTCTCGCCGTTCCTGTTGAGAGGGCCTCCTCTTGAGATGCGACGGGAACGCCGGGAACTCTTTCCCGACGAAGCAGGGAAAGGATCCCTCATCTCGAGCTACGAGGCGGAAACGGGGCTCCTCTGGATGTGGGCGGGACCCTCGTGATTCCTCTCGAGTGGAGACGGGTATGTCGGGGAACTTCTTGATTTGCACCAAGGGTGTGAAGGACCCTTTCGAAGTTCCAGAGGGGAGGTGTGATCAGCCTCGAGAAGCCTCAGCGGAAATGGGCCTCATCTCGCCTGGAGGGGAGAACCTCCTGGATTTTCTGGAGTTGCGGCAGGTCTTCTCGAGTTACGACGGGGACCTCAGGGACCCACTCTGGTGGCCTCAGGAAAGGCCAGTCCCCATGCGAGTTGCTAGGGGACCTCTCGGGATTCCTCTCCCGTCCATGCCGGGGCCTCAGTCCTTGTGTGGAGTCGGGGCCGGAACCTGAGGATTCCTCTCCAGTGTTGCCATGGATCTTGGGGTGCTTCTGAGTCTCCCCAGGGGAGTCAGGCCTCGTCTCGAGTGGGGGCATGCACGTGCGCTTTCCTCCCGAGCTGCAGCAGTAGTGTCACGCTTCCTGTCACGTGGATCAAGGGATCTGTGGCTTTCCCTCGAGGCTGTCCCTCGAGGCTTTCCCACGAGGCTTTCCCACAGGGCTGTGCCACGTGCCACCTTGGTGTGAGTCGATCCTCGGCGTGAAAGACGAGCCGCTGAAGGGAAAAGAGGTTCCTCTGGAATGGACTGAGACATCTGGGGGACTCTTGGAATGGTGGCACGACCCTGGAGTTCCTCTCGCCGTTCCTGTTGAGAGGGCCTCCTCTTGAGATGCGACGGGAACGCCGGGAACTCTTTCCCGACGAAGCAGGGAAAGGATCCCTCATCTCGAGCTACGAGGCGGAAACGGGGCTCCTCTGGATGTGGGCGGGACCCTCGTGATTCCTCTCGAGTGGAGACGGCTAAGTCGGGGAACTTCTTGATTTGCACCAAGGGTGTGAAGGACCCTTTCGAAGTTCCAGAGGTGAGGTGTGATCAGCCTCGAGAAGCCTCAGCGGAAATGGGCCTCATCTCGCCTGGAGGGGAGAACCTCCTGGATTTTCTCGAGTTGCGGCAGGTCTTCTCGAGTTACGATGGGGACCTCAGGGACCCGCTCTGGTGGCCTCAGGAAAGGCCAGTCCCCATGCGAGTTGCTAGGGGACCTCTCGGGATTCCTCTCCCGTCCATGCCGGGGCCTCAGTCCTTGTGTGGAGTCGGGGCCGGAACCTGAGGATTCCTCTCCAGTGTTGCCATGGATCTTGGGGTGCTTCTGAGTCTCCCCAGGGGAGTCAGGCCTCGTCTCGAGTGGGGGCATGCACGTGCGCTTTCCTCCCGAGCTGCAGCAGTAGTGTCACGCTTCCTGTCACGTGGATCAAGGGATCGGTGGCTTTCCCTCGAGGCTGTCCCTCGAGGCTTTCCCACGAGGCTTTCCCACAGGGCTGTGCCACGTGCCACCTTGGTGTGAGTCGATCCTCGGCATGAAAGACGAGCCACTGAAGGGAAAAGAGGTTCCTCTGGAATGGACTGAGACATCTGGGGGACTCTTGGAATGGTGGCACGACCCTGGAGTTCCTCTCGCCGTTCCTGTTGAGAGGGCCTCCTCTTGAGATGCGACGGGAACGCCGGGAACTCTTTCCCGACGAAGCAGGGAAAGGATCCCTCATCTCAAGCTACGAGGCGGAATCGGGGCTCCTCTGGATGTGGGCGGGACCCTCGTGATTCCTCTCGAGTGGAGACGGCTATGTCGGGGAACTTCTTCATTTGCACCAAGGGTGTGAATGACCCTTTCGAAGTTCCAGAGGTGAGGTGTGATCAGCCTCGTGACGCCTCATTGGAAATGGGCCTCATCTCGCCTGGAGGGGAGAACCTCCTGGATTTTCTCGAGTTGCGGCAGGTCTTCTCGAGTTACGACGGGGACCTCAGGGACCCACTCTGTTGGCCTCAGGAAAGGCCAGTCCCCATGCGAGTTGCTAGGGGACCTCTCGGGATTCCTCTCCCGTCCATGCCGGGGCCTCAGTCCTTGTGTGGAGTCGGGGCCGGAACCTGAGGATTCCTCTCCAGTGTTGTCATGGATCTTGGGGTGCTTCTGAGTCTCCCCAGGGGAGTCAGGCCTCGTCTCGAGTGGGGGCATGCACGTGCGCTTTGCTCCCGAGCTGCAGCAGTAGTGTCACCCTTCCTGTCACGTGGATCAAGGGATCTGTGGCTTTCCCTCGAGGCTGTCCCTCGAGGCTTTCCCACGAGGCTTTCCCACAAGGCTGTGCCACGTGCCACCTTGGTGTGAGTCGATCCTCGGCGTGAAAGACGAGCCGGTGAAGGGAAAAGGGGTTCCTCTGGAATGGACTGAGACATCTGGGGGACTCTTGGAATGGTGGCACGACCCTGGAGTTCCTCTCGCCGTTCCTGTTGAGAGGGCCTCCTCTTGAGATGCGACGGGAACGCCGGGAACTCTTTCCCGACGAAGCAGGGAAAGGATCCCTCATCTCGAGCTACGAGGCGGAAACGGGGCTCCTCTGGATGTGGGCGGGACCCTCGTGATTCCTCTCGAGTGGAGACGGCTAAGTCGGGGATCTTCTTGATTTGCACCAAGGGTGTGAAGGACCCTTTCGAAGTTCC
This sequence comes from Budorcas taxicolor, assembly GCF_023091745.1. NCBI lineage: Eukaryota > Metazoa > Chordata > Mammalia > Artiodactyla > Bovidae > Budorcas > Budorcas taxicolor. The sequence goes on from NW_026291738.1 coordinate 2,333,020, forward strand.
AGAGGTGAGGTGTGATCAGCCTCGAGAAGCCTCAGCGGAAATGGGCCTCATCTCGCCTGGAGGGGAGAACCTCCTGGATTTTCTCGAGTTGCGCCAGGTCTTCTCGAGTTACGACGGGGACCTCAGGGACCCGCTCTGGTGGCCTCAGGAAAGGCCAGTCCCCATGCGAGTTGCTAGGGGACCTCTCGGGATTCCTCTCCCGTCCATGCCGGGGCCTCAGTCCTTGTGTGGAGTCGGGGCCGGAACCTGAGGATTCCTCTCCAGTGTTGCCATGGATCTTGGGGTGCTTCTGAGTCTCCCCAGGGGAGTCAGGCCTCGTCTCGAGTGGGGGCATGCACGTGCGCTTTCCACCCGAGCTGCAGCAGTAGTGTCACGCTTCCTGTCACGTGGATCAAGGGATCGGTGGCTTTCCCTCGAGGCTGTCCCTCGAGGCTTTCCCACGAGGCTTTCCCACAGGGCTGTGCCACGTGCCACCTTGGTGTGAGTCGATCCTCGGCGTGAAAGACGAGCCGGTGAAGGGAAAAGAGGTTCCTCTGGAATGGACTGAGACATCTGGGGGACTCTTGGAATGGTGGCACGACCCTGGAGTTCCTCTCGCCGTTCCTGTTGAGAGGGCCTCCACTTGAGATGCGACGGGAACGCCGGGAACTCTTTCCCGACGAAGCAGGGAAAGGATCCCTCATCTCGAGCTACGAGGCGGAAACGGGGCTCCTCTGGATGTGGGCGGGACCCTCGTGATTCCTCTCGAGTGGAGACGGCTAAGTCGGGGATCTTCTTGATTTGCACCAAGGGTGTGAAGGACCCTTTCGAAGTTCCAGAGGTGAGGTGTGATCAGCCTCGAGACGCCTCAGCGGAAATGGGCCTCATCTCGCCTGGAGGGGAGAACCTCCTGGATTTTCTCGAGTTGCGGCAGGTCTTCTCGAGTTACGACGGGGACCTCAGGGACCCGCTCTGGTGGCCTCAGGAAAGGCCAGTCCCCATGCGAGTTGCTAGGGGACCTCTCGGGATTCCTCTCCCGTCCATGCCGGGGCCTCAGTCCTTGTGTGGAGTCGGGGCCGGAACCTGAGGATTCCTCTCCAGTGTTGCCATGGATCTTGGGGTGCTTCTGAGTCTCCCCAGGGGAGTCAGGCCTCGTCTCGAGTGGGGGCATGCACGTGCGCTTTCCTCCCGAGCTGCAGCAGTAGTGTCACGCTTCCTGTCACGTGGATCAAGGGATCTGTGGCTTTCCCTCGAGGCTGTCCCTCGAGGCTTTCCCACGAGGCTTTCCCACAGGGCTGTGCCACGTGCCACCTTGGTGTGAGTCGATCCTCGGCGTGAAAGACGAGACGGTGAAGGGAAAAGAGGTTCCTCTGGAATGGACTGAGACATCTGGGGGACTCTTGGAATGGTGGCACGACCCTAGAGTTCCTCTCGCCGTTCCTGTTGAGAGGGCCTCCTCTTGAGATGCGACGGGAACGCCGGGAACTCTTTCCCGACGAAGCAGCGAAAGGATCCCTCATCTCGAGCTACGAGGCGGAAACGGGGCTCCTCTGGATGTGGGCGGGACCCTCGTGATTCCTCTCGAGTGGAGACGGGTATGTCGGGGAACTTCTTGGTTTGCACCAAGGGTGTGAAGGACCCTTTCGAAGTTCCAGAGGGGAGGTGTGATCAGCCTCGAGAAGCCTCAGCGGAAATGGGCCTCATCTCGCCTGGAGGGGAGAACCTCCTGGATTTCCTGGAGTTGCGGCAGGTCTTCTCGAGTTACGACGGGGACCTCAGGGACCCACTCTGGTGGCCTCAGGAAAGGCCAGTCCCCATGCGAGTTGCTAGGGGACCTCTCGGGATTCCTCTCCCGTCCATGCCGGGGCCTCAGTCCTTGTGTGGAGTCGGGGCCGGAACCTGAGGATTCCTCTCCAGTGTTGCCATGGATCTTGGGGTGCTTCTGAGTCTCCCCAGGGGAGTCAGGCCTCGTCTCGAGTGGGGGCATGCACGTGCGCTTTCCTCCCGAGCTGCAGCAGTAGTGTCACGCTTCCTGTCACGTGGATCAAGGGATCTGTGGCTTTCCCTCGAGGCTGTCCCTCGAGGCTTTCCCACGAGGCTTTCCCACAGGGCTGTGCCACGTGCCACCTTGGTGTGAGTCGATCCTCGGCGTGAAAGACGAGCCGCTGAAGGGAAAAGAGGTTCCTCTGGAATGGACTGAGACATCTGGGGGACTCTTGGAATGGTGGCACGACCCTGGAGTTCCTCTCGCCGTTCCTGTTGAGAGGGCCTCCTCTTGAGATGCGACGGGAACGCCGGGAACTCTTTCCCGACGAATCAGGGAAAGGATCCCTCATCTCGAGCTACGAGGCGGAAACGGGGCTCCTCTGGATGTGGGCGGGACCCTCGTGATTCCTCTCGAGTGGAGACGGCTAAGTCGGGGAACTTCTTGATTTGCACCAAGGGTGTGAAGGACCCTTTCGAAGTTCCAGAGGTGAGGTGAGATCAGCCTCGAGAAGCCTCAGCGGAAATGGGCCTCATCTCGCCTGGAGGGGAGAACCTCCTGGATTTTCTCGAGTTGCGGCAGGTCTTCTCGAGTTACGACGGGGACCTCAGGGACCCGCTCTGGTGGCCTCAGGAAAGGCCAGTCCCCATGCGAGTTGCTAGGGGACCTCTCGGGATTCCTCTCCCGTCCATGCCGGGGCCTCAGTCCTTGTGTGGAGTCGGGGCCGGAACCTGAGGATTCCTCTCCAGTGTTGCCATGGATCTTGGGGTGCTTCTGAGTCTCCCCAGGGGAGTCAGGCCTCGTCTCGAGTGGGGGCATGCACGTGCGCTTTCCTCCCGAGCTGCAGCAGTAGTGTCACGCTTCCTGTCACGTGGATCAAGGGATCGGTGGCTTTCCCTCGAGGCTGTCCCTCGAGGCTTTCCCACGAGGCTTTCCCACAGGGCTGTGCCACGTGCCACCTTGGTGTGAGTCGATCCTCGGCGTGAAAGACGAGCCACTGAAGGGAAAAGAGGTTCCTCTGGAATGGACTGAGACATCTGGGGGACTCTTGGAATGGTGGCACGACCCTGGAGTTCCTCTCGCCGTTCCTGTTGAGAGGGCCTCCTCTTGAGATGCGACGGGAACGCCGGGAACTCTTTCCCGACGAAGCAGGGAAAGGATCCCTCATCTCGAGCTACGAGGCGGAAACGGGGCTCCTCTGGATGTGGGCGGGACCCTCGTGATTCCTCTCGAGTGGAGACGGGTATGTCGGGGAACTTCTTGATTTACACCAAGGGTGTGAAGGACCCTTTCGAAGTTCCAGAGGTGAGGTGTGATCAGCCTCGAGAAGCCTCAGCGGAAATGGGCCTCATCTCGCCTGGATGGGAGAACCTCCTGGATTTTCTGGAGTTGCGGCAGGTCTTCTCGAGTTACGACGGGGACCTCAGGGACCCGCTCTGGTGGCCTCAGGAAAGGCCAGTCCCCATGCGAGTTGCTAGGGGACCTCTCGGGATTCCTCTCCCGTCCATGCCGGGGCCTCAGTCCTTGTGTGGAGTCGGGGCCGGAACCTGAGGATTCCTCTCCAGTGTTGCCATGGATCTTGGGGTGCTTCTGAGTCTCCCCAGGGGAGTCAGGCCTCGTCTCGAGTGGGGGCATGCACGTGCGCTTTCCTCCAGAGCTGCAGCAGTAGTGTCACGCTTCCTGTCACGTGGATCAAGGGATCTGTGGCTTTCCCTCGAGGCTGTCCCTCGAGGCTTTCCCACGAGGCTTTCCCACAGGGCTGTGCCACGTGCCACCTTGGTGTGAGTCGATCCTCGGCGTGAAAGACGAGCCGGTGAAGGGAAAAGAGGTTCCTCTGGAATGGACTGAGACATCTGGGGGACTCTTGGAATGGTGGCACGACCCTGGAGTTCCTCTCGCCGTTCCTGTTGAGAGGGCCTCCTCTTGAGATGCGACGGGAACGCCGGGAACTCTTTCCCGACGAATCAGGGAAAGGATCCCTCATCTCGAGCTACGAGGCGGAAACGGGGCTCCTCTGGATGTGGGCGGGACCCTCGTGATTCCTCTCGAGTGGAGACGGCTAAGTCGGGGAACTTCTTGATTTGCACCAAGGGTGTGAAGGACCCTTTCGAAGTTCCAGAGGTGAGGTGTGATCAGCCTCGAGAAGCCTCAGCGGAAATGGGCCTCATCTCGCCTGGAGGGGAGAACCTCCTGGATTTTCTCGAGTTGCGGCAGGTCTTCTCGAGTTACGACGGGGACCTCAGGGACCCGCTCTGGTGGCCTCAGGAAAGGCCAGTCCCCATGCGAGTTGCTAGGGGACCTCTCGGGATTCCTCTCCCGTCCATGCCGGGGCCTCAGTCCTTGTGTGGAGTCGGGGCCGGAACCTGAGGATTCCTCTCCAGTGTTGCCATGGATCTTGGGGTGCTTCTGAGTCTCCCCAGGGGAGTCAGGCCTCGTCTCGAGTGGGGGCATGCACGTGCGCTTTCCTCCCGAGCTGCAGCAGTAGTGTCACGCTTCCTGTCACGTGGATCAAGGGATCGGTGGCTTTCCCTCGAGGCTGTCCCTCGAGGCTTTCCCACGAGGCTTTCCCACAGGGCTGTGCCACGTGCCACCTTGGTGTGAGTCGATCCTCGGCGTGAAAGACGAGCCGCTGAAGGGAAAAGAGGTTCCTCTGGAATGGACTGAGACATCTGGGGGACTCTTGGAATGGTGGCACGACCCTGGAGTTCCTCTCGCCGTTCCTGTTGAGAGGGCCTCCTCTTGAGATGCGACGGGAACGCCGGGAACTCTTTCCCGACGAAGCAGGGAAAGGATCCCTCATCTCGAGCTACGAGGCGGAAACGGGGCTCCTCTGGATGTGGGCGGGACCCTCGTGATTCCTCTCGAGTGGAGACGGCTAGGTCGGGGAACTTCTTGATTTGCACCAAGGGTGTGAAGGACCCTTTCGAAGTTCCAGAGGTGAGGTGTGATCAGCCTCGAGAAGCCTCAGCGGAAATGGGCCTCATCTCGCCTGGAGGGGAGAACCTCCTGGATTTTCTCGAGTTGCGGCAGGTCTTCTCGAGTTACGACGGGGACCTCAGGGACCCGCTCTGGTGGCCTCAGGAAAGGCCAGTCCCCATGCGAGTTGCTAGGGGACCTCTCGGGATTCCTCTCCCGTCCATGCCGGGGCCTCAGTCCTTGTGTGGAGTCGGGGCCGGAACCTGAGGATTCCTCTCCAGTGTTGCCATGGATCTTGGGGTGCTTCTGAGTCTCCCCAGGGGAGTCAGGCCTCGTCTCGAGTGGGGGCATGCACGTGCGCTTTCCTCCCGAGCTGCAGCAGTAGTGTCACGCTTCCTGTCACGTGGATCAAGGGATCTGTGGCTTTCCCTCGAGGCTGTCCCTCGAGGCTTTCCCACGAGGCTTTCCCACAGGGCTGTGCCACGTGCCACCTTGGTGTGAGTCGATCCTCGGCGTGAAAGACGAGCCGCTGAAGGGAAAAGAGGTTCCTCTGGAATGGACTGAGACATCTGGGGGACTCTTGGAATGGTGGCACGACCCTGGAGTTCCTCTCGCCGTTCCTGTTGAGAGGGCCTCCTCTTGAGATGCGACGGGAACGCCGGGAACTCTTTCCCGACGAAGCAGGGAAAGGATCCCTCATCTCGAGCTACGAGGCGGAAACGGGGCTCCTCTGGATGTGGGCGGGACCCTCGTGATTCCTCTCGAGTGGAGACGGCTAGGTCGGGGAACTTCTTGATTTGCACCAAGGGTGTGAAGGACCCTTTCGAAGTTCCAGAGGGGAGGTGTGATCAGCCTCGAGACGCCTCAGCGGAAATGGGCCTCATCTCGCCTGGAGGGGAGAACCTCCTGGATTTTCTGGAGTTGCGGCAGGTCTTCTCGAGTTACGACGGGGACCTCAGGGACCCACTCTGGTGGCCTCAGGAAAGGCCAGTCCCCATGCGAGTTGCTAGGGGACCTCTCGTGATTCCTCTCCCGTCCATGCCGGGGCCTCAGTCCTTGTGTGGAGTCGGGGCCGGAACCTGAGGATTCCTCTCCAGTGTTGCCATGGATCTTGGGGTGCTTCTGAGTCTCCCCAGGGGAGTCAGGCCTCGTCTCGAGTGGGGGCATGCACGTGCGCTTTCCTCCCGAGCTGCAGCAGTAGTGTCACGCTTCCTGTCACGTGGATCAAGGGATCGGTGGCTTTCCCTCGAGGCTGTCCCTCGAGGCTTTCCCACGAGGCTTTCCCACAGGGCTGTGCCACGTGCCACCTTGGTGTGAGTCGATCCTCGGCGTGAAAGACGAGCCGCTGAAGGGAAAAGAGGTTCCTCTGGAATGGACTGAGACATCTGGGGGACTCTTGGAATGGTGGCACGACCCTGGAGTTCCTCTCGCCGTTCCTGTTGAGAGGGCCTCCTCTTGAGATGCGACGGGAACGCCGGGAACTCTTTCCCGACGAAGCAGGGAAAGGATCCCTCATCTCGAGCTACGAGGTGGAAACGGGGCTCCTCTGGATGTGGGCGGGACCCTCGTGATTCCTCTCGAGTGGAGACGGCTAGGTCGGGGAACTTCTTGATTTGCACCAAGGGTGTGAAGGACCCTTTCGAAGTTCCAGAGGTGAGGTGTGATCAGCCTCGAGAAGCCTCAGCGGAAATGGGCCTCATCTCGCCTGGAGGGGAGAACCTCCTGGATTTTCTCGAGTTGCGGCAGGTCTTCTCGAGTTACGACGGGGACCTCAGGGACCCGCTCTGGTGGCCTCAGGAAAGGCCAGTCCCCATGCGAGTTGCTAGGGGACCTCTCGGGATTCCTCTCCCGTCCATGCCGGGGCCTCAGTCCTTGTGTGGAGTCGGGGCCGGAACCTGAGGATTCCTCTCCAGTGTTGCCATGGATCTTGGGGTGCTTCTGAGTCTCCCCAGGGGAGTCAGGCCTCGTCTCGAGTGGGGGCATGCACGTGCGCTTTCCTCCCGAGCTGCAGCAGTAGTGTCACGCTTCCTGTCACGTGGATCAAGGGATCTGTGGCTTTCCCTCGAGGCTGTCCCTCGAGGCTTTCCCACGAGGCTTTCCCACAGGGCTGTGCCACGTGCCACCTTGGTGTGAGTCGATCCTCGGCGTGAAAGACGAGCCGCTGAAGGGAAAAGAGGTTCCTCTGGAATGGACTGAGACATCTGGGGGACTCTTGGAATGGTGGCACGACCCTGGAGTTCCTCTCGCCGTTCCTGTTGAGAGGGCCTCCTCTTGAGATGCGACGGGAACGCCGGGAACTCTTTCCCGACGAAGCAGGGAAAGGATCCCTCATCTCGAGCTACGAGGCGGAAACGGGGCTCCTCTGGATGTGGGCGGGACCCTCGTGATTCCTCTCGAGTGGAGACGGCTAGGTCGGGGAACTTCTTGATTTGCACCAAGGGTGTGAAGGACCCTTTCGAAGTTCCAGAGGGGAGGTGTGATCAGCCTCGAGAAGCCTCAGCGGAAATGGGCCTCATCTCGCCTGGAGGGGAGAACCTCCTGGATTTTCTGGAGTTGCGGCAGGTCTTCTCGAGTTACGACGGGGACCTCAGGGACCCACTCTGGTGGCCTCAGGAAAGGCCAGTCCCCATGCGAGTTGCTAGGGGACCTCTCGGGATTCCTCTCCCGTCCATGCCGGGGCCTCAGTCCTTGTGTGGAGTCGGGGCCGGAACCTGAGGATTCCTCTCCAGTGTTGCCATGGATCTTGGGGTGCTTCTGAGTCTCCCCAGGGGAGTCAGGCCTCGTCTCGAGTGGGGGCATGCACGTGCGCTTTCCTCCCGAGCTGCAGCAGTAGTGTCACGCTTCCTGTCACGTGGATCAAGGGATCGGTGGCTTTCCCTCGAGGCTGTCCCTCGAGGCTTTCCCACGAGGCTTTCCCACAGGGCTGTGCCACGTGCCACCTTGGTGTGAGTCGATCCTCGGCGTGAAAGACGAGCCGGTGAAGGGAAAAGAGGTTCCTCTGGAATGGACTGAGACATCTGGGGGACTCTTGGAATGGTGGCACGACCCTGGAGTTCCTCTCGCCGTTCCTGTTGAGAGGGCCTCCTCTTGAGATGCGACGGGAACGCCGGGAACTCTTTCCCGACGAAGCAGGGAAAGGATCCCTCATCTCGAGCTACGAGGCGGAAACGGGGCTCCTCTGGATGTGGGCGGGACCCTCGTGATTCCTCTCGAGTGGAGACGGGTATGTCGGGGAACTTCTTGATTTGCACCAAGGGTGTGAATGACCCTTTCGAAGTTCCAGAGGTGAGGTGTGATCAGCCTCATGACGCCTCATTCGAAATGGGCCTCATCTCGCCTGGAGGGGAGAACCTCCTGGATTTTCTCGAGTTGCGGCAGGTCTTCTCGAGTTACGACGGGGACCTCAGGGACCCGCTCTGGTGGCCTCAGGAAAGGCCAGTCCCCATGCGAGTTGCTAGGGGACCTCTCGGGATTCCTCTCCCGTCCATGCCGGGGCCTCAGTCCTTGTGTGGAGTCGGGGCCGGAACCTGAGGATTCCTCTCCAGTGTTGCCATGGATCTTGGGGTGCTTCTGAGTCTCCCCAGGGGAGTCAGGCCTCGTCTCGAGTGGGGGCATGCACGTGCGCTTTCCTCCCGAGCTGCAGCAGTAGTGTCACGCTTCCTGTCACGTGGATCAAGGGATCTGTGGCTTTCCCTCGAGGCTGTCCCTCGAGGCTTTCCCACGAGGCTTTCCCACAGGGCTGTGCCACGTGCCACCTTGGTGTGAGTCGATCCTCGGCGTGAAAGACGAGCCGCTGAAGGGAAAAGAGGTTCCTCTGGAATGGACTGAGACATCTGGGGGACTCTTGGAATGGTGGCACGACCCTGGAGTTCCTCTCGCCGTTCCTGTTGAGAGGGCCTCCTCTTGAGATGCGACGGGAACGCCGGGAACTCTTTCCCGACGAAGCAGGGAAAGGATCCCTCATCTCGAGCTACGAGGCGGAAACGGGGCTCCTCTGGATGTGGGCGGGACCCTCGTGATTCCTCTCGAGTGGAGACGGCTAGGTCGGGGAACTTCTTGATTTGCACCAAGGGTGTGAAGGACCCTTTCGAAGTTCCAGAGGGGAGGTGTGATCAGCCTCGAGACGCCTCAGCGGAAATGGGCCTCATCTCGCCTGGAGGGGAGAACCTCCTGGATTTTCTCGAGTTGCGGCAGGTCTTCTCGAGTTACGACGGGGACCTCAGGGACCCGCTCTGGTGGCCTCAGGAAAGGCCAGTCCCCATGCGAGTTGCTAGGGGACCTCTCGGGATTCCTCTCCCATCCATGCCGGGGCCTCAGTCCTTGTGTGGAGTCGGGGCCGGAACCTGAGGATTCCTCTCCAGTGTTGCCATGGATCTTGGGGTGCTTCTGAGTCTCCCCAGGGGAGTCAGGCCTCGTCTCGAGTGGGGGCATGCACGTGCGCTTTCCTTCCGAGCTGCAGCAGTAGTGTCACGCTTCCTGTCACGTGGATCAAGGGATCTGTGGCTTTCCCTCGAGGCTGTCCCTCGAGGCTTTCCCACGAGGCTTTCCCACAGGGCTGTGCCACGTGCCACCTTGGTGTGAGTCGATCCTCGGCGTGAAAGACGAGCCGGTGAAGGGAAAAGAGGTTCCTCTGGAATGGACTGAGACATCTGGGGGACTCTTGGAATGGTGGCACGACCCTGGAGTTCCTCTCGCCGTTCCTGTTGAGAGGGCCTCCTCTTGAGATGCGACGGGAACGCCGGGAACTCTTTCCCGACGAAGCAGGGAAAGGATCCCTCATCTCGAGCTACGAGGCGGAAACGGGGCTCCTCTGGATGTGGGCGGGACCCTCGTGATTCCTCTCGAGTGGAGACGGCTATGTCGGGGAACTTCTTGATTTGCACCAAGGGTGTGAAGGACCCTTTCGAAGTTCCAGAGGTGAGGTGTGATCAGCCTCGTGACGCCTCATTGGAAATGGGCCTCATCTCGCCTGGAGGGGAGAACCTCCTGGATTTTCTCGAGTTGCGGCAGGTCTTCTCGAGTTACGACGGGGACCTCAGGGACCCGCTCTGGTGGCCTCAGGAAAGGCCAGACCCCATGCGAGTTGCTAGGGGACCTCTCGGGATTCCTCTCCCGTCCATGCCGGGGCCTCAGTCCTTGTGTGGAGTCGGGGCCGGAACCTGAGGATTCCTCTCCAGTGTTGCCATGGATCTTGGGGTGCTTCTGAGTCTCCCCAGGGGAGTCAGGCCTCGTCTCGAGTGGGGGCATGCACGTGCGCTTTCCTCCCAAGCTGCAGCAGTAGTGTCACGCTTCCTGTCACGTGGATCAAGGGATCTGTGGCTTTCCCTCGAGGCTGTCCCTCGAGGCTTTCCCACGAGGCTTTCCCACAGGGCTGTGCCACGTGCCACCTTGGTGTGAGTCGATCCTCGGCGTGAAAGACGAGCCGGTGAAGGGAAAAGAGGTTCCTCTGGAATGGACTGAGACATCTGGGGGACTCTTGGAATGGTGGCACGACCCTGGAGTTCCTCTCGCCGTTCCTGTTGAGAGGGCCTCCTCTTGAGATGCGACGGGAACGCCGGGAACTCTTTCCCGACGAAGCAGGGAAAGGATCCCTCATCTCGAGCTACGAGGCGGAAACGGGGCTCCTCTGGATGTGGGCGGGACCCTCGTGATTCCTCTCGAGTGGAGACGGGTATGTCGGGGAACTTCTTGATTTGCACCAAGGGTGTGAAGGACCCTTTCGAAGTTCCAGAGGGGAGGTGTGATCAGCCTCGAGACGCCTCAGCGGAAATGGGCCTCATCTCGCCTGGAGGGGAGAACCTCCTGGATTTTCTCGAGTTGCGGCAGGTCTTCTCGAGTTACGACGGGGACCTCAGGGACCCGCTCTGGTGGCCTCAGGAAAGGCCAGTCCCCATGCGAGTTGCTAGGGGACCTCTCGGGATTCCTCTCCCATCCATGCCGGGGCCTCAGTCCTTGTGTGGAGTCGGGGCCGGAACCTGAGGATTCCTCTCCAGTGTTGCCATGAATCTTGGGGTGCTTCTGAGTCTCCCCAGGGGAGTCAGGCCTCGTCTCGAGTGGGGGCATGCACGTGCGCTTTCCTCCCGAGCTGCAGCAGTAGTGTCACGCTTCCTGTCACGTGGATCAAGGGATCTGTGGCTTTCCCTCGAGGCTGTCCCTCGAGGCTTTCCCACGAGGCTTTCCCACAGGGCTGTGCCACGTGCCACCTTGGTGTGAGTCGATCCTCGGCGTGAAAGACGAGCCGGTGAAGGGAAAAGAGGTTCCTCTGGAATGGACTGAGACATCTGGGGGACTCTTGGAATGGTGGCACGACCCTGGAGTTCCTCTCGCCGTTCCTGTTGAGAGGGCCTCCTCTTGAGATGCGACGGGAACGCCGGGAACTCTTTCCCGACGAAGCAGGAAAGGATCCCTCATCTCGAGCTACGAGGCGGAAACGGGGCTCCTCTGGATGTGGGCGGGACCCTCGTGATTCCTCTCGAGTGGAGACGGCTAGGTCGGGGAACTTCTTGATTTGCACCAAGGGTGTGAAGGACCCTTTCGAAGTTCCAGAGGTGAGGTGTGATCAGCCTCGAGACGCCTCAGCGGAAATGGGCCTCATCTCGCCTGGAGGGGAGAACCTCCTGGATTTTCTCGAGTTGCGGCAGGTCTTCTCGAGTTACGACGGGGACCTCAGGGACCCGCTCTGGTGGCCTCAGGAAAGGCCAGTCCCCATGCGAGTTGCTAGGGGACCTCTCGGGATTCCTCTCCCATCCATGCCGGGGCCTCAGTCCTTGTGTGGAGTCGGGACCGGAACCTGAGGATTCCTCTCCACTGTTGCCATGGATCTTGGGGTGCTTCTGAGTCTCCCCAGGGGATTCAGGCCTCGTCTCGAGTGGGGGCATGCACGTGCACTTTCCTCCCGAGCTGCAGCAGTAGTGTCACGCTTCCTGTCACGTGGATCAAGGGATCGGTGGCTTTCCCTCGAGGCTGTCCCTCGAGGCTTTCCCACGAGGCTTTCCCACAGGGCTGTGCCACGTGCCACCTTGGTGTGAGTCGATCCTCGGCGTGAAAGACGAGCTGGTGAAGGGAAAAGAGGTTCCTCTGGAATGGACTGAGACATCTGGGGGACTCTTGGAATGGTGGCACGACCCTGGAGTTCCTCTCGCCGTTCCTGTTGAGAGGGCCTCCTCTTGAGATGCGACGGGAACGCCGGGAACTCTTTCCCGACGAACCAGGGAAAGGATCCCTCATCTCGAGCTACGAGGCGGAAACGGGGCTCCTCTGGATGTGGGCGGGACCCTCGTGATTCCTCTCGAGTGGAGACGGCTATGTCGGGGAACTTCTTGATTTGCACCAAGGGTGTGAAGGACCCTTTCGAAGTTCCAGAGGTGAGGTGTGATCAGCCTCGTGACGCCTCATTGGAAATGGGCCTCATCTCGCCTGGAGGGGAGAACCTCCTGGATTTTCTCGAGTTGCGGCAGGTCTTCTCGAGTTACGACGGGGACCTCAGGGACCCGCTCTGGTGGCCTCAGGAAAGGCCAGTCCCCATGCGAGTTGCTAGGGGACCTCTCGGGATTCCTCTCCCATCCATGCCGGGGCCTCAGTCCTTGTGTGGAGTCGGGGCCGGAACCTGAGGATTCCTCTCCAGTGTTGCCATGGATCTTGGGGTGCTTCTGAGTCTCCCCAGGGGAGTCAGGCCTCGTCTCGAGTGGGGGCATGCACGTGCGCTTTCCTCCCGAGCTGCAGCAGTAGTGTCACGCTTCCTGTCACATGGATCAAGGGATCTGTGGCTTTCCCTCGAGGCTGTCCCTCGAGGCTTTCCCACGAGGCTTTCCCACAGGGCTGTGCCACGTGCCACATTGGTGTGAGTCGATCCTCGGCGTGAAAGACGAGCCGGTGAAGGGAAAAGAGGTTCCTCTGGAATGGACTGAGACATCTGGGGGACTCTTGGAATGGTGGCACGACCCTGGAGTTCCTCTCGCCGTTCCTGTTGAGAGGGCCTCCTCTTGAGATGCGACGGGAACGCCGGGAACTCTTCCCCGACGAAGCAGGGAAAGGATCCCTCATCTCGAGCTACGAGGCGGAAACGGGGCTCCTCTGGATGTGGGCGGGACCCTCGTGATTCCTCTCGAGTGGAGACGGGTATGTCGGGGAACTTCTTGATTTGCACGAAGGGTGTGAAGGACCCTTTCGAAGTTCCAGAGGGGAGGTGTGATCAGCCTCGAGACGCCTCAGCGGAAATGGGCCTCATCTCGCCTGGAGGGGAGAACCTCCTGGATTTTCTGGAGTTGCGGCAGGTCTTCTCGAGTTACGACGGGGACCTCAGGGACCCACTCTGGTGGCCTCAGGAAAGGCCAGTCCCCATGCGAGTTGCTAGGGGACCTCTCGGGATTCCTCTCCCGTCCATGCCGGGGCCTCAGTCCTTGTGTGGAGTCGGGGCCGGAACCTGAGGATTCCTCTCCAGTGTTGCCATGGATCTTGGGGTGCTTCTGAGTCTCCCCAGGGGAGTCAGGCCTCGTCTCGTGTGGGGGCATGCACGTGCGCTTTCCTCCCGAGCTGCAGCAGTAGTGTCACGCTTCCTGTCACGTGGATCAAGGGATCTGTGGCTTTCCCTCGAGGCTGTCCCTCGAGGCTTTCCCACGAGGCTTTCCCACAGGGCTGTGCCACGTGCCACCTTGGTGTGAGTCGATCCTCGGCGTGAAAGACGAGCCGCTGAAGGGAAAAGAGGTTCCTCTGGAATGGACTGAGACATCTGGGGGACTCTTGGAATGGTGGCACGACCCTGGAGTTCCTCTCGCCGTTCCTGTTGAGAGGGCCTCCTCTTGAGATGCGACGGGAACGCCGGGAACTCTTTCCCGACGAAGCAGGGAAAGGATCCCTCATCTCGAGCTACGAGGCGGAAACGGGGCTCCTCTGGATGTGGGCGGGACCCTCGTGATTCCTCTCGAGTGGAGACGGCTAGGTCGGGGAACTTCTTGATTTGCACCAAGGGTGTGAAGGACCCTTTCGAAGTTCCAGAGGTGAGGTGTGATCAGCCTCGAGACGCCTCAGCGGAAATGGGCCTCATCTCGCCTGGAGGGGAGAACCTCCTGGATTTTCTCGAGTTGCGGCAGGTCTTCTCGAGTTACGACGGGGACCTCAGGGACCCGCTCTGGTGGCCTCAGGAAAGGCCAGTCCCCATGCGAGTTGCTAGGGGACCTCTCGGGATTCCTCTCCCGTCCATGCCGGGGCCTCAGTCCTTGTGTGGAGTCGGGGCCGGAACCTGAGGATTCCTCTCCAGTGTTGCCATGGATCTTGGGGTGCTTCTGAGTCTCCCCAGGGGAGTCAGGCCTCGTCTCGAGTGGGGGCATGCACGTGCGCTTTCCTCCCGAGCTGCAGCAGTAGTGTCACGCTTCCTGTGACGTGGATCAAGGGATCTGTGGCTTTCCCTCGAGGCTGTCCCTCGAGGCTTTCCCACGAGGCTTTCCCACAGGGCTGTGCCACGTGCCACCTTGGTGTGAGTCGATCCTCGGCGTGAAAGACGAGCCGGTGAAGGGAAAAGAGGTTCCTCTGGAATGGACTGAGACATCTGGGGGACTCTTGGAATGGTGGCACGACCCTGGAGTTCCTCTCGCCGTTCCTGTTGAGAGGGCCTCCTCTTGAGATGCGACGGGAACGCCGGGAACTCTTTCCCGACGAAGCAGGGAAACGATCCCTCATCTCGAGCTACGAGGCGGAAACGGGGCTCCTCTGGATGTGGGCGGGACCCTCGTGATTCCTATCGAGTGGAGACGGGTATGTCGGGGAACTTCTTGATTTGCACGAAGGGTGTGAAGGACCCTTTCGAAGTTCCAGAGGGGAGGTGTGATCAGCCTCGAGACGCCTCAGCGGAAATGGGCCTCATCTCGCCTGGAGGGGAGAACCTCCTGGATTTTCTGGAGTTGCGGCAGGTCTTCTCGAGTTACGACGGGGACCTCAGGGACCCACTCTGGTGGCCTCAGGAAAGGCCAGTCCCCATGCGAGTTGCTAGGGGACCTCTCGGGATTCCTCTCCCGTCCATGCCGGGGCCTCAGTCCTTGTGTGGAGTCGGGGCCGGAACATGAGGATTCCTCTCCAGTGTTGCCATGGATCTTGGGGTGCTTCTGAGTCTCCCCAGGGGAGTCAGGCCTCGTCTCGAGTGGGGGCATGCACGTGCGCTTTCCTCCCGAGCTGCAGCAGTAGTGTCACGCTTCCTGTCACGTGGATCAAGGGATCTGTGGCTTTCCCTCGAGGCTGTCCCTCGAGGCTTTCCCACGAGGCTTTCCCACAGGGCTGTGCCACGTGCCACCTTGGTGTGAGTCGATCCTCGGCGTGAAAGACGAGCCGCTGAAGGGAAAAGAGGTTCCTCTGGAATGGACTGAGACATCTGGGGGACTCTTGGAATGGTGGCACGACCCTGGAGTTCCTCTCGCCGTTCCTGTTGAGAGGGCCTCCTCTTGAGATGCGACGGGAACGCCGGGAACTCTTTCCCGACGAAGCAGGGAAAGGATCCCTCATCTCGAGCTACGAGGCGGAAACGGGGCTCCTCTGGATGTGGGCGGGACCCTCGTGATTCCTCTCGAGTGGAGACGGCTAGGTCGGGGAACTTCTTGATTTGCACCAAGGGTGTGAAGGACCCTTTCGAAGTTCCAGAGGTGAGGTGTGATCAGCCTGGAGAAGCCTCAGCGGTAATGGGCCTCATTTCGCCTGGAGGGGAGAACCTCCTGGATTTTCTCGAGTTGCGGCAGGTCTTCTCGAGTTACGACGGGGAGCTCAGGGACCCGCTCTGGTGGCCTCAGGAAAGGCCAGTCCCCATGCGAGTTGCTAGGGGACCTCTCGGGATTCCTCTCCCATCCATGCCGGGGCCTCAGTCCTTGTGTGGAGTCGGGGCCGGAACCTGAGGATTCCTCTCCAGTGTTGCCATGGAACTTGGGGTGCTTCTGAGTCTCCCCAGGGGATTCAGGCCTCGTCTCGAGTGGGGGCATGCACGTGCACTTTCCTCCCGAGCTGCAGCAGTAGTGTCACGCTTCTTGTCACGTGGATCAAGGGATCGGTGGCTTTCCCTCGAGGCTGTCCCTCGAGGCTTTCCCACGAGGCTTTCCCACAGGGCTGTGCCACGTGCCACCTTGGTGTGAGTGGATCCTCGGCGTGAAAGACGAGCCGGTGAAGGGAAAAGAGGTTCCTCTGGAATGGACTGAGACATCTGGGGGACTCTTGGAATGGTGGCACGACCCTGGAGTTCCTCTCGCCGTTCCTGTTGAGAGGGCCTCCTCTTGAGATGCGACGGGAACGCCGGGAAATCTTTCCCGACGAAGCAGGGAAAGGATCCCTCATCTCGAGCTACGAGGCGGAAACGGGGCTCCTCTGGATGTGGGCGGGACCCTCGTGATTCCTCTCGAGTGGAGACGGCTATGTCGGGGAACTTCTTGATTTGCACCAAGGGTGTGAATGACCCTTTCGAAGTTCCAGAGGTGAGGTGTGATCAGCCTCGTGACGCCTCATTCGAAATGGGCCTCATCTCGCCTGGAGGGGAGAACCTCCTGGATTTTCTCGAGTTGCGGCAGGTCTTCTCGAGTTACGACGGGGACCTCAGGGACCCGCTCTGGTGGCCTCAGGAAAGGCCAGTCCCCATGCGAGTTGCTAGGGGACCTCTCGGGATTCCTCTCCCGTCCATGCCGGGGCCTCAGTCCTTGTGTGGAGTCGGGCCCGGAACCTGAGGATTCCTCTCCAGTGTTGCCATGGATCTTGGGGTGCTTCTGAGTCTCCCCAGGGGAGTCAGGCCTCGTCTCGAGTGGGGGCATGCACGTGCGCTTTCCTCCCGAGCTGCAGCAGTAGTGTCACGCTTCCTGTCACATGGATCAAGGGATCTGTGGCTTTCCCTCGAGGCTGTCCCTCGAGGCTTTCCCACGAGGATTTCCCATAGGGCTGTGCCACGTGCCACCTTGGTGTGAGTCGATCCTCGGCGTGAAAGACGAGCCGCTGAAGGGAAAAGAGGTTCCTCTGGAATGGACTGAGACATCTGGGGGACTCTTGGAATGGTGGCACGACACTGGAGTTCCTCTCGCCGTTCCTGTTGAGAGGGCCTCCTCTTGAGATGCGACGGGAACGCCGGGAACTCTTTCCCGACGAAGCAGGGAAAGGATCCCTCATCTCGAGCTACGAGGCGGAAACGGGGCTCCTCTGGATGTGGGCGGGACCCTCGTGATTCCTCTCGAGTGGAGACGGGTATGTCGGGGAACTTCTTGATTTGCACGAAGGGTGTGAAGGACCCTTTCGAAGTTCCAGAGGGGAGGTGTGATCAGCCTCGAGACGCCTCAGCGGAAATGGGCCTCATCTCGCCTGGAGGGGAGAACCTCCTGGATTTTCTCGAGTTGCGGCAGGTCTTCTCGGGTTACGACGGGGACCTCAGGGACCCGCTCTGGTGGCCTCAGGAAAGGCCAGTCCCCATGCGAGTTGCTAGGGGACCTCTCGGGATTCCTCTCCCGTCCATGCCGGGGCCTCAGTCCTTGTGTGGAGTCGGGGCCGGAACCTGAGGATTCCTCTCCAGTGTTGCCATGGATCTTGGGGTGCTTCTGAGTCTCCCCAGGGGAGTCAGGCCTCGTCTCGAGTGGGGGCATGCACGTGCGCTTTCCTCCCGAGCTGCAGCAGTAGTGTCACGCTTCCTGTCACGTGGATCAAGGGATCTGTGGCTTTCCCTCGAGGCTGTCCCTCGAGGCTTTCCCACGAGGCTTTCCCACAGGGCTGTGCCACGTGCCACCTTGGTGTGAGTCGATCCTCGGCGTGAAAGACGAGCCGCTGAAGGGAAAAGAGGTTCCTCTGGAATGGACTGAGACATCTGGGGGACTCTTGGAATGGTGGCACGACCCTGGAGTTCCTCTCGCCGTTCCTGTTGAGAGGGCCTCCTCTTGAGATGCGACGGGAACGCCGGGAACTCTTTCCCGACGAAGCAGGGAAAGGATCCCTCATCTCGAGCTACGAGGCGGAAACGGGGCTCCTCTGGATGTGGGCGGGACCCTCGTGATTCCTCTCGAGTGGAGACGGCTAGGTCGGGGAACTTCTTGATTTGCACCAAGGGTGTGAAGGACCCTTTCGAAGTTCCAGAGGGGAGGTGTGATCAGCCTCGAGACGCCTCAGCGGAAATGGGCCTCATCTCGCCTGGAGGGGAGAACCTCCTGGATTTTCTCGAGTTGCGGCAGGTCTTCTCGAGTTACGACGGGGACCTCAGGGACCCGCTCTGGTGGCCTCAGGAAAGGCCAGTCCCCATGCGAGTTGCTAGGGGACCTCTCGGGATTCCTCTCCCATCCATGCCGGGGCCTCAGTCCTTGTGTGGAGTCGGGGCCGGAACCTGAGGATTCCTCTCCAGTGTTGCCATGGATCTTGGGGTGCTTCTGAGTCTCCCCAGGGGAGTCAGGCCTCGTCTCGAGTGGGGGCATGCACGTGCGCTTTCCTCCCGAGCTGCAGCAGTAGTGTCACGCTTCCTGTCACAGGGAT
Source organism: Budorcas taxicolor (assembly GCF_023091745.1). Taxonomy (NCBI): domain Eukaryota; kingdom Metazoa; phylum Chordata; class Mammalia; order Artiodactyla; family Bovidae; genus Budorcas; species Budorcas taxicolor. Next base: position 2,351,363 of record NW_026291738.1, read on the forward strand.
CAAGGGATCTGTGGCTTTCCCTCGAGGCTGTCCCTCGAGGCTTTCCCACGAGGCTTTCCCATAGGGCTGTGCCACGTGCCACCTTGGTGTGAGTCGATCCTCGGCGTGAAAGACGAGCCGGTGAAGGGAAAAGAGGTTCCTCTGGAATGGACTGAGACATCTGGGGGACTCTTGGAATGGTGGCACGACCCTGGAGTTCCTCTCGCCGTTCCTGTTGAGAGGGCCTCCTCTTGAGATGCGACGGGAACGCCGGGAACTCTTTCCCGACGAAGCAGGGAAAGGATCCCTCATCTCGAGCTACGAGGCGGAAACGGGGCTCCTCTGGATGTGGGCGGGACCCTCGTGATTCCTCTCGAGTGGAGACGGGTATGTCGGGGAACTTCTTGATTTGCACGAAGGGTGTGAAGGACCCTTTCAAAGTTCCAGAGGGGAGGTGTGATCAGCCTCGAGACGCCTCAGCGGAAATGGGCCTCATCTCGCCTGGAGGGGAGAACCTCCTGGATTTTCTCGAGTTGCGGCAGGTCTTCTCGAGTTACGACGGGGACCTCAGGGACCCACTCTGGTGGCCTCAGGAAAGGCCAGTCCCCATGCGAGTTGCTAGGGGACCTCTCGGGATTCCTCTCACGTCCATGCCGGGGCCTCAGTCCTTGTGTGGAGTCGGGGCCGGAACCTGAGGATTCCTCTCCAGTGTTGCCATGGATCTTGGGGTGCTTCTGAGTCTCCCCAGGGGATTCAGGCCTCGTCTCGAGTGGGGGCATGCACGTGCACTTTCCTCCCGAGCTGCAGCAGTAGTGTCACGCTTCCTGTCACGTGGATCAAGGGATCGGTGGCTTTCCCTCGAGGCTGTCCCTCGAGGCTTTCCCACGAGGCTTTCCCACAGGGCTGTGCCACGTGCCACCTTGGTGTGAGTCGATCCTCGGCGTGAAAGACGAGCCGCTGAAGGGAAAAGAGGTTCCTCTGGAATGGACTGAGACATCTGGGGGACTCTTGGAATGGTGGCACGACCCTGGAGTTCCTCTCGCCGTTCCTGTTGAGAGGGCCTCCTCTTGAGATGCGACGGGAACGCCGGGAACTCTTTCCCGACGAAGCAGGGAAAGGATCCCTCATCTCGAGCTACGAGGCGGAAACGGGGCTCCTCTGGATGTGGGCGCGACCCTCGTGATTCCTCTCGAGTGGAGACGGCTAGGTCGGGGAACTTCTTGATTTGCACCAAGGGTGTGAAGGACCCTTTCGAAGTTCCAGAGGGGAGGTGTGATCAGCCTCGAGACGCCTCAGCGGAAATGGGCCTCATCTCGCCTGGAGGGGAGAACCTCCTGGATTTTCTCGAGTTGCGGCAGGTCTTCTCGAGTTACGACGGGGACCTCAGGGACCCGCTCTGGTGGCCTCAGGAAAGGCCAGTCCCCATGCGAGTTGCTAGGGGACCTCTCGGGATTCCTCTCCCATCCATGCCGGGGCCTCAGTCCTTGTGTGGAGTCGGGGCCGGAACCTGAGGATTCCTCTCCAGTGTTGCCATGGATCTTGGGGTGCTTCTGAGTCTCCCCAGGGGAGTCAGGCCTCGTCTCGAGTGGGGGCATGCACGTGCGCTTTCCTCCCGAGCTGCAGCAGTAGTGTCACGCTTCCTGTCACGTGGATCAAGGGATCTGTGGCTTTCCCTCGAGGCTGTCCCTCGAGGCTTTCCCACGAGGCTTTCCCACAGGGCTGTGCCACGTGCCACCTTGGTGTGAGTCGATCCTCGGCGTGAAAGACGAGCCGCTGAAGGGAAAAGAGGTTCCTCTGGAATGGACTGAGACATCTGGGGGACTCTTGGAATGGTGGCACGACCCTGGAGTTCCTCTCGCCGTTCCTGTTGAGAGGGCCTCCTCTTGAGATGCGACGGGAACGCCGGGAACTCTTTCCCGACGAAGCAGGGAAAGGATCCCTCATCTCGAGCTACGAGGCGGAAACGGGGCTCCTCTGGATGTGGGCGGGACCCTCGTGATTCCTCTCGAGTGGAGACGGCTAGGTCGGGGAACTTCTTGATTTGCACCAAGGGTGTGAAGGACCCTTTCGAAGTTCCAGAGGTGAGGTGTGATCAGCCTCGAGAAGCCTCAGCGGAAATGGGCCTCATCTCGCCTGGAGGGGAGAACCTCCTGGATTTTCTCGAGTTGCGGCAGGTCTTCTCGAGTTACGACGGGGACCTCAGGGACCCGCTCTGGTGGCCTCAGGAAAGGCCAGTCCCCATGCGAGTTGCTAGGGGACCTCTCGGGATTCCTCTCCCGTCCATGCCGGGGCCTCAGTCCTTGTGTGGAGTCGGGGCCGGAACCTGAGGATTCCTCTCCAGTGTTGCCATGGATCTTGGGGTGCTTCTGAGTCTCCCCAGGGGAGTCAGGCCTCGTCTCGAGTGGGGGCATGCACGTGCGCTTTCCTCCCGAGCTGCAGCAGTAGTGTCACGCTTCCTGTCACGTGGATCAAGGGATCTGTGGCTTTCCCTCGAGGCTGTCCCTCGAGGCTTTCCCACGAGGCTTTCCCACAGGGCTGTGCCACGTGCCACCTTGGTGTGAGTCGATCATCGGCGTGAAAGACGAGCCGCTGAAGGGAAAAGAGGTTCCTCTGGAATGGACTGAGACATCTGGGGGACTCTTGGAATGGTGGCACGACCCTGGAGTTCCTCTCGCCGTTCCTGTTGAGAGGGCCTCCTCTTGAGATGCGACGGGAACGCCGGGAACTCTTTCCCGACGAAGCAGGGAAAGGATCCCTCATCTCGAGCTACGAGGCGGAAACGGGGCTCCTCTGGATGTGGGCGGGACCCTCGTGATTCCTCTCGAGTGGAGACGGCTAGGTCGGGGAACTTCTTGATTTGCACCAAGGGTGTGAAGGACCCTTTCGAAGTTCCAGAGGGGAGGTGTGATCAGCCTCGAGACGCCTCAGCGGAAATGGGCCTCATCTCGCCTGGAGGGGAGAACCTCCTGGATTTTCTCGAGTTGCGGCAGGTCTTCTCGAGTTACGACGGGGACCTCAGGGACCCGCTCTGGTGGCCTCAGGAAAGGCCAGTCCCCATGCGAGTTGCTAGGGGACCTCTCGGGATTCCTCTCCCATCCATGCCGGGGCCTCAGTCCTTGTGTGGAGTCGGGGCCGGAACCTGAGGATTCCTCTCCAGTGTTGCCATGGATCTTGGGGTGCTTCTGAGTCTCCCCAGGGGATTCAGGCCTCGTCTCGAGTGGGGGCATGCACGTGCACTTTCCTCCCGAGCTGCAGCAGTAGTGTCACGCTTCCTGTCACGTGGATCAAGGGATCTGTGGCTTTCCCTCGAGGCTGTCCCTCGAGGCTTTCCCACGAGGCTTTCCCACAGGGCTGTGCCACGTGCCACCTTGGTGTGAGTCGATCCTCGGCGTGAAAGACGAGCCGCTGAAGGGAAAAGAGGTTCCTCTGGAATGGACTGAGACATCTGGGGGACTCTTGGAATGGTGGCACGACCCTGGAGTTCCTCTCGCCGTTCCTGTTGAGAGGGCCTCCTCTTGAGATGCGACGGGAACGCCGGGAACTCTTTCCCGACGAAGCAGGGAAAGGATCCCTCATCTCGAGCTACGAGGCGGAAACGGGGCTCCTCTGGATGTGGGCGTGACCCTCGTGATTCCTCTCGAGTGGAGACGGCTATGTCGGGGAACTTCTTGATTTGCACCAAGGGTGTGAATGACCCTTTCGAAGTTCCAGAGGTGAGGTGTGATCAGCCTCGTGACGCCTCATTGGAAATGGGCCTCATCTCGCCTGGAGGGGAGAACCTCCTGGATTTTCTCGAGTTGCGGCAGGTCTTCTCGAGTTACGACGGGGACCTCAGGGACCCGCTCTGGTGGCCTCAGGAAAGGCCAGTCCCCATGCGAGTTGCTAGGGGACCTCTCGGGATTCCTCTCCCGTCCATGCCGGGGCCTCAGTCCTTGTGTGGAGTCGGGGCCGGAACCTGAGGATTCCTCTCCAGTGTTGCCATGGATCTTGGGGTGCTTCTGAGTCTCCCCAGGGGAGTCAGGCCTCGTCTCGAGTGGGGGCATGCACGTGCGCTTTCCTCCCGAGCTGCAGCAGTAGTGTCACGCTTCCTGTCACGTGGATCAAGGGATCTGTGGCTTTCCCTCGAGGCTGTCCCTCGAGGCTTTCCCACGAGGCTTTCCCACAGGGCTGTGCCACGTGCCACCTTGGTGTGAGTCGATCCTCGGCGTGAAAGACGAGCCGCTGAAGGGAAAAGAGGTTCCTCTGGAATGGACTGAGACATCTGGGGGACTCTTGGAATGGTGGCACGACCCTGGAGTTCCTCTCGCCGTTCCTGTTGAGAGGGCCTCCTCTTGAGATGCGACGGGAACGCCGGGAACTCTTTCCCGACGAAGCAGGGAAATGATCCCTCATCTCGAGCTACGAGGCGGAAACGGGGCTCCTCTGGATGTGGGCGGGACCCTCGTGATTCCTCTCGAGTGGAGACGGCTATGTCGGGGAACTTCTTGGTTTGCACCAAGGGTGTGAATGACCCTTTCGAAGTTCCAGAGGTGAGGTGTGATCAGCCTCGTGACGCCTCATTGGAAATGGGCCTCATCTCGCCTGGAGGGGAGAACCTCCTGGATTTTCTCGAGTTGCGGCAGGTCTTCTCGAGTTACGACGGGGACCTCAGGGACCCGCTCTGGTGGCCTCAGGAAAGGCCAGTCCCCATGCGAGTTGCTAGGGGACCTCTCGGGATTCCTCTCCCGTCCATGCCGGGGCCTCAGTCCTTGTGTGGAGTCGGGGCCGGAACCTGAGGATTCCTCTCCAGTGTTGCCATGGATCTTGGGGTGCTTCTGAGTCTCCCCAGGGGAGTCAGGCCTCGTCTCGAGTGGGGGCATGCACGTGCGCTTTCCTCCCGAGCTGCAGCAGTAGTGTCACGCTTCCTGTCACATGGATCAAGGGATCTGTGGCTGTCCCTCGAGGCTTTCCCACGAGGCTTTCCCATAGGGCTGTGCCACGTGCCACCTTGGTGTGAGTCGATCCTCGGCGTGAAAGACGAGCCGGTGAAGGGAAAAGAGGTTCCTCTGGAATGGACTGAGACATCTGGGGGACTCTTGGAATGGTGGCACGACCCTGGAGTTCCTCTCGCCGTTCCTGTTGAGAGGGCCTCCTCTTGAGATGCGACGGGAACGCCGGGAACTCTTTCCCGACGAAGCAGGGAAAGGATCCCTCATCTCGAGCTACGAGGCGGAAACGGGGCTCCTCTGGATGTGGGCGGGACCCTCGTGATTCCTCTCGAGTGGAGACGGGTATGTCGGGGAACTTCTTGATTTGCACCAAGGGTGTGAAGGACCCTTTCGAAGTTCCAGAGGGGAGGTGTGATCAGCCTCGAGACGCCTCAGCGGAAATGGGCCTCATCTCGCCTGGAGGGGAGAACCTCCTGGATTTTCTGGAGTTGCGGCAGGTCTTCTCGAGTTACGACGGGGACCTCAGGGACCCACTCTGGTGGCCTCAGGAAAGGCCAGTCCCCATGCGAGTTGCTAGGGGACCTCTCGGGATTCCTCTCCCGTCCATGCCGGGGCCTCAGTCCTTGTGTGGAGTCGGGGCCGGAACCTGAGGATTCCTCTCCAGTGTTGCCATGGATCTTGGGGTGCTTCTGAGTCTCCCCAGGGGAGTCAGGCCTCGTCTCGAGTGGGGGCATGCACGTGCGCTTTCCTCCCGAGCTGCAGCAGTAGTGTCACGCTTCCTGTCACGTGGATCAAGGGATCTGTGGCTTTCCCTCGAGGCTGTCCCTCGAGGCTTTCCCACGAGGCTTTCCCACAGGGCTGTGCCACGTGCCACCTTGGTGTGAGTCGATCCTCGGCGTGAAAGACGAGCCGCTGAAGGGAAAAGAGGTTCCTCTGGAATGGACTGAGACATCTGGGGGACTCTTGGAATGGTGGCACGACCCTGGAGTTCCTCTCGCCGTTCCTGTTGAGAGGGCCTCCTCTTGAGATGCGACGGGAACGCCGGGAACTCTTTCCCGACGAAGCAGGGAAAGGATCCCTCATCTCGAGCTACGAGGCGGAAACGGGGCTCCTCTGGATGTGGGCGGGACCCTCGTGATTCCTCTCGAGTGGAGACGGCTAGGTCGGGGAACTTCTTGATTTGCACCAAGGGTGTGAAGGACCCTTTCGAAGTTCCAGAGGGGAGGTGTGATCAGCCTCGAGACGCCTCAGCGGAAATGGGCCTCATCTCGCCTGGAGGGGAGAACCTCCTGGATTTTCTCGAGTTGCGGCAGGTCTTCTCGAGTTACGACGGGGACCTCAGGGACCCGCTCTGGTGGCCTCAGGAAAGGCCAGTCCCCATGCGAGTTGCTAGGGGACCTCTCGGGATTCCTCTCCCATCCATGCCGGGGCCTCAGTCCTTGTGTGGAGTCGGGGCCGGAACCTGAGGATTCCTCTCCAGTGTTGCCATGGATCTTGGGGTGCTTCTGAGTCTCCCCAGGGGATTCAGGCCTCGTCTCGAGTGGGGGCATGCACGTGCACTTTCCTCCCGAGCTGCAGCAGTAGTGTCACGCTTCCTGTCACGTGGATCAAGGGATCGGTGGCTTTCCCTCGAGGCTGTCCCTCGAGGCTTTCCCACGAGGCTTTCCCACAGGGCTGTGCCACGTGCCACCTTGGTGTGAGTCGATCCTCGGCGTGAAAGACGAGCCGGTGAAGGGAAAAGAGGTTCCTCTGGAATGGACTGAGACATCTGGGGGACTCTTGGAATGGTGGCACGACCCTGGAGTTCCTCTCGCCGTTCCTGTTGAGAGGGCCTCCTCTTGAGATGCGACGGGAACGCCGGGAACTCTTTCCCGACGAAGCAGGGAAAGGATCCCTCATCTCGAGCTACGAGGCGGAAACGGGGCTCCTCTGGATGTGGGCGTGACCCTCGTGATTCCTCTCGAGTGGAGACGGGTATGTCGGGGAACTTCTTGATTTGCACCAAGGGTGTGAATGACCCTTTCGAAGTTCCAGAGGTGAGGTGTGATCAGCCTCGTGACGCCTCATTGGAAATGGGCCTCATCTCGCCTGGAGGGGAGAACCTCCTGGATTTTCTCGAGTTGCGGCAGGTCTTCTCGAGTTACGACGGGGACCTCAGGGACCCGCTCTGGTGGCCTCAGGAAAGGCCAGTCCCCATGCGAGTTGCTAGGGGATCTCTCGGGATTCCTCTCCGGTCCATGCCGGGGCCTCAGTCCTTGTGTGGAGTCGGGGCCGGAACCTGAGGATTCCTCTCCAGTGTTGCCATGGATCTTGGGGTGCTTCTGAGTCTCCCCAGGGGAGTCAGGCCTCGTCTCGAGTGGGGGCATGCACGTGCGCTTTCCTCCCGAGCTGCAGCAGTAGTGTCACGCTTCCTGTCACGTGGATCAAGGGATCTGTGGCTTTCCCTCGAGGCTGTCCCTCGAGGCTTTCCCACGAGGCTTTCCCACAGGGCTGTGCCACGTGCCACCTTGGTGTGAGTCGATCCTCGGCGTGAAAGACGAGCCGCTGAAGGGAAAAGAGGTTCCTCTGGAATGGACTGAGACATCTGGGGGACTCTTGGAATGGTGGCACGACCCTGGAGTTCCTCTCGCCGTTCCTGTTGAGAGGGCCTCCTCTTGAGATGCGACGGGAACGCCGGGAACTCTTTCCCGACGAAGCAGGGAAAGGATCCCTCATCTCGAGCTACGAGGCGGAAACGGGGCTCCTCTGGATGTGGGCGGGACCCTCGTGATTCCTCTCGAGTGGAGACGGGTATGTCGGGGAACTTCTTGATTTGCACGAAGGGTGTGAAGGACCCTTTCGAAGTTCCAGAGGGGAGGTGTGATCAGCCTCGAGACGCCTCAGCGGAAATGGGCCTCATCTCGCCTGGAGGGGAGAACCTCCTGGATTTTCTGGAGTTGCGGCAGGTCTTCTCGAGTTACGACGGGGACCTCAGGGACCCACTCTGGTGGCCTCAGGAAAGGCCAGTCCCCATGCGAGTTGCTAGGGGACCTCTCGGGATTCCTCTCCCGTCCATGCCGGGGCCTCAGTCCTTGTGTGGAGTCGGGGCCGGAACCTGAGGATTCCTCTCCAGTGTTGCCATGGATCTTGGGGTGCTTCTGAGTCTCCCCAGGGGAGTCAGGCCTCGTCTCGAGTGGGGGCATGCACGTGCGCTTTCCTCCCGAGCTGCAGCAGTAGTGTCACGCTTCCTGTCACGTGGATCAAGGGATCTGTGGCTGTCCCTCGAGGCTTTCCCACGAGGCTTTCCCATAGGGCTGTGCCACGTGCCACCTTGGTGTGAGTCGATCCTCGGCGTGAAAGACGAGCCGGTGAAGGGAAAAGAGGTTCCTCTGGAATGGACTGAGACATCTGGGGGACTCTTGGAATGGTGGCACGACCCTGGAGTTCCTCTCGCCGTTCCTGTTGAGAGGGCCTCCTCTTGAGATGCGACGGGAACGCCGGGAACTCTTTCCCGACGAAGCAGGGAAAGGATCCCTCATCTCGAGCTACGAGGCGGAAACGGGGCTCCTCTGGATGTGGGCGGGACCCTCGTGATTCCTCTCGAGTGGAGACGGGTATGTCGGGGAACTTCTTGATTTGCACCAAGGGTGTGAAGGACCCTTTCGAAGTTCCAGAGGGGAGGTGTGATCAGCCTCGAGACGCCTCAGCGGAAATGGGCCTCATCTCGCCTGGAGGGGAGAACCTCCTGGATTTTCTGGAGTTGCGGCAGGTCTTCTCGAGTTACGACGGGGACCTCAGGGACCCACTCTGGTGGCCTCAGGAAAGGCCAGTCCCCATGCGAGTTGCTAGGGGACCTCTCGGGATTCCTCTCCCGTCCATGCCGGGGCCTCAGTCCTTGTGTGGAGTCGGGGCCGGAACCTGAGGATTCCTCTCCAGTGTTGCCATGGATCTTGGGGTGCTTCTGAGTCTCCCCAGGGGAGTCAGGCCTCGTCTCGAGTGGGGGCATGCACGTGCGCTTTCCTCCCGAGCTGCAGCAGTAGTGTCACGCTTCCTGTCACGTGGATCAAGGGATCTGTGGCTTTCCCTCGAGGCTGTCCCTCGAGGCTTTCCCACGAGGCTTTCCCACAGGGCTGTGCCACGTGCCACCTTGGTGTGAGTCGATCCTCGGCGTGAAAGACGAGCCGCTGAAGGGAAAAGAGGTTCCTCTGGAATGGACTGAGACATCTGGGGGACTCTTGGAATGGTGGCACGACCCTGGAGTTCCTCTCGCCGTTCCTGTTGAGAGGGCCTCCTCTTGAGATGCGACGGGAACGCCGGGAACTCTTTCCCGACGAAGCAGGGAAAGGATCCCTCATCTCGAGCTACGAGGCGGAAACGGGGCTCCTCTGGATGTGGGCGGGACCCTCGTGATTCCTCTCGAGTGGAGACGGCTAGGTCGGGGAACTTCTTGATTTGCACCAAGGGTGTGAAGGACCCTTTCGAAGTTCCAGAGGGGAGGTGTGATCAGCCTCGAGACGCCTCAGCGGAAATGGGCCTCATCTCGCCTGGAGGGGAGAACCTCCTGGATTTTCTCGAGTTGCGGCAGGTCTTCTCGAGTTACGACGGGGACCTCAGGGACCCGCTCTGGTGGCCTCAGGAAAGGCCAGTCCCCATGCGAGTTGCTAGGGGACCTCTCGGGATTCCTCTCCCATCCATGCCGGGGCCTCAGTCCTTGTGTGGAGTCGGGGCCGGAACCTGAGGATTCCTCTCCAGTGTTGCCATGGATCTTGGGGTGCTTCTGAGTCTCCCCAGGGGATTCAGGCCTCGTCTCGAGTGGGGGCATGCACGTGCACTTTCCTCCCGAGCTGCAGCAGTAGTGTCACGCTTCCTGTCACGTGGATCAAGGGATCGGTGGCTTTCCCTCGAGGCTGTCCCTCGAGGCTTTCCCACGAGGCTTTCCCACAGGGCTGTGCCACGTGCCACCTTGGTGTGAGTCGATCCTCGGCGTGAAAGACGAGCCGGTGAAGGGAAAAGAGGTTCCTCTGGAATGGACTGAGACATCTGGGGGACTCTTGGAATGGTGGCACGACCCTGGAGTTCCTCTCGCCGTTCCTGTTGAGAGGGCCTCCTCTTGAGATGCGACGGGAACGCCGGGAACTCTTTCCCGACGAAGCAGGGAAAGGATCCCTCATCTCGAGCTACGAGGCGGAAACGGGGCTCCTCTGGATGTGGGCGTGACCCTCGTGATTCCTCTCGAGTGGAGACGGGTATGTCGGGGAACTTCTTGATTTGCACCAAGGGTGTGAATGACCCTTTCGAAGTTCCAGAGGTGAGGTGTGATCAGCCTCGTGACGCCTCATTGGAAATGGGCCTCATCTCGCCTGGAGGGGAGAACCTCCTGGATTTTCTCGAGTTGCGGCAGGTCTTCTCGAGTTACGACGGGGACCTCAGGGACCCGCTCTGGTGGCCTCAGGAAAGGCCAGTCCCCATGCGAGTTGCTAGGGGATCTCTCGGGATTCCTCTCCGGTCCATGCCGGGGCCTCAGTCCTTGTGTGGAGTCGGGGCCGGAACCTGAGGATTCCTCTCCAGTGTTGCCATGGATCTTGGGGTGCTTCTGAGTCTCCCCAGGGGAGTCAGGCCTCGTCTCGAGTGGGGGCATGCACGTGCGCTTTCCTCCCGAGCTGCAGCAGTAGTGTCACGCTTCCTGTCACGTGGATCAAGGGATCTGTGGCTTTCCCTCGAGGCTGTCCCTCGAGGCTTTCCCACGAGGCTTTCCCACAGGGCTGTGCCACGTGCCACCTTGGTGTGAGTCGATCCTCGGCGTGAAAGACGAGCCGCTGAAGGGAAAAGAGGTTCCTCTGGAATGGACTGAGACATCTGGGGGACTCTTGGAATGGTGGCACGACCCTGGAGTTCCTCTCGCCGTTCCTGTTGAGAGGGCCTCCTCTTGAGATGCGACGGGAACGCCGGGAACTCTTTCCCGACGAAGCAGGGAAAGGATCCCTCATCTCGAGCTACGAGGCGGAAACGGGGCTCCTCTGGATGTGGGCGGGACCCTCGTGATTCCTCTCGAGTGGAGACGGCTAGGTCGGGGAACTTCTTGATTTGCACCAAGGGTGTGAAGGACCCTTTCGAAGTTCCAGAGGGGAGGTGTGATCAGCCTCGAGACGCCTCAGCGGAAATGGGCCTCATCTCGCCTGGAGGGGAGAACCTCCTGGATTTTCTCGAGTTGCGGCAGGTCTTCTCGAGTTACGACGGGGACCTCAGGGACCCGCTCTGGTGGCCTCAGGAAAGGCCAGTCCCCATGCGAGTTGCTAGGGGACCTCTCGGGATTCCTCTCCCATCCATGCCGGGGCCTCAGTCCTTGTGTGGAGTCGGGGCCGGAACCTGAGGATTCCTCTCCAGTGTTGCCATGGATCTTGGGGTGCTTCTGAGTCTCCCCAGGGGATTCAGGCCTCGTCTCGAGTGGGGGCATGCACGTGCACTTTCCTCCCGAGCTGCAGCAGTAGTGTCACGCTTCCTGTCACGTGGATCAAGGGATCTGTGGCTTTCCCTCGAGGCTGTCCCTCGAGGCTTTCCCACGAGGCTTTCCCACAGGGCTGTGCCACGTGCCACCTTGGTGTGAGTCGATCCTCGGCGTGAAAGACGAGCCGCTGAAGTGAAAAGAGGTTCCTCTGGAATGGACTGAGACATCTGGGGGACTCTTGGAATGGTGGCACAACCCTGGAGTTCCTCTCGCCGTTCCTGTTGACAGGGCCTCCTCTTGAGATGCGACGGGAACGCCGGGAACTCTTTCCCGACGAAGCAGGGAAAGGATCCCTCATCTCGAGCTACGAGGCGGAAACGGGGCTCCTCTGGATGTGGGCGGGACCCTCGTGATTCCTCTCGAGTGGAGACGGCTATGTCGGGGAACTTCTTGATTTGCACCAAGGGTGTGAATGACCCTTTCGAAGTTCCAGAGGTGAGGTGTGATCAGCCTCGTGACGCCTCATTGGAAATGGGCCTCATCTCGCCTGGAGGGGAGAACCTCCTGGATTTTCTCGAGTTGCGGCAGGTCTTCTCGAGTTACGACGGGGACCTCAGGGACCCGCTCTGGTGGCCTCAGGAAAGGCCAGTCCCCATGCGAGTTGCTAGGGGACCTCTCGGGATTCCTCTCCCGTCCATGCCGGGGCCTCAGTCCTTGTGTGGAGTCGGGGCCGGAACCTGAGGATTCCTCTCCAGTGTTGCCATGGATCTTGGGGTGCTTCTGAGTCTCCCCAGGGGAGTCAGGCCTCGTCTCGAGTGGGGGCATGCACGTGCGCTTTCCTCCCGAGCTGCAGCAGTAGTGTCACGCTTCCTGTCACATGGATCAAGGGATCTGTGGCTTTCCCTCGAGGCTGTCCCTCGAGGCTTTCCCACGAGGCTTTCCCATAGGGCTGTGCCACGTGCCACCTTGGTGTGAGTCGATCCTCGGCGTGAAAGACGAGCCGGTGAAGGGAAAAGAGGTTCCTCTGGAATGGACTGAGACATCTGGGGGACTCTTGGAATGGTGGCACGACCCTGGAGTTCCTCTCGCCGTTCCTGTTGAGAGGGCCTCCTCTTGAGATGCGACGGGAACGCCGGGAACTCTTTCCCGACGAAGCAGGGAAAGGATCCCTCATCTCGAGCTACGAGGCGGAAACGGGGCTCCTCTGGATGTGGGCGGGACCCTCGTGATTCCTCTCGAGTGGAGACGGGTATGTCGGGGAACTTCTTGATTTGCACGAAGGGTGTGAAGGACCCTTTCGAAGTTCCAGAGGGGAGGTGTGATCAGCCTCGAGACGCCTCAGCGGAAATGGGCCTCATCTCGCCTGGAGGGGAGAACCTCCTGGATTTTCTGGAGTTGCGGCAGGTCTTCTCGAGTTACGACGGGGACCTCAGGGACCCACTCTGGTGGCCTCAGGAAAGGCCAGTCCCCATGCGAGTTGCTAGGGGACCTCTCGGGATTCCTCTCCCGTCCATGCCGGGGCCTCAGTCCTTGTGTGGAGTCGGGGCCGGAACCTGAGGATTCCTCTCCAGTGTTGCCATGGATCTTGGGGTGCTTCTGAGTCTCCCCAGGGGAGTCAGGCCTCGTCTCGAGTGGGGGCATGCACGTGCGCTTTCCTCCCGAGCTGCAGCAGTAGTGTCACGCTTCCTGTCACGTGGATCAAGGGATCTGTGTCTTTCCCTCGAGGCTGTCCCTCGAGGCTTTCCCACGAGGCTTTCCCACAGGGCTGTGCCACGTGCCACCTTGTTGTGAGTCGATCCTCGGCGTGAAAGACGAGCCGCTGAAGGGAAAAGAGGTTCCTCTGGAATGGACTGAGACATCTGGGGGACTCTTGGAATGGTGGCACGACCCTGGAGTTCCTCTCGCCGTTCCTGTTGAGAGGGCCTCCTCTTGAGATGCGACGGGAACGCCGGGAACTCTTTCCCGACGAAGCAGGGAAATGATCCCTCATCTCGAGCTACGAGGCGGAAACGGGGCTCCTCTGGATGTGGGCGGGACCCTCGTGATTCCTCTCGAGTGGAGACGGCTATGTCGGGGAACTTCTTGATTTGCACCAAGGGTGTGAATGACCCTTTCGAAGTTCCAGAGGTGAGGTGTGATCAGCCTCGTGACGCCTCATTGGAAATGGGCCTCATCTCGCCTGGAGGGGAGAACCTCCTGGATTTTCTCGAGTTGCGGCAGGTCTTCTCGAGTTACAACGGGGACCTCAGGGACCCGCTCTGGTGGCCTCAGGAAAGGCCAGTCCCCATGCGAGTTGCTAGGGGACCTCTCGGGATTCCTCTCCCGTCCATGCCGGGGCCTCAGTCCTTGTGTGGAGTCGGGGCCGGAACCTGAGGATTCCTCTCCAGTGTTGCCATGGATCTTGGGGTGCTTCTGAGTCTCCCCAGGGGAGTCAGGCCTCGTCTCGAGTGGGGGCATGCACGTGCGCTTTCCTCCCGAGCTGCAGCAGTAGTGTCACGCTTCCTGTCACATGGATCAAGGGATCTGTGGCTGTCCCTCGAGGCTTTCCCACGAGGCTTTCCCATAGGGCTGTGCCACGTGCCACCTTGGTGTGAGTCGATCCTCGGCGTGAAAGACGAGCCGGTGAAGGGAAAAGAGGTTCCTCTGGAATGGACTGAGACATCTGGGGGACTCTTGGAATGGTGGCACGACCCTGGAGTTCCTCTCGCCGTTCCTGTTGAGAGGGCCTCCTCTTGAGATGCGACGGGAACGCCGGGAACTCTTTCCCGACGAAGCAGGGAAAGGATCCCTCATCTCGAGCTACGAGGCGGAAACGGGGCTCCTCTGGATGTGGGCGGGACCCTCGTGATTCCTCTCGAGTGGAGACGGGTATGTCGGGGAACTTCTTGATTTGCACGAAGGGTGTGAAGGACCCTTTCGAAGTTCCAGAGGGGAGGTGTGATCAGCCTCGAGACGCCTCAGCGGAAATGGGCCTCATCTCGCCTGGAGGGGAGAACCTCCTGGATTTTCTGGAGTTGCGGCAGGTCTTCTCGAGTTACGACGGGGACCCCAGGGACCCACTCTGGTGGCCTCAGGAAAGGCCAGTCCCCATGCGAGTTGCTAGGGGACCTCTCGGGATTCCTCTCCCGTCCATGCCGGGGCCTCAGTCCTTGTGTGGAGTCGGGGCCGGAACCTGAGGATTCCTCTCCAGTGTTGCCATGGATCTTGGGGTGCTTCTGAGTCTCCCCAGGGGAGTCAGGCCTCGTCTCGAGTGGGGGCATGCACGTGCGCTTTCCTCCCGAGCTGCAGCAGTAGTGTCACGCTTCCTGTCACGTGGATCAAGGGATCTGTGGCTTTCCCTCGAGGCTGTCCCTCGAGGCTTTCCCACGAGGCTTTCCCACAGGGCTGTGCCACGTGCCACCTTGGTGTGAGTCGATCCTCGGCGTGAAAGACGAGCCGGTGAAGGGAAAAGAGGTTCCTCTGGAATGGACTGAGACATCTGGGGGACTCTTGGAATGGTGGCACGACCCTGGAGTTCCTCTCGCCGTTCCTGTTGAGAGGGCCTCCTCTTGAGATGCGACGGGAACGCCGGGAACTCTTTCCCGACGAAGCAGGGAAAGGATCCCTCATCTCGAGCTACGAGGCGGAAACGGGGCTCCTCTGGATGTGGGCGGGACCCTCGTGATTCCTCTCGAGTGGAGACGGCTAGGTCGGGGAACTTCTTGATTTGCACCAAGGGTGTGAAGGACCCTTTCGAAGTTCCAGAGGGGAGGTGTGATCAGCCTCGAGACGCCTCAGCGGAAATGGGCCTCATCTCGCCTGGAGGGGAGAACCTCCTGGATTTTCTCGAGTTGCGGCAGGTCTTCTCGAGTTACGACGGGGACCTCAGGGACCCGCTCTGGTGGCCTCAGGAAAGGCCAGTCCCCATGCGAGTTGCTAGGGGACCTCTCGGGATTCCTCTCCCATCCATGCCGGGGCCTCAGTCCTTGTGTGGAGTCGGGGCCGGAACCTGAGGATTCCTCTCCAGTGTTGCCATGGATCTTGGGGTGCTTCTGAGTCTCCCCAGGGGATTCAGGCCTCGTCTCGAGTGGGGGCATGCACGTGCACTTTCCTCCCGAGCTGCAGCAGTAGTGTCACGCTTCCTGTCACGTGGATCAAGGGATCGGTGGCTTTCCCTCGAGGCTGTCCCTCGAGGCTTTCCCACGAGGCTTTCCCACAGGGCTGTGCCACGTGCCACCTTGGTGTGAGTCGATCCTCGGCGTGAAAGACGAGCCGGTGAAGGGAAAAGAGGTTCCTCTGGAATGGACTGAGACATCTGGGGGACTCTTGGAATGGTGGCACGACCCTGGAGTTCCTCTCGCCGTTCCTGTTGAGAGGGCCTCCTCTTGAGATGCGACGGGAACGCCGGGAACTCTTTCCCGACGAAGCAGGGAAAGGATCCCTCATCTCGAGCTACGAGGCGGAAACGGGGCTCCTCTGGATGTGGGCGTGACCCTCGTGATTCCTCTCGAGTGGAGACGGCTATGTCGGGGAACTTCTTGATTTGCACCAAGGGTGTGAATGACCCTTTCGAAGTTCCAGAGGTGAGGTGTGATCAGCCTCGTGACGCCTCATTGGAAATGGGCCTCATCTCGCCTGGAGGGGAGAACCTCCTGGATTTTCTCGAGTTGCGGCAGGTCTTCTCGAGTTACGACGGGGACCTCAGGGACCCGCTCTGGTGGCCTCAGGAAAGGCCAGTCCCCATGCGAGTTGCTAGGGGATCTCTCGGGATTCCTCTCCCGTCCATGCCGGGGCCTCAGTCCTTGTGTGGAGTCGGGGCCGGAACCTGAGGATTCCTCTCCAGTGTTGCCATGGATCTTGGGGTGCTTCTGAGTCTCCCCAGGGGAGTCAGGCCTCGTCTCGAGTGGGGGCATGCACGTGCGCTTTCCTCCCGAGCTGCAGCAGTAGTGTCACGCTTCCTGTCACGTGGATCAAGGGATCTGTGGCTTTCCGTCGAGGCTGTCCCTCGAGGCTTTCCCACGAGGCTTTCCCACAGGGCTGTGCCACGTGCCACCTTGGTGTGAGTCGATCCTCGGCGTGAAAGACGAGCCGCTGAAGGGAAAAGAGGTTCCTCTGGAATGGACTGAGACATCTGGGGGACTCTTGGAATGGTGGCACGACCCTGGAGTTCCTCTCGCCGTTCCTGTTGAGAGGGCCTCCTCTTGAGATGCGAAGGGAACGCCGGGAACTCTTTCCCGAAGAAGCAGGGAAAGGATCCCTCATCTCGAGCTACGAGGCGGAAACGGGGCTCCTCTGGATGTGGGCGGGACCCTCGTGATTCCTCTCGAGTGGAGACGGGTATGTCGGGGAACTTCTTGATTTGCACCAAGGGTGTGAAGTACCCTTTCGAAGTTCCAGAGGGGAGGTGTGATCAGCCTCGAGACGCCTCAGCGGAAATGGGCCTCATCTCGCCTGGAGGGGAGAACCTCCTGGATTTTCTGGAGTTGCTGCAGGTCTTCTCGAGTTACGACGGGGACCTCAGGGACCCACTCTGGTGGCCTCAGGAAAGGCCAGTCCCCATGCGAGTTGCTAGGGGACTTCTCTGGATTCCTCTCCCGTCCATGCCGGGGCCTCAGTCCTTGTGTGGAGTCGGGGCCGGAACCTGAGGATTCCTCTCCAGTGTTGCCATGGATCTTGGGGTGCTTCTGAGTCTCCCCAGGGGAGTCAGGCCTCGTCTCGAGTGGGGGCATGCACGTGCGCTTTCCTCCCGAGCTGCAGCAGTAGTGTCACGCTTCCTGTCACGTGGATCAAGGGATCTGTGGCTTTCCCTCGAGGCTGTCCCTCGAGGCTTTCCCACGAGGCTTTCCCACAGGGCTGTGCCACGTGCCACCTTGGTGTGAGTCGATCCTCGGCGTGAAAGACGAGCCGCTGAAGGGAAAAGAGGTTCCTCTGGAATGGACTGAGACATCTGGGGGACTCTTGGAATGGTGGCACGACCCTGGAGTTCCTCTCGCCGTTCCTGTTGAGAGGGCCTCCTCTTGAGATGCGACGGGAACGCCGGGAACTCTTTCCCGACGAAGCAGGGAAAGGATCCCTCATCTCGAGCTACGAGGCGGAAACGGGGCTCCTCTGGATGTGGGCGGGACCCTCGTGATTCCTCTCGAGTGGAGACGGCTAGGTCGGGGAACTTCTTGATTTGCACCAAGGGTGTGAAGGACCCTTTCGAAGTTCCAGAGGTGAGGTGTGATCAGCCTCGAGACGCCTCAGCGGAAATGGGCCTCATCTCGCCTGGAGGGGAGAACCTCCTGGATTTTCTCGAGTTGCGGCAGGTCTTCTCGAGTTACGACGGGGACCTCAGGGACCCGCTCTGGTGGCCTCAGGAAAGGCCAGTCCCCATGCGAGTTGCTAGGGGACCTCTCGGGATTCCTCTCCCGTCCATGCCGGGGCCTCAGTCCTTGTGTGGAGTCGGGGCCGGAACCTGAGGATTCCTCTCCAGTGTTGCCATGGATCTTGGGGTGCTTCTGAGTCTCCCCAGGGGAGTCAGGCCTCGTCTCGAGTGGGGGCATGCACGTGCGCTTTCCTCCCGAGCTGCAGCAGTAGTGTCACGCTTCCTGTCGCGTGGATCAAGGGATCTGTGGCTTTCCCTCGAGGCTGTCCCTCGAGGCTTTCCCACGAGGCTTTCCCACAGGGCTGTGCCACGTGCCACCTTGGTGTGAGTCGATCCTCGGCGTGAAAGACGAGCCGCTGAAGGGAAAAGAGGTTCCTCTGGAATGGACTGGGACATCTGGGGGACTCTTGGAATGGTGGCACGACCCTGGAGTTCCTCTCGCCGTTCCTGTTGAGAGGGCTTCCTCTTGAGATGCGACGGGAACGCCGGGAACTCTTTCCCGACGAAGCAGGGAAAGGATCCCTCATCTCGAGCTACGAGGCGGAAACGGGGCTCCTCTGGATGTGGGCGGGACCCTCGTGATTCCTCTCGAGTGGAGACGGCTATGTCGGGGAACTTCTTGATTTGCACCAAGGGTGTGAAGGACCCTTTCGAAGTTCCAGAGGGGAGGTGTGATCAGCCTCGAGACGCCTCAGCGGAAACGGGCCTCATCTCGCCTGGAGGGGAGAACCTCCTGGATTTTCTCGAGTTGCGGCAGGTCTTCTCGAGTTACGACGGGGACCTCAGGGACCCGCTCTGGTGGCCTCAGGAAAGGCCAGTCCCCATGCGAGTTGCTAGGGGACCTCTCGGGATTCCTCTCCCGTCCATGCCGGGGCCTCAGTCCTTGTGTGGAGTCGGGGCCGGAACCTGAGTATTCCTCTCCAGTGTTGCCATGGATCTTGGGGTGCTTCTGAGTCTCCCCAGGGGAGTCAGGCCTCGTCTCGAGTGGGGGCATGCACGTGCGCTTTCCTCCCGAGCTGCAGCAGTAGTGTCACGCTTCCTGTCGCGTGGATCAAGGGATCTGTGGCTTTCCCTCGAGGCTGTCCCTCGAGGCTTTCCCACGAGGCTTTCCCACAGGGCTGTGCCACGTGCCACCTTGGTGTGAGTCGATCCTCGGCGTGAAAGACGAGCCGCTGAAGGGAAAAGAGGTTCCTCTGGAATGGACTGAGACATCTGGGGGACTCTTGGAATGGTGGCACGACCCTGGAGTTCCTCTCGCCGTTCCTGTTGAGAGGGCCTCCTCTTGAGATGCGACGGGAACGCCGGGAACTCTTTCCCGACGAAGCAGGGAAAGGATCCCTCATCTCGAGCTACGAGGCGGAAACGGGGCTCCTCTGGATGTGGGCGGGACCCTCGTGATTCCTCTCGAGTGGAGACGGCTAGGTCGGGGAACTTCTTGATTTGCACCAAGGGTGTGAAGGACCCTTTCGAAGTTCCAGAGGTGAGGTGTGATCAGCCTCGAGACGCCTCAGCGGAAATGGGCCTCATCTCGCCTGGAGGGGAGAACCTCCTGGATTTTCTGGAGTTGCTGCAGGTCTTCTCGAGTTACGACGGGGACCTCAGGGACCCGCTCTGGTGGCCTCAGGAAAGGCCAGTCCCCATGCGAGTTGCTAGGGGACCTCTCGGGATTCCTCTCCCGTCCATGCCGGGGCCTCAGTCCTTGTGTGGAGTCGGGGCCGGAACCTGAGGATTCCTCTCCAGTGTTGCCATGGATCTTGGGGTGCTTCTGAGTCTCCCCAGGGGAGTCAGGCCTCGTCTCGAGTGGGGGCATGCACGTGCGCTTTCCTCCCGAGCTGCAGCAGTAGTGTCACGCTTCCTGTCACGTGGATCAAGGGATCTGTGGCTTTCCCTCGAGGCTGTCCCTCGAGGCTTTCCCACGAGGCTTTCCCACAGGGCTGTGCCACGTGCCACCTTGGTGTGAGTCGATCCTCGGCGTGAAAGACGAGCCGCTGAAGGGAAAAGAGGTTCCTCTGGAATGGACTGAGACATCTGGGGGACTCTTGGAATGGTGGCACGACCCTGGAGTTCCTCTCGCCGTTCCTGTTGAGAGGGCCTCCTCTTGAGATGCGACGGGAACGCCGGGAACTCTTTCCCGACGAAGCAGGGAAAGGATCCCTCATCTCGAGCTACGAGGCGGAAACGGGGCTCCTCTGGATGTGGGCGGGAGCCTCGTGATTCCTCTCGAGTGGAGACGGTTAGGTCGGGGAACTTCTTGATTTGCACCAAGGGTGTGAAGGACCCTTTCGAAGTTCCAGAGGTGAGGTGTGATCAGCCTCGAGAAGCCTCAGCGGAAATGGGCCTCATCTCGCCTGGAGGGGAGAACCTCCTGGATTTTCTCGAGTTGCGGCAGGTGTTCTCGAGTTACGACGGGGACCTCAGGGACCCGCTCTGGTGGCCTCAGGAAAGGCCAGTCCCCATGCGAGTTGCTAGGGGACCTCTCGGGATTCCTCTCCCGTCCATGCCGGGGCCTCAGTCCTTGTGTGGAGTCGGGGCCGGAACCTGAGGATTCCTCTCCAGTGTTGCCATGGATCTTGGGGTGCTTCTGAGTCTCCCCAGGGGAGTCAGGCCTCGTCTCGAGTGGGGGCATGCACGTGCGCTTTCCTCCCGAGCTGCAGCAGTAGTGTCACGCTTCCTGTCGCGTGGATCAAGGGATCTGTGGCTTTCCCTCGAGGCTGTCCCTCGAGGCTTTCCCACGAGGCTTTCCCACAGGGCTGTGCCACGTGCCACCTTGGTGTGAGTCGATCCTCGGCGTGAAAGACGAGCCGCTGAAGGGAAAAGAGGTTCCTCTGGGATGGACTGGGACATCTGGGGGACTCTTGGAATGGTGGCACGACCCTGGAGTTCCTCTCGCCGTTCCTGTTGAGAGGGCCTCCTCTTGAGATGCGACGGGAACGCCGGGAACTCTTTCCCGACGAAGCAGGGAAAGGATCCCTCATCTCGAGCTACGAGGCGGAAACGGGGCTCCTCTGGATGTGGGCGGGACCCTCGTGATTCCTCTCGAGTGGAGACGGCTAGGTCGGGGAACTACTTGATTTGCACCAAGGGTGTGAAGGACCCTTTCGAAGTTCCAGAGGTGAGGTGTGATCAGCCTCGAGACGCCTCAGCGGAAATGGGCCTCATCTCGCCTGGAGGGGAGAACCTCCTGGATTTTCTCGAGTTGCGGCAGGTCTTCTCGAGTTACGACGGGGACCTCAGTTACCGGCCCTGGTGGCCTCAGGAAAGGCCAGTCCCCATGCGAGTTGCTAGGGGACCTCTCGGGATTCCTCTGCCGTCCATGCCAGGGCCTCAGTCCTTGTGTGGAGTCGGGGCCGGAACCTGAGGATTCCTCTCCAGTGTTGCCATGGATCTTGGGGTGCTTCTGAGTCTCCCCAGGGGAGTCAGGCCTCGTCTCGAGTGGGGGCATGCACGTGCGCTTTCCTCCCGAGCTGCAGCAGTAGTGTCACGCTTCCTGTCACGTGGATCAAGGGATCTGTGGCTTTCCCTCGAGGCTGTCCCTCGAGGCTTTCCCACGAGGCTTTCCCATAGGGCTGTGCCACGTGCCACCTTGGTGTGAGTCGATCCTCGGCGTGAAAGACGAGCCGGTGAAGGGAAAAGAGGTTCCTCTGGAATGGACTGAGACATCTGGGGGACTCTTGGAATGGTGGCACGACCCTGGAGTTCCTCTCGCCGTTCCTGTTGAGAGGGCCTCCTCTTGAGATGCGACGGGAACGCCGGGAACTCTTTCCCGACGAAGCAGGGAAAGGATCCCTCATCTCGAGCTACGAGGCGGAAACGGGGCTCCTCTGGATGTGGGCGGGACCCTCGTGATTCCTCTCGAGTGGAGACGGGTATGTCGGGGAACTTCTTGATTTGCACGAAGGGTGTGAAGGACCCTTTCGAAGTTCCAGAGGGGAGGTGTGATCAGCCTCGAGACGCCTCAGCGGAAATGGGCCTCATCTCGCCTGGAGGGGAGAACCTCCTGGATTTTCTGGAGTTGCGGCAGGTCTTCTCGAGTTACGATGGGGACCTCAGGGACCCACTCTGGTGGCCTCAGGAAAGGCCAGTCCCCATGCGAGTTGCTAGGGGACCTCTCGGGATTCCTCTCCCGTCCATGCCGGGGCCTCAGTCCTTGTGTGGAGTCGGGGCCGGAACCTGAGGATTCCTCTCCAGTGTTGCCATGGATCTTGGGGTGCTTCTGAGTCTCCCCAGGGGAGTCAGGCCTCGTCTCGAGTGGGGGCATGCACGTGCGCTTTCCTCCCGAGCTGCAGCAGTAGTGTCACGCTTCCTGTCACGTGGATCAAGGGATCTGTGGCTTTCCCTCGAGGCTGTCCCTCGAGGCTTTCCCACGAGGCTTTCCCACAGGGCTGTGCCACGTGCCACCTTGGTGTGAGTCGATCCTCGGCGTGAAAGACGAGCCGCTGAAGGGAAAAGAGGTTCCTCTGGAATGGACTGAGACATCTGGGGGACTCTTGGAATGGTGGCACGACCCTGGAGTTCCTCTCGCCGTTCCTGTTGCGAGGGCCTCCTCTTGAGATGCGACGGGAACGCCGGGAACTCTTTCCCGACGAAGCAGGGAAAGGATCCCTCATCTCGAGCTACGAGGCGGAAACGGGGCTCCTCTGGATGTGGGCGGGACCCTCGTGATTCCTCTCGAGTGGAGACGGCTATGTCGGGGAACTTCTTGATTTGCACCAAGGGTGTGAATGACCCTTTCGAAGTTCCAGAGGTGAGGTGTGATCAGCCTCGTGACGCCTCATTGGAAATGGGCCTCATCTCGCCTGGAGGGGAGAACCTCCTGGATTTTCTCGAGTTGCGGCAGGTCTTCTCGAGTTACGACGGGGACCTCAGGGACCCGCTCTGGTGGCCTCAGGAAAGGCCAGTCCCCATGCGAGTTGCTAGGGGACCTCTCGGGATTCCTCTCCCGTCCATGCCGGGGCCTCAGTCCTTGTGTGGAGTCGGGGCCGGAACCTGAGGATTCCTCTCCAGTGTTGCCATGGATCTTGGGGTGCTTCTGAGTCTCCCCAGGGGAGTCAGGCCTCGTCTCGAGTGGGGGCATGCACGTGCGCTTTCCTCCCGAGCTGCAGCAGTAGTGTCACGCTTCCTGTCACATGGATCAAGGGATCTGTGGCTGTCCCTCGAGGCTTTCCCACGAGGCTTTCCCATAGGGCTGTGCCACGTGCCACCTTGGTGTGAGTCGATCCTCGGCGTGAAAGACGAGCCGCTGAAGGGAAAAGAGGTTCCTCTGGAATGGACTGAGACATCTGGGGGACTCTTGGAATGGTGGCACGACCCTGGAGTTCCTCTCGCCGTTCCTGTTGAGAGGGCCTCCTCTTGAGATGCGACGGGAACGCCGGGAACTCTTTCCCGACGAAGCAGGGAAAGGATCCCTCATCTCGAGCTACGAGGCGGAAACGGGGCTCCTCTGGATGTGGGCGGGACCCTCGTGATTCCTCTCGAGTGGAGACGGCTAGGTCGGGGAACTTCTTGATTTGCACCAAGGGTGTGAAGGACCCTTTCGAAGTTCCAGAGGGGAGGTGTGATCAGCCTCGAGACGCCTCAGCGGAAATGGGCCTCATCTCGCCTGGAGGGGAGAACCTCCTGGATTTTCTCGAGTTGCGGCAGGTCTTCTCGAGTTACGACGGGGACCTCAGGGACCCGCTCTGGTGGCCTCAGGAAAGGCCAGTCCCCATGCGAGTTGCTAGGGGACCTCTCGGGATTCCTCTCCCATCCATGCCGGGGCCTCAGTCCTTGTGTGGAGTCGGGGCCGGAACCTGAGGATTCCTCTCCAGTGTTGCCATGGATCTTGGGGTGCTTCTGAGTCTCCCCAGGGGATTAAGGCCTCGTCTCGAGTGGGGGCATGCACGTGCACTTTCCTCCCGAGCTGCAGCAGTAGTGTCACGCTTCCTGTCACGTGGATCAAGGGATCGGTGGCTTTCCCTCGAGGCTGTCCCTCGAGGCTTTCCCACGAGGCTTTCCCACAGGGCTGTGCCACGTGCCACCTTGGTGTGAGTCGATCCTCGGCGTGAAAGACGAGCCGGTGAAGGGAAAAGAGGTTCCTCTGGAATGGACTGAGACATCTGGGGGACTCTTGGAATGGTGGCACGACCCTGGAGTTCCTCTCGCCGTTCCTGTTGAGAGGGCCTCCTCTTGAGATGCGACGGGAACGCCGGGAACTCTTTCCCGACGAAGCAGGGAAAGGATCCCTCATCTCGAGCTACGAGGCGGAAACGGGGCTCCTCTGGATGTGGGCGGGACCCTCGTGATTCCTCTCGAGTGGAGACGGCTAGGTCGGGGAACTTCTTGATTTGCACCAAGGGTGTGAAGGACCCTTTCGAAGTTCCAGAGGTGAGGTGTGATCAGCCTCGAGACGCCTCAGCGGAAATGGGCCTCATCTCGCCTGGAGGGGAGAACCTCCTGGATTTTCTCGAGTTGCGGCAGGTCTTCTCGAGTTACGACGGGGACCTCAGGGACCCGCTCTGGTGGCCTCAGGAAAGGCCAGTCCCCATGCGAGTTGCTAGGGGACCTCTCGGGATTCCTCTCCCGTCCATGCCGGGGCCTCAGTCCTTGTGTGGAGTCGGGGCCGGAACCTGAGGATTCCTCTCCAGTGTTGCCATGGATCTTGCGGTGCTTCTGAGTCTCCCCAGGGGAGTCAGGCCTCGTCTCGAGTGGGGGCATGCACGTGCGCTTTCTTCCCGAGCTGCAGCAGTAGTGTCACGCTTCCTGTCACGTGGATCAAGGGATCTGTGGCTTTCCCTCGAGGCTGTCCCTCGAGGCTTTCCCACGAGGCTTTCCCACAGGGCTGTGCCACGTGCCACCTTGGTGTGAGTCGATCCTCGGCGTGAAAGACGAGCCGCTGAAGGGAAAAGAGGTTCCTCTGGAATGGACTGGCACATCTGGGGGACTCTTGGAATGGTGGCACGACCCTGGAGTTCCTCTCGCCGTTCCTGTTGAGAAGGCCTCCTCTTGAGATGCGACGGGAACGCCGGGAACTCTTTCCCGACGAAGCAGGGAAAGGATCCCTCATCTCGAGCTACGAGGCGGAAACGGGGCTCCTCTGGATGTGGGCGGGACCCTCGTGATTCCTCTCGAGTGGAGACGGTTAGGTCGGGGAACTTCTTGATTTGCACCAAGGGTGTGAAGGACCCTTTCGAAGTTCCAGAGGTGAGGTGTGATCAGCCTCGAGAAGCCTCAGCGGAAATGGGCCTCATCTCGCCTGGAGGGGAGAACCTCCTGGATTTTCTCGAGTTGCGGCAGGTCTTCTCGAGTTACGACGGGGACCTCAGGGACCCGCTCTGGTGGCCTCAGGAAAGGCCAGTCCCCATGCGAGTTGCTAGGGGACCTCTCGGGATTCCTCTCCCGTCCATGCCGGGGCCTCAGTCCTTGTGTGGAGTCGGGGCCGGAACCTGAGGATTCCTCTCCAGTGTTGCCATGGATCTTGGGGTGCTTCTGAGTCTCCCCAGGGGAGTCAGGCCTCGTCTCGAGTGGGGGCATGCACGTGCGCTTTCCTCCCGAGCTGCAGCAGTAGTGTCACGCTTCCTGTCGCGTGGATCAAGGGATCTGTGGCTTTCCCTCGAGGCTGTCCCTCGAGGCTTTCCCACGAGGCTTTCCCACAGGGCTGTGCCACGTGCCACCTTGGTGTGAGTCGATCCTCGGCGTGAAAGACGAGCCGCTGAAGGGAAAAGAGGTTCCTCTGGAATGTACTGGGACATCTGGGGGACTCTTGGAATGGTGGCACGACCCTGGAGTTCCTCTCGCCGTTCCTGTTGAGAGGGCCTCCTCTTGAGATGCGACGGGAACGCCGGGAACTCTTTCCCGACGAAGCAGGGAAAGGATCCCTCATCTCGAGCTACGAGGCGGAAACGGGGCTCCTCTGGATGTGGGCGGGACCCTCGTGATTCCTCTCGAGTGGAGACGGCTAGGTCGGGGAACTTCTTGATTTGCACCAAGGGTGTGAAGGACCCTTTCGAAGTTCCAGAGGTGAGGTGTGATCAGCCTCGAGACGCCTCAGCGGAAATGGGCCTCATCTCGCCTGGAGGGGAGAACCTCCTGGATTTTCTCGAGTTGCGGCAGGTCTTCTCGAGTTACGACGGGGACCTCAGGGACCCGCTCTGGTGGCCTCAGGAAAGGCCAGTCCCCATGCGAGTTGCTAGGGGACCTCTCGGGATTCCTCTCCCGTCCATGCCGGGGCCTCAGTCCTTGTGTGGAGTCGGGGCCGGAACCTGAGGATTCCTCTCCAGTGTTGCCATGGATCTTGGGGTGCTTCTGAGTCTCCCCAGGGGAGTCAGGCCTCGTCTCGAGTGGGGGCATGCACGTGCGCTTTCCTCCCGAGCTGCAGCAGTAGTGTCACGCTTCCTGTCACGTGGATCAAGGGATCTGTGGCTTTCCCTCGAGGCTGTCCCTCGAGGCTTTCCCACGAGGCTTTCCCACAGGGCTGTGCCACGTGCCACCTTGGTGTGAGTCGATCCTCGGCGTGAAAGACGAGCCGCTGAAGGGAAAAGAGGTTCCTCTGGAATGGACTGAGACATCTGGGGGACTCTTGGAATGGTGGCACGACCCTGGAGTTCCTCTCGCCGTTCCTGTTGCGAGGGCCTCCTCTTGAGATGCGACGGGAACGCCGGGAACTCTTTCCCGACGAAGCAGGGAAAGGATCCCTCATCTCGAGCTACGAGGCGGAAACGGGGCTCCTCTGGATGTGGGCGGGACCCTCGTGATTCCTCTCGAGTGGAGACGGCTATGTCGGGGAACTTCTTGATTTGCACCAAGGGTGTGAATGACCCTTTCGAAGTTCCAGAGGTGAGGTGTGATCAGCCTCGTGACGCCTCATTGGAAATGGGCCTCATCTCGCCTGGAGGGGAGAACCTCCTGGATTTTCTCGAGTTGCGGCAGGTCTTCTCGAGTTACGACGGGGACCTCAGGGACCCGCTCTGGTGGCCTCAGGAAAGGCCAGTCCCCATGCGAGTTGCTAGGGGACCTCTCGGGATTCCTCTCCCGTCCATGCCGGGGCCTCAGTCCTTGTGTGGAGTCGGGGCCGGAACCTGAGGATTCCTCTCCAGTGTTGCCATGGATCTTGGGGTGCTTCTGAGTCTCCCCAGGGGAGTCAGGCCTCGTCTCGAGTGGGGGCATGCACGTGCGCTTTCCTCCCGAGCTGCAGCAGTAGTGTCACGCTTCCTGTCACATGGATCAAGGGATCTGTGGCTGTCCCTCGAGGCTTTCCCACGAGGCTTTCCCATAGGGCTGTGCCACGTGCCACCTTGGTGTGAGTCGATCCTCGGCGTGAAAGA
This sequence comes from Budorcas taxicolor, assembly GCF_023091745.1. Classification (NCBI taxonomy): domain Eukaryota; kingdom Metazoa; phylum Chordata; class Mammalia; order Artiodactyla; family Bovidae; genus Budorcas; species Budorcas taxicolor. The sequence goes on from NW_026291738.1 coordinate 2,378,339, forward strand.
CGAGCCGCTGAAGGGAAAAGAGGTTCCTCTGGAATGGACTGAGACATCTGGGGGACTCTTGGAATGGTGGCACGACCCTGGAGTTCCTCTCGCCGTTCCTGTTGAGAGGGCCTCCTCTTGAGATGCGACGGGAACGCCGGGAACTCTTTCCCGACGAAGCAGGGAAAGGATCCCTCATCTCGAGCTACGAGGCGGAAACGGGGCTCCTCTGGATGTGGGCGGGACCCTCGTGATTCCTCTCGAGTGGAGACGGCTAGGTCGGGGAACTTCTTGATTTGCACCAAGGGTGTGAAGGACCCTTTCGAAGTTCCAGAGGGGAGGTGTGATCAGCCTCGAGACGCCTCAGCGGAAATGGGCCTCATCTCGCCTGGAGGGGAGAACCTCCTGGATTTTCTCGAGTTGCGGCAGGTCTTCTCGAGTTACGACGGGGACCTCAGGGACCCGCTCTGGTGGCCTCAGGAAAGGCCAGTCCCCATGCGAGTTGCTAGGGGACCTCTCGGGATTCCTCTCCCATCCATGCCGGGGCCTCAGTCCTTGTGTGGAGTCGGGGCCGGAACCTGAGGATTCCTCTCCAGTGTTGCCATGGATCTTGGGGTGCTTCTGAGTCTCCCCAGGGGATTAAGGCCTCGTCTCGAGTGGGGGCATGCACGTGCACTTTCCTCCCGAGCTGCAGCAGTAGTGTCACGCTTCCTGTCACGTGGATCAAGGGATCGGTGGCTTTCCCTCGAGGCTGTCCCTCGAGGCTTTCCCACGAGGCTTTCCCACAGGGCTGTGCCACGTGCCACCTTGGTGTGAGTCGATCCTCGGCGTGAAAGACGAGCCGGTGAAGGGAAAAGAGGTTCCTCTGGAATGGACTGAGACATCTGGGGGACTCTTGGAATGGTGGCACGACCCTGGAGTTCCTCTCGCCGTTCCTGTTGAGAGGGCCTCCTCTTGAGATGCGACGGGAACGCCGGGAACTCTTTCCCGACGAAGCAGGGAAAGGATCCCTCATCTCGAGCTACGAGGCGGAAACGGGGCTCCTCTGGATGTGGGCGGGACCCTCGTGATTCCTCTCGAGTGGAGACGGCTAGGTCGGGGAACTTCTTGATTTGCACCAAGGGTGTGAAGGACCCTTTCGAAGTTCCAGAGGTGAGGTGTGATCAGCCTCGAGACGCCTCAGCGGAAATGGGCCTCATCTCGCCTGGAGGGGAGAACCTCCTGGATTTTCTCGAGTTGCGGCAGGTCTTCTCGAGTTACGACGGGGACCTCAGGGACCCGCTCTGGTGGCCTCAGGAAAGGCCAGTCCCCATGCGAGTTGCTAGGGGACCTCTCGGGATTCCTCTCCCGTCCATGCCGGGGCCTCAGTCCTTGTGTGGAGTCGGGGCCGGAACCTGAGGATTCCTCTCCAGTGTTGCCATGGATCTTGCGGTGCTTCTGAGTCTCCCCAGGGGAGTCAGGCCTCGTCTCGAGTGGGGGCATGCACGTGCGCTTTCCTCCCGAGCTGCAGCAGTAGTGTCACGCTTCCTGTCACGTGGATCAAGGGATCTGTGGCTTTCCCTCGAGGCTGTCCCTCGAGGCTTTCCCACGAGGCTTTCCCACAGGGCTGTGCCACGTGCCACCTTGGTGTGAGTCGATCCTCGGCGTGAAAGACGAGCCGCTGAAGGGAAAAGAGGTTCCTCTGGAATGGACTGGGACATCTGGGGGACTCTTGGAATGGTGGCACGACCCTGGAGTTCCTCTCGCCGTTCCTGTTGAGAGGGCCTCCTCTTGAGATGCGACGGGAACGCCGGGAACTCTTTCCCGACGAAGCAGGGAAAGGATCCCTCATCTCGAGCTACGAGGCGGAAACGGGGCTCCTCTGGATGTGGGCGGGACCCTCGTGATTCCTCTCGAGTGGAGACGGGTATGTCGGGGAACTTCTTGATTTGCACCAAGGGTGTGAAGGACCCTTTCGAAGTTCCAGAGGTGAGGTGTGATCAGCCTCGAGACGCCTCAGCGGAAATGGGCCTCATCTCGCCTGGAGGGGAGAACCTCCTGGATTTTCTCGAGTTGCGGCAGGTCTTCTCGAGTTACGACGGGGACCTCAGGGACCCGCTCTGGTGGCCTCAGGAAAGGCCAGTCCCCATGCGAGTTGCTAGGGGACCTCTCGGGATTCCTCTCCCGTCCATGCCGGGGCCTCAGTCCTTGTGTGGAGTCGGGGCCGGAACCTGAGGATTCCTCTCCAGTGTTGCCATGGATCTTGGGGTGCTTCTGAGTCTCCCCAGGGGAGTCAGGCCTCGTCTCGAGTGGGGGCATGCACGTGCGCTTTCCTCCCGAGCTGCAGCAGTAGTGTCACGCTTCCTGTCACGTGGATCAAGGGATCTGTGGCTTTCCCTCGAGGCTGTCCCTCGAGGCTTTCCCACGAGGCTTTCCCACAGGGCTGTGAAACCTGCCACCTTGGTGTGAGTCGATCCTCGGCGTGAAAGACGAGCCGCTGAAGGGAAAAGAGGTTCCTCTGGAATGGACTGAGACATCTGGGGGACTCTTGGAATGGTGGCACGACCCTGGAGTTCCTCTCGCCGTTCCTGTTGAGAGGGCCTCCTCTTGAGATGCGACGGGAACGCCGGGAACTCTTTCCCGACGAAGCAGGTAAAGGATCCCTCATCTCGAGCTACGAGGCGGAAACGGGGCTCCTCTGGATGTGAGCGGGACCCTCGTGATTCCTCTCAAGTAGAGACGGTTAGGTCGGGGAACTTCTTGATTTGCACCAAGGGTGTGAAGGACCCTTTCGAAGTTCCAGAGGTGAGGTGTGATCAGCCTCGAGAAGCCTCAGCGGAAATGGGCCTCATCTCCCCTGGAGGGGAGAACCTCCTGGATTTTCTCGAGTTGCGGCAGGTCTTCTCGAGTTACGACGGGGACCTCAGGGACCCGCTCTGGTGGCCTCAGGAAAGGCCAGTCCCCATGCGAGTTGCTAGGGGACCTCTCGGGATTCCTCTCCCGTCCATGCCGGGGCCTCAGTCCTTGTGTGGAGCCGGGGCCGGAACCTGAGTATTCCTCTCCAGTGTTGCCATGGATCTTGGGGTGCTTCTGAGTCTCCCCAGGGGAGTCAGGCCTCGTCTCGAGTGGGGGCATGCACGTGCGCTTTCCTCCCGAGCTGCAGCAGTAGTGTCACGCTTCCTGTCGCGTGGATCAAGGGATCTGTGGCTTTCCCTCGAGGCTGTCCCTCGAGGCTTTCCCACGAGGCTTTCCCACAGGGCTGTGCGACGTGCCACCTTGGTGTGAGTCGATCCTCGGCGTGAAAGACGAGCCGCTGAAGGGAAAAGAGGTTCCTCTGGAATGGACTGAGACATCTGGGGGACTCTTGGAATGGTGGCACGACCCTGGAGTTCCTCTCGCCGTTCCTGTTGAGAGGGCCTCCTCTTGAGATGCGACGGGAACGCCGGGAACTCTTTCCCGACGAAGCAGGGAAAGGATCCCTCATCTCGAGCTACGAGGCGGAAACGGGGCTCCTCTGGATGTGGGCGGGACCCTCGTGATTCCTCTCGAGTGGAGACGGCTAGGTCGGGGAACTTCTTGATTTGCACCAAGGGTGTGAAGGACCCTTTCGAAGTTCCAGAGGTGAGGTGTGATCAGCCTCGAGACGCCTCAGCGGAAATGGGCCTCATCTCGCCTGGAGGGGAGAACCTCCTGGATTTTCTCGAGTTGCGGCAGGTCTTCTCGAGTTACGACGGGGACCTCAGGGACCCGCTCTGGTGGCCTCAGGAAAGGCCAGTCCCCATGCGAGTTGCTAGGGGACCTCTCGGGATTCCTCTCCCGTCCATGCCGGGGCCTCAGTCCTTGTGTGGAGTCGGGGCCGGAACCTGAGGATTCCTCTCCAGTGTTGCCATGGATCTTGGGGTGCTTCTGAGTCTCCCCAGGGGAGTCAGGCCTCGTCTCGAGTGGGGGCATGCACGTGCGCTTTCCTCCCGAGCTGCAGCAGTAGTGTCACGCTTCCTGTCGCGTGGATCAAGGGATCTGTGGCTTTCCCTCGAGGCTGTCCCTCGAGGCTTTCCCACGAGGCTTTCCCACAGGGCTGTGCCACGTGCCACCTTGGTGTGAGTCGATCCTCGGCGTGAAAGACGAGCCGCTGAAGGGAAAAGAGGTTCCTCTGGAATGGACTGGGACATCTGGGGGACTCTTGGAATGGTGGCACGACCCTGGAGTTCCTCTCGCCGTTCCTGTTGAGAGGGCCTCCTCTTGAGATGCGACGGGAACGCCGGGAACTCTTTCCCGACGAAGCAGGGAAAGGATCCCTCATCTCGAGCTACGAGGCGGAAACGGGGCTCCTCTGGATGTGGGCGGGACCCTCGTGATTCCTCTCGAGTGGAGACGGTTAGGTCGGGGAACTTCTTGATTTGCACCAAGGGTGTGAAGGACCCTTTCGAAGTTCCAGAGGTGAGGTGTGATCAGCCTCGAGAAGCCTCAGCGGAAATGGGCCTCATCTCGCCTGGAGGGGAGAACCTCCTGGATTTTCTCGAGTTGCGGCAGGTCTTCTCGAGTTACGACGGGGACCTCAGGGACCCGCTCTGGTGGCCTCAGGAAAGGCCAGTCCCCATGCGAGTTGCTAGGGGACCTCTCGGGATTCCTCTCCCGTCCATGCCGGGGCCTCAGTCCTTGTGTGGAGTCGGGGCCGGAACCTGAGGATTCCTCTCCAGTGTTGCCATGGATCTTGGGGTGCTTCTGAGTCTCCCCAGGGCAGTCAGGCCTCGTCTCGAGTGGGGGCATGCACGTGCGCTTTCCTCCCGAGCTGCAGCAGTAGTGTCACGCTTCCTGTCGCGTGGATCAAGGGATCTGTGGCTTTCCCTCGAGGCTGTCCCTCGAGGCTTTGCCACGAGGCTTTCCCACAGGGCTGTGCCACGTGCCACCTTGGTGTGAGTCGATCCTCGGCGTGAAAGACGAGCCGCTGAAGGGAAAAGAGGTTCCTCTGGAATGGACTGGGACATCTGGGGGACTCTTGGAATGGTGGCACGACCCTGGAGTTCCTCTCGCCGTTCCTGTTGAGAGGGCCTCCTCTTGAGATGCGACGGGAACGCCGGGAACTCTTTCCCGAAGAAGCAGGGAAAGGATCCCTCATCTCGAGCTACGAGGCGGAAACGGGGCTCCTCTGGATGTGGGCGGGACCCTCGTGATTCCTCTCGAGTGGAGACGGGTATGTCGGGGAACTTCTTGATTTGCACCAAGGGTGTGAAGGACCCTTTCGAAGTTCCAGAGGTGAGGTGTGATCAGCCTCGAGATGCCTCAGCGGAAATGGGCCTCATCTCGCCTGGAGGGGAGAACCTCCTGGATTTTCTCGAGTTGCGGCAGGTCTTCTCGAGTTACGACGGGGACCTCAGGGACCCGCTCTGGTGGCCTCAGGAAAGGCCAGTCCCCATGCGAGTTGCTAGGGGACCTCTCGGGATTCCTCTCCCGTCCATGCCGGGGCCTCAGTCCTTGTGTGGAGTCGGGGCCTGAACCTGAGGATTCCTCTCCAGTGTTGCCATGGATCTTGGGGTGCTTCTGAGTCTCCCCAGGGGAGTCAGGCCTCGTCTCGATTGGGGGCATGCACGTGCGCTTTCCTCCCGAGCTGCAGCAGTAGTGTCACGCTTCCTGTCACGTGGATCAAGGGATCTGTGGCTTTCCCTCGAGGCTGTCCCTCGAGGCTTTCCCACGAGGCTTTCCCACAGGGCTGTGCCACGTGCCACCTTGGTGTGAGTCGATCCTCGGCGTGAAAGACGAGCCGGTGAAGGGAAAAGAGGTTCCTCTGGAATGGACTGGGACATCTGGGGGACTCTTGGAATGGTGGCACGACCCTGGAGTTCCTCTCGCCGTTCCTGTTGACAGGGCCTCCTCTTGAGATGCGACGGGAACGCCGGGAACTCTTTCCCGACGAAGCAGGGAAAGGATCCCTCATCTCGAGCTACGAGGCGGAAACGGGGCTCCTCTGGATGTGGGCGGGACCCTCGTGATTCCTCTCGAGTGGAGACGGCTATGTCGGGGAACTTCTTGATTTGCACCAAGGGTGTGAATGACCCTTTCGAAGTTCCAGAGGTGAGGTGTGATCAGCCTCGTGACGCCTCATTGGAAATGGGCCTCATCTCGCCTGGAGGGGAGAACCTCCTGGATTTTCTCGAGTTGCGGCAGGTCTTCTCGAGTTACGACGGGGACCTCAGGGACCCGCTCTGGTGGCCTCAGGAAAGGCCAGTCCCCATGCGAGTTGCTAGGGGACCTCTCGGGATTCCTCTCCCGTCCATGCCGGGGCCTCAGTCCTTGTGTGGAGTCGGGGCCGGAACCTGAGGATTCCTCTCCAGTGTTGCCATGGATCTTGGGGTGCTTCTGAGTCTCCCCAGGGGAGTCAGGCCTCGTCTCGAGTGGGGGCATGCACGTGCGCTTTCCTCCCGAGCTGCAGCAGTAGTGTCACGCTTCCTGTCACATGGATCAAGGGATCTGTGGCTGTCCCTCGAGGCTTTCCCACGAGGCTTTCCCATAGGGCTGTGCCACGTGCCACCTTGGTGTGAGTCGATCCTCGGCGTGAAAGACGAGCCGGTGAAGGGAAAAGAGGTTCCTCTGGAATGGACTGAGACATCTGGGGGACTCTTGGAATGGTGGCACGACCCTGGAGTTCCTCTCGCCGTTCCTGTTGAGAGGGCCTCCTCTTGAGATGCGACGGGAACGCCGGGAACTCTTTCCCGACGAAGCAGGGAAAGGATCCCTCATCTCGAGCTACGAGGCGGAAACGGGGCTCCTCTGGATGTGGGCGGGACCCTCGTGATTCCTCTCGAGTGGAGACGGGTATGTCGGGGAACTTCTTGATTTGCACGAAGGGTGTGAAGGACCCTTTCGAAGTTCCAGAGGGGAGGTGTGATCAGCCTCGAGACGCCTCAGCGGAAATGGGCCTCATCTCGCCTGGAGGGGAGAACCTCCTGGATTTTCTGGAGTTGCGGCAGGTCTTCTCGAGTTACGACGGGGACCCCAGGGACCCACTCTGGTGGCCTCAGGAAAGGCCAGTCCCCATGCGAGTTGCTAGGGGACCTCTCGGGATTCCTCTCCCGTCCATGCCGGGGCCTCAGTCCTTGTGTGGAGTCGGGGCCGGAACCTGAGGATTCCTCTCCAGTGTTGCCATGGATCTTGGGGTGCTTCTGAGTCTCCCCAGGGGAGTCAGGCCTCGTCTCGAGTGGGGGCATGCACGTGCGCTTTCCTCCCGAGCTGCAGCAGTAGTGTCACGCTTCCTGTCACGTGGATCAAGGGATCTGTGGCTTTCCCTCGAGGCTGTCCCTCGAGGCTTTCCCACGAGGCTTTCCCACAGGGCTGTGCCACGTGCCACCTTGGTGTGAGTCGATCCTCGGCGTGAAAGACGAGCCGCTGAAGGGAAAAGAGGTTCCTCTGGAATGGACTGAGACATCTGGGGGACTCTTGGAATGGTGGCACGACCCTGGAGTTCCTCTCGCCGTTCCTGTTGAGAGGGCCTCCTCTTGAGATGCGACGGGAACGCCGGGAACTCTTTCCCGACGAAGCAGGGAAAGGATCCCTCATCTCGAGCTACGAGGCGGAAACGGGGCTCCTCTGGATGTGGGCGGGACCCTCGTGATTCCTCTCGAGTGGAGACGGCTAGGTCGGGGAACTTCTTGATTTGCACCAAGGGTGTGAAGGACCCTTTCGAAGTTCCAGAGGGGAGGTGTGATCAGCCTCGAGACGCCTCAGCGGAAATGGGCCTCATCTCGCCTGGAGGGGAGAACCTCCTGGATTTTCTCGAGTTGCGGCAGGTCTTCTCGAGTTACGACGGGGACCTCAGGGACCCGCTCTGGTGGCCTCAGGAAAGGCCAGTCCCCATGCGAGTTGCTAGGGGACCTCTCGGGATTCCTCTCCCATCCATGCCGGGGCCTAAGTCCTTGTGTGGAGTCGGGGCCGGAACCTGAGGATTCCTCTCCAGTGTTGCCATGGATCTTGGGGTGCTTCTGAGTCTCCCCAGGGGATTAAGGCCTCGTCTCGAGTGGGGGCATGCACGTGCACTTTCCTCCCGAGCTGCAGCAGTAGTGTCACGCTTCCTGTCACGTGGATCAAGGGATCGGTGGCTTTCCCTCGAGGCTGTCCCTCGAGGCTTTCCCACGAGGCTTTCCCACAGGGCTGTGCCACGTGCCACCTTGGTGTGAGTCGATCCTCGGCGTGAAAGACGAGCCGGTGAAGGGAAAAGAGGTTCCTCTGGAATGGACTGAGACATCTGGGGGACTCTTGGAATGGTGGCACGACCCTGGAGTTCCTCTCGCCGTTCCTGTTGAGAGGGCCTCCTCTTGAGATGCGACGGGAACGCCGGGAACTCTTTCCCGACGAAGCAGGGAAAGGATCCCTCATCTCGAGCTACGAGGCGGAAACGGGGCTCCTCTGGATGTGGGCGGGACCCTCGTGATTCCTCTCGAGTGGAGACGGCTAGGTCGGGGAACTTCTTGATTTGCACCAAGGGTGTGAAGGACCCTTTCGAAGTTCCAGAGGTGAGGTGTGATCAGCCTCGAGACGCCTCAGCGGAAATGGGCCTCATCTCGCCTGGAGGGGAGAACCTCCTGGATTTTCTCGAGTTGCGGCAGGTCTTCTCGAGTTACGACGGGGACCTCAGGGACCCGCTCTGGTGGCCTCAGGAAAGGCCAGTCCCCATGCGAGTTGCTAGGGGACCTCTCGCGATTCCTCTCCCGTCCATGCCGGGGCCTCAGTCCTTGTGTGGAGTCGGGGCCGGAACCTGAGGATTCCTCTCCAGTGTTGCCATGGATCTTGGGGTGCTTCTGAGTCTCCCCAGGGGAGTCAGGCCTCGTCTCGAGTGGGGGCATGCACGTGCGCTTTCCTCCCGAGCTGCAGCAGTAGTGTCACGCTTCCTGTCACGTGGATCAAGGGATCTGTGGCTTTCCCTCGAGGCTGTCCCTCGAGGCTTTCCCACGAGGCTTTCCCACAGGGCTGTGCCACGTGCCACCTTGGTGTGAGTCGATCCTCGGCGTGAAAGACGAGCCGCTGAAGGGAAAAGAGGTTCCTCTGGAATGGACTGAGACATCTGGGGGACTCTTGGAATGGTGGCACGACCCTGGAGTTCCTCTCGCCGTTCCTGTTGAGAGGGCCTCCTCTTGAGATGCGACGGGAACGCCGGGAACTCTTTCCCGACGAAGCAGGGAAAGGATCCCTCATCTCGAGCTACGAGGCGGAAACGGGGCTCCTCTGGATGTGGGCGGGACCCTCGTGATTCCTCTCGAGTGGAGACGGTTAGGTCGGGGAACTTCTTGATTTGCACCAAGGGTGTGAAGGACCCTTTCGAAGTTCCAGAGGTGAGGTGTGATCAGCCTCGAGAAGCCTCAGCGGAAATGGGCCTCATCTCGCCTGGAGGGGAGAACCTCCTGGATTTTCTCGAGTTGCGGCAGGTCTTCTCGAGTTACGACGGGGACCTCAGGGACCCGCTCTGGTGGCCTCAGGAAAGGCCAGTCCCCATGCGAGTTGCTAGGGGACCTCTCGGGATTCCTCTCCCGTCCATGCCGGGGCCTCAGTCCTTGTGTGGAGTCGGGGCCGGAACCTGAGGATTCCTCTCCAGTGTTGCCATGGATCTTGGGGTGCTTCTGAGTCTCCCCAGGGGAGTCAGGCCTCGTCTCGAGTGGGGGCATGCACGTGCGCTTTCCTCCCGAGCTGCAGCAGTAGTGTCACGCTTCCTGTCGCGTGGATCAAGGGATCTGTGGCTTTCCCTCGAGGCTGTCCCTCGAGGCTTTCCCACGAGGCTTTCCCACAGGGCTGTGCCACGTGCCACCTTGGTGTGAGTCGATCCTCGGCGTGAAAGACGAGCCGCTGAAGGGAAAAGAGGTTCCTCTGGAATGGACTGGGACATCTGGGGGACTCTTGGAATGGTGGCACGACCCTGGAGTTCCTCTCGCCGTTCCTGTTGAGAGGGCCTCCTCTTGAGATGCGACGGGAACGCCGGGAACTCTTTCCCGACGAAGCAGGGAAAGGATCCCTCATCTCGAGCTACGAGGCGGAAACGGGGCTCCTCTGGATGTGGGCGGGACCCTCGTGATTCCTCTCGAGTGGAGACGGCTAGGTCGGGGAACTTCTTGATTTGCACCAAGGGTGTGAAGGACCCTTTCGAAGTTCCAGAGGTGAGGTGTGATCAGCCTCGAGACGCCTCAGCGGAAATGGGCCTCATCTCGCCTGGAGGGGAGAACCTCCTGGATTTTCTCGAGTTGCGGCAGGTCTTCTCGAGTTACGACGGGGACCTCAGGGACCCGCTCTGGTGGCCTCAGGAAAGGCCAGTCCCCATGCGAGTTGCTAGGGGACCTCTCGGGATTCCTCTCCCGTCCATGCCGGGGCCTCAGTCCTTGTGTGGAGTCGGGGCCGGAACCTGAGGATTCCTCTCCAGTGTTGCCATGGATCTTGGGGTGCTTCTGAGTCTCCCCAGGGGAGTCAGGCCTCGTCTCGAGTGGGGGCATGCACGTGCGCTTTCCTCCCGAGCTGCAGCAGTAGTGTCACGCTTCCTGTCACGTGGATCAAGGGATCTGTGGCTTTCCCTCGAGGCTGTCCCTCGAGGCTTTCCCACGAGGCTTTCCCACAGGGCTGTGAAACGTGCCACCTTGGTGTGAGTCGATCCTCGGCGTGAAAGACGAGCCGCTGAAGGGAAAAGAGGTTCCTCTGGAATGGACTGAGACATCTGGGGGACTCTTGGAATGGTGGCACGACCCTGGAGTTCCTCTCGCCGTTCCTGTTGAGAGGGCCTCCTCTTGAGATGCGACGGGAACGCCGGGAACTCTTTCCCGACGAAGCAGGGAAAGGATCCCTCATCTCGAGCTACGAGGCGGAAACGGGGCTCCTCTGGATGTGGGCGGGACCCTCGTGATTCCTCTCAAGTGGAGACGGTTAGGTCGGGGAACTTCTTGATTTGCACCAAGGGTGTGAAGGACCCTTTCGAAGTTCCAGAGGTGAGGTGTGATCAGCCTCGAGAAGCCTCAGCGGAAATGGGCCTCATCTCCCCTGGAGGGGAGAACCTCCTGGATTTTCTCGAGTTGCGGCAGGTCTTCTCGAGTTACGACGGGGACCTCAGGGACCCGCTCTGGTGGCCTCAGGAAAGGCCAGTCCCCATGCGAGTTGCTAGGGGACCTCTCGGGATTCCTCTCCCGTCCATGCCGGGGCCTCAGTCCTTGTGTGGAGCCGGGGCCGGAACCTGAGTATTCCTCTCCAGTGTTGCCATGGATCTTGGGGTGCTTCTGAGTCTCCCCAGGGGAGTCAGGCCTCGTCTCGAGTGGGGGCATGCACGTGCGCTTTCCTCCCGAGCTGCAGCAGTAGTGTCACGCTTCCTGTCGCGTGGATCAAGGGATCTGTGGCTTTCCCTCGAGGCTGTCCCTCGAGGCTTTCCCACGAGGCTTTCCCACAGGGCTGTGCCACGTGCCACCTTGGTGTGAGTCGATCCTCGGCGTGAAAGACGAGCCGCTCAAGGGAAAAGAGGTTCCTCTGGAATGGACTGAGACATCTGGGGGACTCTTGGAATGGTGGCACGACCCTGGAGTTCCTCTCGCCGTTCCTGTTGAGAGGGCCTCCTCTTGAGATGCGACGGGAACGCCGGGAACTCTTTCCCGACGAAGCAGGGAAAGGATCCCTCATCTCGAGCTACGAGGCGGAAACGGGGCTCCTCTGGATGTGGGCGGGACCCTCGTGATTCCTCTCGAGTGGAGACGGCTAGGTCGGGGAACTTCTTGATTTGCACCAAGGGTGTGAAGGACCCTTTCGAAGTTCCAGAGGTGAGGTGTGATCAGCCTCGAGACGCCTCAGCGGAAATGGGCCTCATCTCGCCTGGAGGGGAGAACCTCCTGGATTTTCTCGAGTTGCGGCAGGTCTTCTCGAGTTACGACGGGGACCTCAGGGACCCGCTCTGGTGGCCTCAGGAAAGGCCAGTCCCCATGCGAGTTGCTAGGGGACCTCTCGGGATTCCTCTCCCGTCCATGCCGGGGCCTCAGTCCTTGTGTGGAGTCGGGGCCGGAACCTGAGGATTCCTCTCCAGTGTTGCCATGGGTCTTGGGGTGCTTCTGAGTCTCCCCAGGGGAGTCAGGCCTCGTCTCGACTGGGGGCATGCACGTGCGCTTTCCTCCCGAGCTGCAGCAGTAGTGTCACGCTTCCTGTCGCGTGGATCAAGGGATCTGTGGCTTTCCCTCGAGGCTGTCCCTCGAGGCTTTCCCACGAGGCTTTCCCACAGGGCTGTGCCACGTGCCACCTTGGTGTGAGTCGATCCTCGGCGTGAAAGACGAGCCGCTGAAGGGAAAAGAGGTTCCTCTGGAATGGACTGGGACATCTGGGGGACTCTTGGAATGGTGGCACGACCCTGGAGTTCCTCTCGCCGTTCCTGTTGAGAGGGCCTCCTCTTGAGATGCGACGGGAACGCCGGGAACTCTTTCCCGACGAAGCAGGGAAAGGATCCCTCATCTCGAGCTACGAGGCGGAAACGGGGCTCCTCTGGATGTGGGCGGGACCCTCGTGATTCCTCTCGAGTGGAGACGGCTAGGTCGGGGAACTTCTTGATTTGCACCAAGGGTGTGAAGGACCCTTTCGAAGTTCCAGAGGTGAGGTGTGATCAGCCTCGAGACGCCTCAGCGGAAATGGGCCTCATCTCGCCTGGAGGGGAGAACCTCCTGGATTTTCTCGAGTTGCGGCAGGTCTTCTCGAGTTACGACGGGGACCTCAGGGACCCGCTCTGGTGGCCTCAGGAAAGGCCAGTCCCCATGCGAGTTGCTAGGGGACCTCTCGGGATTCCTCTCCCGTCCATGCCGGGGCCTCAGTCCTTGTGTGGAGTCGGGGCCGGAACCTGAGTATTCCTCTCCAGTGTTGCCATGGATCTTGGGGTGCTTCTGAGTCTCCCCAGGGGAGTCAGGCCTCGTCTCGAGTGGGGGCATGCACGTGCGCTTTCCTCCCGAGCTGCAGCAGTAGTGTCACGCTTCCTGTCACGTGGATCAAGGGATCTGTGGCTTTCCCTCGAGGCTGTCCCTCGAGGCTTTCCCACGAGGCTTTCCCACAGGGCTGTGCCACGTGCCACCTTGGTGTGAGTCGATCCTCGGCGTGAAAGACGAGCCGCTGAAGGGAAAAGAGGTTCCTCTGGAATGGACTGAGACATCTGGGGGACTCTTGGAATGGTGGCACGACCCTGGAGTTCCTCTCGCCGTTCCTGTTGAGAGGGCCTCCTCTTGAGATGCGACGGGAACGCCGGGAACTCTTTCCCGACGAAGCAGGGAAAGGATCCCTCATCTCGAGCTACGAGGCGGAAACGGGGCTCCTCTGGATGTGGGCGGGACCCTCGTGATTCCTCTCGAGTGGAGACGGTTAGGTCGGGGAACTTCTTGATTTGCACCAAGGGTGTGAAGGACCCTTTCGAAGTTCCAGAGGTGAGGTGTGATCAGCCTCGAGAAGCCTCAGCGGAAATGGGCCTCATCTCGCCTGGAGGGGAGAACCTCCTGGATTTTCTCGAGTTGCGGCAGGTCTTCTCGAGTTACGACGGGGACCTCAGGGACCCGCTCTGGTGGCCTCAGGAAAGGCCAGTCCCCATGCGAGTTGCTAGGGGACCTCTCGGGATTCCTCTCCCGTCCATGCCGGGGCCTCAGTCCTTGTGTGGAGTCGGGGCCGGAACCTGAGGATTCCTCTCCAGTGTTGCCATGGATCTTGGGGTGCTTCTGAGTCTCCCCAGGGGAGTCAGGCCTCGTCTCGAGTGTGGGCATGCACGTGCGCTTTCCTCCCGAGCTGCAGCAGTAGTGTCACGCTTCCTGTCGCGTGGATCAAGGGATCTGTGGCTTTCCCTCGAGGCTGTCCCTCGAGGCTTTCCCACGAGGCTTTCCCACAGGGCTGTGCCACGTGCCACCTTGGTGTGAGTCGATCCTCGGCGTGAAAGACGAGCCGCTGAAGGGAAAAGAGGTTCCTCTGGAATGGACTGGGACATCTGGGGGACTCTTGGAATGGTGGCACGACCCTGGAGTTCCTCTCGCCGTTCCTGTTGAGAGGGCCTCCTCTTGAGATGCGACGGGAACGCCGGGAACTCTTTCCCGACGAAGCAGGGAAAGGATCCCTCATCTCGAGCTACGAGGCGGAAACGGGGCTCCTCTGGATGTGGGCGGGACCCTCGTGATTGCTCTCGAGTGGAGACGGGTATGTCGGGGAACTTGTTGATTTGCACCAAGGGTGTGAAGGACCCTTTCGAAGTTCCAGAGGTGAGGTGTGATCAGCCTCGAGACGCCTCAGCGGAAATGGGCCTCATCTCGCCTGGAGGGGAGAACCTCCTGGATTTTCTCGAGTTGCGGCAGGTCTTCTCGAGTTACGACGGGGACCTCAGGGACCCGCTCTGGTGGCCTCAGGAAAGGCCAGTCCCCATGCGAGTTGCTAGGGGACCTCTCGGGATTCCTCTCCCGTCCATGCCGGGGCCTCAGTCCTTGTGTGGAGTCGGGGCCGGAACCTGAGGATTCCTCTCCAGTGTTGCCATGGATCTTGGGGTGCTTCTGAGTCTCCCCAGGGGAGTCAGGCCTCGTCTCGAGTGGGGGCATGCACGTGCGCTTTCCTCCCGAGCTGCAGCAGTAGTGTCACGCTTCCTGTCACGTGGATCAAGGGATCTGTGGCTTTCCCTCGAGGCTGTCCCTCGAGGCTTTCCCACGAGGCTTTCCCACAGGGCTGTGAAACGTGCCACCTTGGTGTGAGTCGATCCTCGGCGTGAAAGACGAGCCGCTGAAGGGAAAAGAGGTTCCTCTGGAATGGACTGAGACATCTGGGGGACTCTTGGAATGGTGGCACGACCCTGGAGTTCCTCTCGCCGTTCCTGTTGAGAGGGCCTCCTCTTGAGATGCGACGGGAACGCCGGGAACTCTTTCCCGACGAAGCAGGGAAAGGATCCCTCATCTCGAGCTACGAGGCGGAAACGGGGCTCCTCTGGATGTGGGCGGGACCCTCGTGATTCCTCTCAAGTGGAGACGGTTAGGTCGGGGAACTTCTTGATTTGCACCAAGGGTGTGAAGGACCCTTTCGAAGTTCCAGAGGTGAGGTGTGATCAGCCTCGAGAAGCCTCAGCGGAAATGGGCCTCATCTCCCCTGGAGGGGAGAACCTCCTGGATTTTCTCGAGTTGCGGCAGGTCTTCTCGAGTTACGACGGGGACCTCAGGGACCCGCTCTGGTGGCCTCAGGAAAGGCCAGTCCCCATGCGAGTTGCTAGGGGACCTCTCGGGATTCCTCTCCCGTCCATGCCGGGGCCTCAGTCCTTGTGTGGAGCCGGGGCCGGAACCTGAGTATTCCTCTCCAGTGTTGCCATGGATCTTGGGGTGCTTCTGAGTCTCCCCAGGGGAGTCAGGCCTCGTCTCGAGTGGGGGCATGCACGTGCGCTTTCCTCCCGAGCTGCAGCAGTAGTGTCACGCTTCCTGTCGCGTGGATCAAGGGATCTGTGGCTTTCCCTCGAGGCTGTCCCTCGAGGCTTTCCCACGAGGCTTTCCCACAGGGCTGTGCCACGTGCCACCTTGGTGTGAGTCGATCCTCGGCGTGAAAGACGAGCCGCTCAAGGGAAAAGAGGTTCCTCTGGAATGGACTGAGACATCTGGGGGACTCTTGGAATGGTGGCACGACCCTGGAGTTCCTCTCGCCGTTCCTGTTGAGAGGGCCTCCTCTTGAGATGCGACGGGAACGCCGGGAACTCTTTCCCGACGAAGCAGGGAAAGGATCCCTCATCTCGAGCTACGAGGCGGAAACGGGGCTCCTCTGGATGTGGGCGGGACCCTCGTGATTCCTCTCGAGTGGAGACGGCTAGGTCGGGGAACTTCTTGATTTGCACCAAGGGTGTGAAGGACCCTTTCGAAGTTCCAGAGGTGAGGTGTGATCAGCCTCGAGACGCCTCAGCGGAAATGGGCCTCATCTCGCCTGGAGGGGAGAACCTCCTGGATTTTCTCGAGTTGCGGCAGGTCTTCTCGAGTTACGACGGGGACCTCAGGGACCCGCTCTGGTGGCCTCAGGAAAGGCCAGTCCCCATGCGAGTTGCTAGGGGACCTCTCGGGATTCCTCTCCCGTCCATGCCGGGGCCTCAGTCCTTGTGTGGAGTCGGGGCCGGAACCTGAGGATTCCTCTCCAGTGTTGCCATGGATCTTGGGGTGCTTCTGAGTCTCCCCAGGGGAGTCAGGCCTCGTCTCGAGTGGGGGCATGCACGTGCGCTTTCCTCCCGAGCTGCAGCAGTAGTGTCACGCTTCCTGTCACGTGGATCAAGGGATCTGTGGCTTTCCCTCGAGGCTGTCCCTCGAGGCTTTCCCACGAGGCTTTCCCACAGGGCTGTGAAACGTGCCACCTTGGTGTGAGTCGATCCTCGGCGTGAAAGACGAGCCGCTGAAGGGAAAAGAGGTTCCTCTGGAATGGACTGAGACATCTGGGGGACTCTTGGAATGGTGGCACGACCCTGGAGTTCCTCTCGCCGTTCCTGTTGAGAGGGCCTCCTCTTGAGATGCGACGGGAACGCCGGGAACTCTTTCCCGACGAAGCAGGGAAAGGATCCCTCATCTCGAGCTACGAGGCGGAAACGGGGCTCCTCTGGATGTGGGCGGGACCCTCGTGATTCCTCTCAAGTGGAGACGGTTAGGTCGGGGAACTTCTTGATTTGCACCAAGGGTGTGAAGGACCCTTTCGAAGTTCCAGAGGTGAGGTGTGATCAGCCTCGAGAAGCCTCAGCGGAAATGGGCCTCATCTCCCCTGGAGGGGAGAACCTCCTGGATTTTCTCGAGTTGCGGCAGGTCTTCTCGAGTTACGACGGGGACCTCAGGGACCCGCTCTGGTGGCCTCAGGAAAGGCCAGTCCCCATGCGAGTTGCTAGGGGACCTCTCGGGATTCCTCTCCCGTCCATGCCGGGGCCTCAGTCCTTGTGTGGAGCCGGGGCCGGAACCTGAGTATTCCTCTCCAGTGTTGCCATGGATCTTGGGGTGCTTCTGAGTCTCCCCAGGGGAGTCAGGCCTCGTCTCGAGTGGGGGCATGCACGTGCGCTTTCCTCCCGAGCTGCAGCAGTAGTGTCACGCTTCCTGTCGCGTGGATCAAGGGATCTGTGGCTTTCCCTCGAGGCTGTCCCTCGAGGCTTTCCCACGAGGCTTTCCCACAGGGCTGTGCCACGTGCCACCTTGGTGTGAGTCGATCCTCGGCGTGAAAGACGAGCCGCTCAAGGGAAAAGAGGTTCCTCTGGAATGGACTGAGACATCTGGGGGACTCTTGGAATGGTGGCACGACCCTGGAGTTCCTCTCGCCGTTCCTGTTGAGAGGGCCTCCTCTTGAGATGCGACGGGAACGCCGGGAACTCTTTCCCGACGAAGCAGGGAAAGGATCCCTCATCTCGAGCTACGAGGCGGAAACGGGGCTCCTCTGGATGTGGGCGGGACCCTCGTGATTCCTCTCGAGTGGAGACGGCTAGGTCGGGGAACTTCTTGATTTGCACCAAGGGTGTGAAGGACCCTTTCGAAGTTCCAGAGGTGAGGTGTGATCAGCCTCGAGACGCCTCAGCGGAAATGGGCCTCATCTCGCCTGGAGGGGAGAACCTCCTGGATTTTCTCGAGTTGCGGCAGGTCTTCTCGAGTTACGACGGGGACCTCAGGGACCCGCTCTGGTGGCCTCAGGAAAGGCCAGTCCCCATGCGAGTTGCTAGGGGACCTCTCGGGATTCCTCTCCCGTCCATGCCGGGGCCTCAGTCCTTGTGTGGAGTCGGGGCCGGAACCTGAGGATTCCTCTCCAGTGTTGCCATGGGTCTTGGGGTGCTTCTGAGTCTCCCCAGGGGAGTCAGGCCTCGTCTCGACTGGGGGCATGCACGTGCGCTTTCCTCCCGAGCTGCAGCAGTAGTGTCACGCTTCCTGTCGCGTGGATCAAGGGATCTGTGGCTTTCCCTCGAGGCTGTCCCTCGAGGCTTTCCCACGAGGCTTTCCCACAGGGCTGTGCCACGTGCCACCTTGGTGTGAGTCGATCCTCGGCGTGAAAGACGAGCCGCTGAAGGGAAAAGAGGTTCCTCTGGAATGGACTGGGACATCTGGGGGACTCTTGGAATGGTGGCACGACCCTGGAGTTCCTCTCGCCGTTCCTGTTGAGAGGGCCTCCTCTTGAGATGCGACGGGAACGCCGGGAACTCTTTCCCGACGAAGCAGGGAAAGGATCCCTCATCTCGAGCTACGAGGCGGAAACGGGGCTCCTCTGGATGTGGGCGGGACCCTCGTGATTCCTCTCGAGTGGAGACGGCTAGGTCGGGGAACTTCTTGATTTGCACCAAGGGTGTGAAGGACCCTTTCGAAGTTCCAGAGGTGAGGTGTGATCAGCCTCGAGACGCCTCAGCGGAAATGGGCCTCATCTCGCCTGGAGGGGAGAACCTCCTGGATTTTCTCGAGTTGCGGCAGGTCTTCTCGAGTTACGACGGGGACCTCAGGGACCCGCTCTGGTGGCCTCAGGAAAGGCCAGTCCCCATGCGAGTTGCTAGGGGACCTCTCGGGATTCCTCTCCCGTCCATGCCGGGGCCTCAGTCCTTGTGTGGAGTCGGGGCCGGAACCTGAGTATTCCTCTCCAGTGTTGCCATGGATCTTGGGGTGCTTCTGAGTCTCCCCAGGGGAGTCAGGCCTCGTCTCGAGTGGGGGCATGCACGTGCGCTTTCCTCCCGAGCTGCAGCAGTAGTGTCACGCTTCCTGTCACGTGGATCAAGGGATCTGTGGCTTTCCCTCGAGGCTGTCCCTCGAGGCTTTCCCACGAGGCTTTCCCACAGGGCTGTGCCACGTGCCACCTTGGTGTGAGTCGATCCTCGGCGTGAAAGACGAGCCGCTGAAGGGAAAAGAGGTTCCTCTGGAATGGACTGAGACATCTGGGGGGCTCTTGGAATGGTGGCACGACCCTGGAGTTCCTCTCGCCGTTCCTGTTGAGAGGGCCTCCTCTTGAGATGCGACGGGAACGCCGGGAACTCTTTCCCGACGAAGCAGGGAAAGGATCCCTCATCTCGAGCTACGAGGCGGAAACGGGGCTCCTCTGGATGTGGGCGGGACCCTCGTGATTCCTCTCGAGTGGAGACGGTTAGGTCGGGGAACTTCTTGATTTGCACCAAGGGTGTGAAGGACCCTTTCGAAGTTCCAGAGGTGAGGTGTGATCAGCCTCGAGAAGCCTCAGCGGAAATGGGCCTCATCTCGCCTGGAGGGGAGAACCTCCTGGATTTTCTCGAGTTGCGGCAGGTCTTCTCGAGTTACGACGGGGACCTCAGGGACCCGCTCTGGTGGCCTCAGGAAAGGCCAGTCCCCATGCGAGTTGCTAGGGGACCTCTCGGGATTCCTCTCCCGTCCATGCCGGGGCCTCAGTCCTTGTGTGGAGTCGGGGCCGGAACCTGAGGATTCCTCTCCAGTGTTGCCATGGATCTTGGGGTGCTTCTGAGTCTCCCCAGGGGAGTCAGGCCTCGTCTCGAGTGTGGGCATGCACGTGCGCTTTCCTCCCGAGCTGCAGCAGTAGTGTCACGCTTCCTGTCGCGTGGATCAAGGGATCTGTGGCTTTCCCTCGAGGCTGTCCCTCGAGGCTTTCCCACGAGGCTTTCCCACAGGGCTGTGCCACGTGCCACCTTGGTGTGAGTCGATCCTCGGCGTGAAAGACGAGCCGCTGAAGGGAAAAGAGGTTCCTCTGGAATGGACTGGGACATCTGGGGGACTCTTGGAATGGTGGCACGACCCTGGAGTTCCTCTCGCCGTTCCTGTTGAGAGGGCCTCCTCTTGAGATGCGACGGGAACGCCGGGAACTCTTTCCCGACGAAGCAGGGAAAGGATCCCTCATCTCGAGCTACGAGGCGGAAACGGGGCTCCTCTGGATGTGGGCGGGACCCTCGTGATTCCTCTCGAGTGGAGACGGCTAGGTCGGGGAACTTCTTGATTTGCACCAAGGGTGTGAAGGACCCTTTCGAAGTTCCAGAGGTGAGGTGTGATCAGCCTCGAGACGCCTCAGCGGAAATGGGCCTCATCTCGCCTGGAGGGGAGAACCTCCTGGATTTTCTCGAGTTGCGGCAGGTCTTCTCGAGTTACGACGGGGACCTCAGGGACCCGCTCTGGTGGCCTCAGGAAAGGCCAGTCCCCATGCGAGTTGCTAGGGGACCTCTCGGGATTCCTCTCCCGTCCATGCCGGGGCCTCAGTCCTTGTGTGGAGTCGGGGCCGGAACCTGAGGATTCCTCTCCAGTGTTGCCATGGATCTTGGGGTGCTTCTGAGTCTCCCCAGGGGAGTCAGGCCTCGTCTCGAGTGGGGGCATGCACGTGCGCTTTCCTCCCGAGCTGCAGCAGTAGTGTCACGCTTCCTGTCACGTGGATCAAGGGATCTGTGGCTTTCCCTCGAGGCTGTCCCTCGAGGCTTTCCCACGAGGCTTTCCCACAGGGCTGTGAAACGTGCCACCTTGGTGTGAGTCGATCCTCGGCGTGAAAGACGAGCCGCTGAAGGGAAAAGAGGTTCCTCTGGAATGGACTGAGACATCTGGGGGACTCTTGGAATGGTGGCACGACCCTGGAGTTCCTCTCGCCGTTCCTGTTGAGAGGGCCTCCTCTTGAGATGCGACGGGAACGCCGGGAACTCTTTCCCGACGAAGCAGGGAAAGGATCCCTCATCTCGAGCTACGAGGCGGAAACGGGGCTCCTCTGGATGTGGGCGGGACCCTCGTGATTCCTCTCAAGTGGAGACGGTTAGGTCGGGGAACTTCTTGATTTGCACCAAGGGTGTGAAGGACCCTTTCGAAGTTCCAGAGGTGAGGTGTGATCAGCCTCGAGAAGCCTCAGCGGAAATGGGCCTCATCTCCCCTGGAGGGGAGAACCTCCTGGATTTTCTCGAGTTGCGGCAGGTCTTCTCGAGTTACGACGGGGACCTCAGGGACCCGCTCTGGTGGCCTCAGGAAAGGCCAGTCCCCATGCGAGTTGCTAGGGGACCTCTCGGGATTCCTCTCCCGTCCATGCCGGGGCCTCAGTCCTTGTGTGGAGCCGGGGCCGGAACCTGAGTATTCCTCTCCAGTGTTGCCATGGATCTTGGGGTGCTTCTGAGTCTCCCCAGGGGAGTCAGGCCTCGTCTCGAGTGGGGGCATGCACGTGCGCTTTCCTCCCGAGCTGCAGCAGTAGTGTCACGCTTCCTGTCGCGTGGATCAAGGGATCTGTGGCTTTCCCTCGAGGCTGTCCCTCGAGGCTTTCCCACGAGGCTTTCCCACAGGGCTGTGCCACGTGCCACCTTGGTGTGAGTCGATCCTCGGCGTAAAGACGAGCCGCTCAAGGGAAAAGAGGTTCCTCTGGAATGGACTGAGACATCTGGGGGACTCTTGGAATGGTGGCACGACCCTGGAGTTCCTCTCGCCGTTCCTGTTGAGAGGGCCTCCTCTTGAGATGCGACGGGAACGCCGGGAACTCTTTCCCGACGAAGCAGGGAAAGGATCCCTCATCTCGAGCTACGAGGCGGAAACGGGGCTCCTCTGGATGTGGGCGGGACCCTCGTGATTCCTCTCGAGTGGAGACGGCTAGGTCGGGGAACTTCTTGATTTGCACCAAGGGTGTGAAGGACCCTTTCGAAGTTCCAGAGGTGAGGTGTGATCAGCCTCGAGACGCCTCAGCGGAAATGGGCCTCATCTCGCCTGGAGGGGAGAACCTCCTGGATTTTCTCGAGTTGCGGCAGGTCTTCTCGAGTTACGACGGGGACCTCAGGGACCCGCTCTGGTGGCCTCAGGAAAGGCCAGTCCCCATGCGAGTTGCTAGGGGACCTCTCGGGATTCCTCTCCCGTCCATGCCGGGGCCTCAGTCCTTGTGTGGAGTCGGGGCCGGAACCTGAGGATTCCTCTCCAGTGTTGCCATGGATCTTGGGGTGCTTCTGAGTCTCCCCAGGGGAGTCAGGCCTCGTCTCGAGTGGGGGCATGCACGTGCGCTTTCCTCCCGAGCTGCAGCAGTAGTGTCACGCTTCCTGTCGCGTGGATCAAGGGATCTGTGGCTTTCCCTCGAGGCTGTCCCTCGAGGCTTTCCCACGAGGCTTTCCCACAGGGCTGTGCCACGTGCCACCTTGGTGTGAGTCGATCCTCGGCGTGAAAGACGAGCCGCTGAAGGGAAAAGAGGTTCCTCTGGAATGGACTGGGACATCTGGGGGACTCTTGGAATGGTGGCACGACCCTGGAGTTCCTCTCGCCGTTCCTGTTGAGAGGGCCTCCTCTTGAGATGCGACGGGAACGCCGGGAACTCTTTCCCGACGAAGCAGGGAAAGGATCCCTCATCTCGAGCTACGAGGCGGAAACGGGGCTCCTCTGGATGTGGGCGGGACCCTCGTGATTCCTCTCGAGTGGAGACGGTTAGGTCGGGTAACTTCTTGATTTGCACCAAGGGTGTGAAGGACCCTTTCGAAGTTCCAGAGGTGAGGTGTGATCAGCCTCGAGAAGCCTCAGCGGAAATGGGCCTCATCTCGCCTGGAGGGGAGAACCTCCTGGATTTTCTCGAGTTGCGGCAGGTCTTCTCGAGTTACGACGGGGACCTCAGGGACCCGCTCTGGTGGCCTCAGGAAAGGCCAGTCCCCATGCGAGTTGCTAGGGGACCTCTCGGGATTCCTCTCCCGTCCATGCCGGGGCCTCAGTCCTTGTGTGGAGTCGGGGCCGGAACCTGAGGATTCCTCTCCAGTGTTGCCATGGATCTTGGGGTGCTTCTGAGTCTCCCCAGGGGAGTCAGGCCTCGTCTCGAGTGGGGGCATGCACGTGCGCTTTCCTCCCGAGCTGCAGCAGTAGTGTCACGCTTCCTGTCGCGTGGATCAAGGGATCTGTGGCTTTCCCTCGAGGCTGTCCCTCGAGGCTTTGCCACGAGGCTTTCCCACAGGGCTGTGCCACGTGCCACCTTGGTGTGAGTCGATCCTCGGCGTGAAAGACGAGCCGCTGAAGGGAAAAGAGGTTCCTCTGGAATGGACTGGGACATCTGGGGGACTCTTGGAATGGTGGCACGACCCTGGAGTTCCTCTCGCCGTTCCTGTTGAGAGGGCCTCCTCTTGAGATGCGACGGGAACGCCGGGAACTCTTTCCCGAAGAAGCAGGGAAAGGATCCCTCATCTCGAGCTACGAGGCGGAAACGGGGCTCCTCTGGATGTGGGCGGGACCCTCGTGATTCCTCTCGAGTGGAGACGGGTATGTCGGGGAACTTCTTGATTTGCACCAAGGGTGTGAAGGACCCTTTCGAAGTTCCAGAGGTGAGGTGTGATCAGCCTCGAGATGCCTCAGCGGAAATGGGCCTCATCTCGCCTGGAGGGGAGAACCTCCTGGATTTTCTCGAGTTGCGGCAGGTCTTCTCGAGTTACGACGGGGACCTCAGGGACCCGCTCTGGTGGCCTCAGGAAAGGCCAGTCCCCATGCGAGTTGCTAGGGGACCTCTCGGGATTCCTCTCCCGTCCATGCCGGGGCCTCAGTCCTTGTGTGGAGTCGGGGCCGGAACCTGAGGATTCCTCTCCAGTGATGCCATGGATCTTGGGGTGCTTCTGAGTCTCCCCAGGGGAGTCAGGCCTCGTCTCGATTGGGGGCATGCACGTGCGCTTTCCTCCCGAGCTGCAGCAGTAGTGTCACGCTTCCTGTCACGTGGATCAAGGGATCTGTGGCTTTCCCTCGAGGCTTTCCCACGAGGCTTTCCCACAGGGCTGTGCCACGTGCCACCTTGGTGTGAGTCGATCCTCGGCGTGAAAGACGAGCCGGTGAAGGGAAAAGAGGTTCCTCTGGAATGGACTGAGACATCTGGGGGACTCTTGGAATGGTGGCACGACGCTGGAGTTCCACTCGCCGTTCCTGTTGACAGGGCCTCCTCTTGAGATGCGACGGGAACGCCGGGAACTCTTTCCCGACGAAGCAGGGAAAGGATCCCTCATCTCGAGCTACGAGGCGGAAACGGGGCTCCTCTGGATGTGGGCGGGACCCTCGTGATTGCTCTCGAGTGGAGACGGGTATGTCGGGGAACTTGTTGATTTGCACCAAGGGTGTGAAGGACCCTTTTGAAGTTCCAGAGGTGAGGTGTGATCAGCCTCGAGACGCCTCAGCAGAAATGGGCCTCATCTCGCCTGGAGGGGAGAACCTCCTGGATTTTCTCGAGTTGCGGCAGGTCTTCTCGAGTTACGACGGGGACCTCAGGGACCCGCTCTGGTGGCCTCAGGAAAGGCCAGTCCCCATGCGAGTTGCTAGGGGACCTCTCGGGATTCCTCTCCCGTCCATGCCGGGGCCTCAGTCCTTGTGTGGAGTCGGGGCCGGAACCTGAGGATTCCTCTCCAGTGTTGCCATGGATCTTGGGGTGCCTCTGAGTCTCCCCAGGGGAGTCAGGCCTCGTCTCGAGTGGGGGCATGCACGTGCGCTTTCCTCCCGAGCTGCAGCAGTAGTGTCACGCTTCCTGTCACGTGGATCAAGGGATCTGTGGCTTTCCCACGAGGCTTTCCGACAGGGTTGTGCCACGTGTCACCTTAGTGTGAGTCGATCCTCGGCGTGAAAGACGAGCCGGTGAAGGGAAAAGAGGTTCCTCTGGAATGGACTGAGACATCTGGGGGACTCTTGGAATGGTGGCACGACCTTGGAGTTCCTCTCGCCGTTCCTGTTGAGAGGGCCTCCTCTTGAGATGCGACGGGAACGCCGGGAACTCTTTCCCGACGAAGCAGGGAAAGGATCCCTCATCTCGAGCTACGAGGCGGAAACGGGGCTCCTCTGGATGTGGGCGGGACCCTCGTGATTCCTCTCGTGTGGAGACGGCTATGTCGGGGAACTTCTTGATTTGCACCAAGGGTGTGAAGGACCCTTTCGAAGTTCCAGAGGTGAGGTGTGATCAGCCTCGTGACGCCTCATTGGAAATGGGCCTCATCTCGCCTGGAGGGGAGAACCTCCTGGATTTTCTCGAGTTGCGGCAGGTCTTCTCGAGTTACGACGGGGACCTCAGGGACCCGCTCTGGTGGCCTCAGGAAAGGCCAGTCCCCATGCGAGTTGCTAGGGGACCTCTCGGGATTCCTCTCCCGTCCATGCCGGGGCCTCAGTCCTTGTGTGGAGTCGGGGCCTGAACCTGAGGATTCCTCTCCAGTGTTGCCATGGATCTTGGGGTGCTTCTGAGTCTCCCCAGGGGAGTCAGGCCTCGTCTCGATTGGGGGCATGCACGTGCGCTTTCCTCCCGAGCTGCAGCAGTAGTGTCACGCTTCCTGTCACGTGGATCAAGGGATCTGTGGCTTTCCCTCGAGGCTGTCCCTCGAGGCTTTCCCACGAGGCTTTCCCACAGGGCTGTGCCACGTGCCACCTTGGTGTGAGTCGATCCTCGGCGTGAAAGACGAGCCGGTGAAGGGAAAAGAGGTTCCTCTGGAATGGACTGAGACATCTGGGGGACTCTTGGAATGGTGGCACGACCCTGGAGTTCCTCTCGCCGTTCCTGTTGACAGGGCCTCCTCTTGAGATGCGACAGGAACGCCGGGAACTCTTTCCCGACGAAGCAGGGAAAGGATCCCTCATCTCGAGCTACGAGGCGGAAACGGGGCTCCTCTGGATGTGGGCGGGACCCTCGTGATTGCTCTCGAGTGGAGACGGGTATGTCGGGGAACTTGTTGATTTGCACCAAGGGTGTGAAGGACCCTTTTGAAGTTCCAGAGGTGAGGTGTGATCAGCCTCGAGACGCCTCAGCAGAAATGGGCCTCATCTCGCCTGGAGGGGAGAACCTCCTGGATTTTCTCGAGTTGCGGCAGGTCTTCTCGTGTTACGACGGGGATCTCAGGGACCCGCTCTGGTGGCCTCAGGAAAGGCCAGTCCCCATGCGAGTTGCTAGGGGACCTCTCGGGATTCCTCTCCCGTCCATGCCGGGGCCTCAGTCCTTGTGTGGAGTCGGGGCCGGAACCTGAGGATTCCTCTCCAGTGTTGCCATGGATCTTGGGGTGCTTCTGAGTCTCCCCAGGGGAGTCAGGCCTCGTCTCGAGTGGGGGCATGCACGTGCGCTTTCCTCCCGAGCTGCAGCAGTAGTGTCACGCTTCCTGTCACGTGGATCAAGGGATCTGTGGCTTTCCCTCAAGGCTGTCCCTCGAGGCTTTCCCACGAGTCTTTCCCACAGGGCTGTGCCACGTGCCACCTTGGTGTGAGTCGATCCTCGGCGTGAAAGACGAGCCGGTGAAGGGAAAAGAGGTTCCTCTGGAATGGACTGAGACATCTGGGGGACTCTTGGAATGGTGGCACGACCCTGGAGTTCCTCTCGCCGTTCCTGTTGAGAGGGCCTCCTCTTGAGATGCGACGGGAACGCCGGGAACTCTTTCCCGACGAAGCAGGGAAAGGATCCCTCATCTCGAGCTACGAGGCGGAAACGGGGCTCCTCTGGATGTGGGCGGGACCCTCGTGATTCCTCTCGAGTGGAGACGGATATGTCGGGGAACTTCTTGATTTGCACCAAGGGTGTGAAGGACCCTTTCGAAGTTCCAGAGGGGAGGTGTGATCAGCCTCGAGACGCCTCAGCGGAAATGGGCCTCATCTCGCCTGGAGGGGAGAACCTCCTGGATTTTCTGGAGTTGCGGCAGGTCTTCTCGAGTTACGACGGGGACCTCAGGGACCCACTATGGTGGCCTCAGGAAAGGCCAGTCCCCATGCGAGTTGCTAGGGGACCTCTCGGGATTCCTCTCCCGTCCATGCCGGGGCCTCAGTCCTTGTGTGGAGTCGGGGCCGGAACCTGAGGATTCCTCTCCAGTGTTGCCGTGGATCTTGGGGTGCTTCTGAGTCTCCCCAGGGGAGTCAGGCCTCGTCTCGAGTGGGGGCATGCACGTGCGCTTTCCTCCCGAGCTGCAGCAGTAGTGTCACGCTTCCTGTCACGTGGATCAAGGGATCTGTGGCTTTCCCTCGAGGCTGTCCCTCGAGGCTTTCCCACGAGGCTTTCCCACAGGGCTGTGCCACGTGCCACCTTGGTGTGAGTCGATCCTCGGCGTGAAAGACGAGCCGCTGAAGGGAAAAGAGGTTCCTCTGGAATGGACTGAGACATCTGGGGGACTCTTGGAATGGTGGCACGACCCTGGAGTTCCTCTCGCCGTTCCTGTTGAGAGGGCCTCCTCTTGAGATGCGACGGGAACGCCGGGAACTCTTTCCCGACGAAGCAGGGAAAGGATCCCTCATCTCGAGCTACGAGGCGGAAACGGGGCTCCTCTGGATGTGGGCGGGACCCTCGTGATTCCTCTCGAGTGGAGACGGCTAGGTCGGGTAACTTCTTGATTTGCACCAAGGGTGTGAAGGACCCTTTCGAAGTTCCAGAGGGGAGGTGTGATCAGCCTCGAGACGCCTCAGCGGAAATGGGCCTCATCTCGCCTGGAGGGGAGAACCTCCTGGATTTTCTCGAGTTGCGGCAGGTCTTCTCGAGTTACGACGGGGACCTCAGGGACCCGCTCTGGTGGCCTCAGGAAAGGCCAGTCCCCATGCGAGTTGCTAGGGGACCTCTCGGGATTCCTCTCCCGTCCATGCCGGGGCCTCAGTCCTTGTGTGGAGTCGGGGCCGGAACCTGAGGATTCCTCTCCAGTGTTGCCGTGGATCTTGGGGTGCTTCTGAGTCTCCCCAGGGGAGTCAGGCCTCGTCTCGAGTGGGGGCATGCACGTGCGCTTTCCTCCCGAGCTGCAGCAGTAGTGTCACGCTTCCTGTCACGTGGATCAAGGGATCTGTGGCTTTCCCTCGAGGCTGTCCCTCGAGGCTTTCCCAAGAGGCTTTCCCACAGGGCTGTGCCACGTGCCACCTTGGTGTGAGTCGATCCTCGGCGTGAAAGACGAGCCGCTGAAGGGAAAAGAGGTTCCTCTGGAATGGACTGAGACATCTGGGGGACTCTTGGAATGGTGGCACGACCCTGGAGTTCCTCTCGCCGTTCCTGTTGAGAGGGCCTCCTCTTGAGATGCGACGGGAACGCCGGGAACTCTTTCCCGACGAAGCAGGGAAAGGATCCCTCATCTCGAGCTACGAGGCGGAAACGGGGCTCCTCTGGATGTGGGCGGGACCCTCGTGATTCCTCTCGAGTGGAGACGGCTAGGTCGGGTAACTTCTTGATTTGCACCAAGGGTGTGAAGGACCCTTTCGAAGTTCCAGAGGGGAGGTGTGATCAGCCTCGAGACGCCTCAGCGGAAATGGGCCTCATCTCGCCTGGAGGGGAGAACCTCCTGGATTTTCTCGAGTTGCGGCAGGTCTTCTCGAGTTACGACGGGGACCTCAGGGACCCGCTCTGGTGGCCTCAGGAAAGGCCAGTCCCCATGCGAGTTGCTAGGGGACCTCTCGGGATTCCTCTCCCATCCATGCCGGGGCCTGAGTCCTTGTGTGGAGTCGGGGCCGGAACCTGAGGATTCCTCTCCAGTGTTGCCATGGATCTTGGGGTGCTTCTGAGTCTCCCCAGGGGAGTCAGGCCTCGTCTCGAGTGGGGGCATGCACGTGCGCTTTCCTCCCGAGCTGCAGCAGTAGTGTCACGCTTCCTGTCACGTGGATCAAGGGATCTGTGGCTTTCCGTCGAGGCTGTCCCTCGAGGCTTTCCCACGAGGCTTTCCCACAGGGCTGTGCCACGTGCCACCTTGGTGTGAGTCAATCCTCGGCGTGAAAGACGAGCCGCTGAAGGGAAAAGAGGTTCCTCTGGAATGGACTGAGACATCTGGGGGACTCTTGGAATGGTGGCACGACCCTGGAGTTCCTCTCGCCGTTCCTGTTGAGAGGGCCTCCTCTTGAGATGCGACGGGAACGCCGGGAACTCTTTCCCGAAGAAGCAGGGAAAGGATCCCTCATCTCGAGCTACGAGGCGGAAACGGGGCTCCTCTGGATGTGGGCGGGACCCTCGTGATTCCTCTCGAGTGGAGACGGGTATGTCGGGGAACTTCTTGATTTGCACGAAGGGTGTGAAGGACCCTTTCGAAGTTCCAGAGGGGAGGTGTGATCAGCCTCGAGACGCCTCAGCGGAAATGGGCCTCATCTCGCCTGGAGGGGAGAACCTCCTGGATTTTCTGGAGTTGCTGCAGGTCTTCTCGAGTTACGACGGGGACCTCAGGGACCCACTCTGGTGGCCTCAGGAAAGGCCAGTCCCCATGCGAGTTGCTAGGGGACCTCTCGGGATTCCTCTCCCGTCATGCCGGGGCCTCAGTCCTTGTGTGGAGTCGGGGCCGGAACCTGAGGATTCCTCTCCAGTGTTGCCATGGATCTTGGGGTGCTTCTGAGTCTCCCCAGGGGAGTCAGGCCTCGTCTCGAGTGGGGGCATGCACGTGCGCTTTCCTCCCGAGCTGCAGCAGTAGTGTCACGCTTCCTGTCACGTGGATCAAGGGATCTGTGGCTTTCCCTCGAGGCTGTCCCTCGAGGCTTTCCCACGAGGCTTTCCCACAGGGCTGTGCCACGTGCCACCTTGGTGTGAGTCGATCCTCGGCGTGAAAGACGAGCCGCTGAAGGGAAAAGAGGTTCCTCTGGAATGGACTGAGACATCTGGGGGACTCTTGGAATGGTGGCACGACCCTGGAGTTCCTCTCGCCGTTCCTGTTGAGAGGGCCTCCTCTTGAGATGCGACGGGAACGCCGGGAACTCTTTCCCGACGAAGCAGGGAAAGGATCCCTCATCTCGAGCTACGAGGCGGAAACGGGGCTCCTCTGGATGTGGGCGGGACCCTCGTGATTCCTCTCGAGTGGAGACGGCTAGGTCGGGTAACTTCTTGATTTGCACCAAGGGTGTGAAGGACCCTTTCGAAGTTCCAGAGGGGAGGTGTGATCAGCCTCGAGACGCCTCAGCGGAAATGGGCCTCATCTCGCCTGGAGGGGAGAACCTCCTGGATTTTCTCGAGTTGCGGCAGGTCTTCTCGAGTTACGACGGGGACCTCAGGGACCCGCTCTGGTGGCCTCAGGAAAGGCCAGTCCCCATGCGAGTTGCTAGGGGACCTCTCGGGATTCCTCTCCCATCCATGCCGGGGCCTGAGTCCTTGTGTGGAGTCGGGGCCGGAACCTGAGGATTCCTCTCCAGTGTTGCCATGGATCTTGGGGTGCTTCTGAGTCTCCCCAGGGGAGTCAGGCCTCGTCTCGAGTGGGGGCATGCACGTGCGCTTTCCTCCCGAGCTGCAGCAGTAGTGTCACGCTTCCTGTCACGTGGATCAAGGGATCTGTGGCTTTCCGTCGAGGCTGTCCCTCGAGGCTTTCCCACGAGGCTTTCCCACAGGGCTGTGCCACGTGCCACCTTGGTGTGAGTCAATCCTCGGCGTGAAAGACGAGCCGCTGAAGGGAAAAGAGGTTCCTCTGGAATGGACTGAGACATCTGGGGGACTCTTGGAATGGTGGCACGACCCTGGAGTTCCTCTCGCCGTTCCTGTTGAGAGGGCCTCCTCTTGAGATGCGACGGGAACGCCGGGAACTCTTTCCCGAAGAAGCAGGGAAAGGATCCCTCATCTCGAGCTACGAGGCGGAAACGGGGCTCCTCTGGATGTGGGCGGGACCCTCGTGATTCCTCTCGAGTGGAGACGGGTATGTCGGGGAACTTCTTGATTTGCACGAAGGGTGTGAAGGACCCTTTCGAAGTTCCAGAGGGGAGGTGTGATCAGCCTCGAGACGCCTCAGCGGAAATGGGCCTCATCTCGCCTGGAGGGGAGAACCTCCTGGATTTTCTGGAGTTGCTGCAGGTCTTCTCGAGTTACGAC
This sequence comes from Budorcas taxicolor, assembly GCF_023091745.1. Lineage (NCBI taxonomy): Eukaryota > Metazoa > Chordata > Mammalia > Artiodactyla > Bovidae > Budorcas > Budorcas taxicolor. The sequence goes on from NW_026291738.1 coordinate 2,408,903, forward strand.
GGGGACCTCAGGGACCCACTCTGGTGGCCTCAGGAAAGGCCAGTCCCCATGCGAGTTGCTAGGGGACCTCTCGGGATTCCTCTCCCGTCCATGCCGGGGCCTCAGTCCTTGTGTGGAGTCGGGGCCGGAACCTGAGGATTCCTCTCCAGTGTTGCCATGGATCTTGGGGTGCTTCTGAGTCTCCCCAGGGGAGTCAGGCCTCGTCTCGAGTGGGGGCATGCACGTGCGCTTTCCTCCCGAGCTGCAGCAGTAGTGTCACGCTTCCTGTCACGTGGATCAAGGGATCTGTGGCTTTCCCTCGAGGCTGTCCCTCGAGGCTTTCCCACGAGGCTTTCCCACAGGGCTGTGCCACGTGCCACCTTGGTGTGAGTCGATCCTCGGCGTGAAAGACGAGCCGCTGAAGGGAAAAGAGGTTCCTCTGGAATGGACTGAGACATCTGGGGGACTCTTGGAATGGTGGCACGACCCTGGAGTTCCTCTCGCCGTTCCTGTTGAGAGGGCCTCCTCTTGAGATGCGACGGGAACGCCGGGAACTCTTTCCCGACGAAGCAGGGAAAGGATCCCTCATCTCGAGCTACGAGGCGGAAACGGGGCTCCTCTGGATGTGGGCGGGACCCTCGTGATTCCTCTCGAGTGGAGACGGCTAGGTCGGGGAACTTCTTGATTTGCACCAAGGGTGTGAAGGACCCTTTCGAAGTTCCAGAGGTGAGGTGTGATCAGCCTCGAGACGCCTCAGCGGAAATGGGCCTCATCTCGCCTGGAGGGGAGAACCTCCTGGATTTTCTCGAGTTGCGGCAGGTCTTCTCGAGTTACGACGGGGACCTCAGGGACCCGCTCTGGTGGCCTCAGGAAAGGCCAGTCCCCATGCGAGTTGCTAGGGGACCTCTCGGGATTCCTCTCCCGTCCATGCCGGGGCCTCAGTCCTTGTGTGGAGTCGGGGCCGGAACCTGAGGATTCCTCTCCAGTGTTGCCATGGATCTTGGGGTGCTTCTGAGTCTCCCCAGGGGAGTCAGGCCTCGTCTCGAGTGGGGGCATGCACGTGCGCTTTCCTCCCGAGCTGCAGCAGTAGTGTCACGCTTCCTGTCGCGTGGATCAAGGGATCTGTGGCTTTCCCTCGAGGCTGTCCCTCGAGGCTTTCCCACGAGGCTTTCCCACAGGGCTGTGCCACGTGCCACCTTGGTGTGAGTCGATCCTCGGCGTGAAAGACGAGCCGCTGAAGGGAAAAGAGGTTCCTCTGGAATGGACTGGGACATCTGGGGGACTCTTGGAATGGTGGCACGACCCTGGAGTTCCTCTCGCCGTTCCTGTTGAGAGGGCCTCCTCTTGAGATGCGACGGGAACGCCGGGAACTCTTTCCCGACGAAGCAGGGAAAGGATCCCTCATCTCGAGCTACGAGGCGGAAACGGGGCTCCTCTGGATGTGGGCGGGACCCTCGTGATTCCTCTCGAGTGGAGACGGCTATGTCGGGGAACTTCTTGATTTGCACCAAGGCTGTGAAGGACCCTTTCGAAGTTCCAGAGGGGAGGTGTGATCAGCCTCGAGACGCCTCAGCGGAAACGGGCCTCATCTCGCCTGGAGGGGAGAACCTCCTGGATTTTCTCGAGTTGCGGCAGGTCTTCTCGAGTTACGACGGGGACCTCAGGGACCCGCTCTGGTGGCCTCAGGAAAGGCCAGTCCCCATGCGAGTTGCTAGGGGACCTCTCGGGATTCCTCTCCCGTCCATGCCGGGGCCTCAGTCCTTGTGTGGAGTCGGGGCCGGAACCTGAGTATTCCTCTCCAGTGTTGCCATGGATCTTGGGGTGCTTCTGAGTCTCCCCAGGGGAGTCAGGCCTCGTCTCGAGTGGGGGCATGCACGTGCGCTTTCCTCCCGAGCTGCAGCAGTAGTGTCACGCTTCCTGTCGCGTGGATCAAGGGTTCTGTGGCTTTCCCTCGAGGCTGTCCCTCGAGGCTTTCCCACGAGGCTTTCCCACAGGGCTGTGCCACGTGCCACCTTGGTGTGAGTCGATCCTCGGCGTGAAAGACGAGCCGCTGAAGGGAAAAGAGGTTCCTCTGGAATGGACTGAGACATCTGGGGGACTCTTGGAATGGTGGCACGACCCTGGAGTTCCTCTCGCCGTTCCTGTTGAGAGGGCCTCCTCTTGAGATGCGACGGGAACGCCGGGAACTCTTTCCCGACGAAGCAGGGAAAGGATCCCTCATCTCGAGCTACGAGGCGGAAACGGGGCTCCTCTGGATGTGGGCGGGACCCTCGTGATTCCTCTCGAGTGGAGACGGCTAGGTCGGGGAACTTCTTGATTTGCACCAAGGGTGTGAAGGACCCTTTCGAAGTTCCAGAGGTGAGGTGTGATCAGCCTCGAGACGCCTCAGCGGAAATGGGCCTCATCTCGCCTGGAGGGGAGAACCTCCTGGATTTTCTCGAGTTGCGGCAGGTCTTCTCGAGTTACGACGGGGACCTCAGGGACCCGCTCTGGTGGCCTCAGGAAAGGCCAGTCCCCATGCGAGTTGCTAGGGGACCTCTCGGGATTCCTCTCCCGTCCATGCCGGGGCCTCAGTCCTTGTGTGGAGTCGGGGCCGGAACCTGAGGATTCCTCTCCAGTGTTGCCATGGATCTTGGGGTGCTTCTGAGTCTCCCCAGGGGAGTCAGGCCTCGTCTCGAGTGGGGGCATGCACGTGCGCTTTCCTCCCGAGCTGCAGCAGTAGTGTCACGCTTCCTGTCACGTGGATCAAGGGATCTGTGGCTTTCCCTCGAGGCTGTCCCTCGAGGCTTTCCCACGAGGCTTTCCCACAGGGCTGTGCCACGTGCCACCTTGGTGTGAGTCGATCCTCGGCGTGAAAGACGAGCCGGTGAAGGGAAAAGAGGTTCCTCTGGAATGGACTGAGACATCTGGGGGACTCTTGGAATGGTGGCACGACCCTGGAGTTCCTCTCGCCGTTCCTGTTGAGAGGGCCTCCTCTTGAGATGCGACGGGAACGCCGGGAACTCTTTCCCGACGAAGCAGGGAAAGGATCCCTCATCTCGAGCTACGAGGCGGAAACGGGGCTCCTCTGGATGTGGGCGGGACCCTCGTGATTCCTCTCGAGTGGAGACGGTTAGGTCGGGGAACTTCTTGATTTGCACCAAGGGTGTGAAGGACCCTTTCGAAGTTCCAGAGGTGAGGTGTGATCAGCCTCGAGAAGCCTCAGCGGAAATGGGCCTCATCTCGCCTGGAGGGGAGAACCTCCTGGATTTTCTCGAGTTGCGGCAGGTCTTCTCGAGTTACGACGGGGACCTCAGGGACCCGCTCTCGTGGCCTCAGGAAAGGCCAGTCCCCATGCGAGTTGCTAGGGGACCTCTCGGGATTCCTCTCCCGTCCATGCCGGGGCCTCAGTCCTTGTGTGGAGTCGGGGCCGGAACCTGAGGATTCCTCTCCAGTGTTGCCATGGATCTTGGGGTGCTTCTGAGTCTCCCCAGGGGAGTCAGGCCTCGTCTCGAGTGGGGGCATGCACGTGCGCTTTCCTCCCGAGCTGCAGCAGTAGTGTCACGCTTCCTGTCGCGTGGATCAAGGGATCTGTGGCTTTCCCTCGAGGCTGTCCCTCGAGGCTTTCCCACGAGGCTTTCCCACAGGGCTGTGCCACGTGCCACCTTGGTGTGAGTCGATCCTCGGCGTGAAAGACGAGCCGCTGAAGGGAAAAGAGGTTCCTCTGGAATGGACTGGGACATCTGGGGGACTCTTGGAATGGTGGCACGACCCTGGAGTTCCTCTCGCCGTTCCTGTTGAGAGGGCCTCCTCTTGAGATGCGACGGGAACGCCGGGAACTCTTTCCCGACGAAGCAGGGAAAGGATCCCTCATCTCGAGCTACGAGGCGGAAACGGGGCTCCTCTGGATGTGGGCGGGACCCTCGTGATTCCTCTCGAGTGGAGACGGTTAGGTCGGGGAACTTCTTGATTTGCACCAAGGGTGTGAAGGACCCTTTCGAAGTTCCAGAGGTGAGGTGTTATCAGCCTCGAGAAGCCTCAGCGGAAATGGGCCTCATCTCGCCTGGAGGGGAGAACCTCCTGGATTTTCTCGAGTTGCGGCAGGTCTTCTCGAGTTACGACGGGGACCTCAGGGACCCGCTCTGGTGGCCTCAGGAAAGGCCAGTCCCCATGCGAGTTGCTAGGGGACCTCTCGGGATTCCTCTCCCGTCCATGCCGGGGCCTCAGTCCTTGTGTGGAGTCGGGGCCGGAACCTGAGGATTCCTCTCCAGTGTTGCCATGGATCTTGGGGTGCTTCTGAGTCTCCCCAGGGGAGTCAGGCCTCGTCTCGAGTGGGGGCATGCACGTGCGCTTTCCTCCCGAGCTGCAGCAGTAGTGTCACGCTTCCTGTCGCGTGGATCAAGGGATCTGTGGCTTTCCCTCGAGGCTGTCCCTCGAGGCTTTCCCACGAGGATTTCCCACAGGGCTGTGCCACGTGCCACCTTGGTGTGAGTCGATCCTCGGCGTGAAAGACGAGCCGCTGAAGGGAAAAGAGGTTCCTCTGGAATGGACTGGGACATCTGGGGGACTCTTGGAATGGTGGCACGACCCTGGAGTTCCTCTCGCCGTTCCTGTTGAGAGGGCCTCCTCTTGAGATGCGACGGGAACGCCGGGAACTCTTTCCCGACGAAGCAGGGAAAGGATCCCTCATCTCGAGCTACGAGGCGGAAACGGGGCTCCTCTGGATGTGGGCGGGACCCTCGTGATTCCTCTCGAGTGGAGACGGTTAGGTCGGGGAACTTCTTGATTTGCACCAAGGGTGTGAAGGACCCTTTCGAAGTTCCAGAGGTGAGGTGTGATCAGCCTCGAGAAGCCTCAGCGGAAATGGGCCTCATCTCGCCTGGAGGGGAGAACCTCCTGGATTTTCTCGAGTTGCGGCAGGTCTTCTCGAGTTACGACGGGGACCTCAGGGACCCGCTCTGGTGGCCTCAGGAAAGGCCAGTCCCCATGCGAGTTGCTAGGGGACCTCTCGGGATTCCTCTCCCGTCCATGCCGGGGCCTCAGTCCTTGTGTGGAGTCGGGGCCGGAACCTGAGGATTCCTCTCCAGTGTTGCCATGGATCTTGGGGTGCTTCTGAGTCTCCCCAGGGGAGTCAGGCCTCGTCTCGAGTGGGGGCATGCACGTGCGCTTTCCTCCCGAGCTGCAGCAGTAGTGTCACGCTTCCTGTCGCGTGGATCAAGGGATCTGTGGCTTTCCCTCGAGGCTGTCCCTCGAGGCTTTGCCACGAGGCTTTCCCACAGGGCTGTGCCACGTGCCACCTTGGTGTGAGTCGATCCTCGGCGTGAAAGACGAGCCGCTGAAGGGAAAAGAGGTTCCTCTGGAATGGACTGGGACATCTGGGGGACTCTTGGAATGGTGGCACGACCCTGGAGTTCCTCTCGCCGTTCCTGTTGAGAGGGCCTCCTCTTGAGATGCGACGGGAACGCCGGGAACTCTTTCCCGAAGAAGCAGGGAAAGGATCCCTCATCTCGAGCTACGAGGCGGAAACGGGGCTCCTCTGGATGTGGGCGGGACCCTCGTGATTCCTCTCGAGTGGAGACGGGTATGTCGGGGAACTTCTTGATTTGCACCAAGGGTGTGAAGGACCCTTTCGAAGTTCCAGAGGTGAGGTGTGATCAGCCTCGAGATGCCTCAGCGGAAATGGGCCTCATCTCGCCTGGAGGGGAGAACCTCCTGGATTTTCTCGAGTTGCGGCAGGTCTTCTCGAGTTACGACGGGGACCTCAGGGACCCGCTCTGGTGGCCTCAGGAAAGGCCAGTCCCCATGCGAGTTGCTAGGGGACCTCTCGGGATTCCTCTCCCGTCCATGCCGGGGCCTCAGTCCTTGTGTGGAGTCGGGGCCGGAACCTGAGGATTCCTCTCCAGTGTTGCCATGGATCTTGGGGTGCTTCTGAGTCTCCCCAGGGGAGTCAGGCCTCGTCTCGAGTGGGGGCATGCACGTGCGCTTTCCTCCCGAGCTGCAGCAGTAGTGTCACGCTTCCTGTCACGTGGATCAAGGGATCTGTGGCTTTCCCACGAGGCTTTCCCACAGGGTTGTGCCACGTGTCACCTTAGTGTGAGTCGATCCTCGGCGTGAAAGACGAGCCGGTGAAGGGAAAAGAGGTTCCTCTGGAATGGACTGAGACATCTGGGGGACTCTTGGAATGGTGGCACGACCTTGGAGTTCCTCTCGCCGTTCCTGTTGAGAGGGCCTCCTCTTGAGATGCGCCGGGAAAGCCGGGAACTCTTTCCCGACGAAGCAGGGAAAGGATCCCTCATCTCGAGCTACGAGGCGGAAACGGGGCTCCTCTGGATGTGGGCGGGACCCTCGTGATTCCTCTCGTGTGGAGACGGCTATGTCGGGGAACTTCTTGATTTGCACCAAGGGTGTGAAGGACCCTTTCGAAGTTCCAGAGGTGAGGTGTGATCAGCCTCGTGACGCCTCATTGGAAATGGGCCTCATCTCGCCTGGAGGGGAGAACCTCCTGGATTTTCTCGAGTTGCGGCAGGTCTTCTCGAGTTACGATGGGGACCTCAGGGACCCGCTCTGGTGGCCTCAGGAAAGGCCAGTCCCCATGCGAGTTGCTAGGGGACCTCTCGGGATTCCTCTCCCGTCCATGCCGGGGCCTCCGTCCTTGTGTGGAGTCGGGGCCGGAACCTGAGGATTCCTCTCCAGTGTTGCCGTGGATCTTGGGGTGCTTCTGAGTCTCCCCAGGGGAGTCAGGCCTCGTCTCGAGTGGGGGCATGCACGTGCGCTTTCCTCCCGAGCTGCAGCAGTAGTGTCACGCTTCCTGTCACGTGGATCAAGGGATCTGTGGCTTTCCCTCGAGGCTGTCCCTCGAGGCTTTCCCACGAGGCTTTCCCACAGGGCTGTGCCACGTGCCAACTTGGTGTGAGTCGATCCTCGGCGTGAAAGACGAGCCGCTGAAGGGAAAAGAGGTTCCTCTGGAATGGACTGAGACATCTGGGGGACTCTTGGAATGGTGGCACGACCCTGGAGTTCCTCTCGCCGTTCCTGTTGAGAGGGCCTCCTCTTGAGATGCGACGGGAACGCCGGGAACTCTTTCCCGACGAAGCAGGGAAAGGATCCCTCATCTCGAGCTACGAGGCGGAAACGGGGCTCCTCTGGATGTGGGCGGGACCCTCGTGATTCCTCTCGAGTGGAGACGGGTATGTCGGGGAACTTCTTGATTTGCACCAAGGGTGTGAAGGACCCTTTCGAAGTTCCAGAGGTGAGGTGTTATCAGCCTCGAGAAGCCTCAGCGGAAATGGGCCTCATCTCGCCTGGAGGGGAGAACCTCCTGGATTTTCTCGAGTTGCGGCAGGTCTTCTCGAGTTACGACGGGGACCTCAGGGACCCGCTCTGGTGGCCTCAGGAAAGGCAAGTCCCCATGCGAGTTGCTAGGGGACCTCTCGGGATTCCTCTCCCGTCCATGCCGGGGCCTCAGTCCTTGTGTGGAGTCGGGGCCGGAACCTGAGGATTCCTCTCCAGTGTTGCCATGGATCTTGGGGTGCTTCTGAGTCTCCCCAGGGGAGTCAGGCCTCGTCTCGATTGGGGGCATGCACGTGCGCTTTCCTCCCGAGCTGCAGCAGTAGTGTCACGCTTCCTGTCACGTGGATCAAGGGATCTGTGGCTTTCCCTCGAGGCTGTCCCTCGAGGCTTTCCCACGAGGCTTTCCCACAGGGCTGTGCCACGTGCCACCTTGGTGTGAGTCGATCCTCAGCGTGAAAGACGAGCCGGTGAAGGGAAAAGAGGTTCCTCTGGAATGGACTGAGACATCTGGGGGACTCTTGGAATGGTGGCACGACCCTGGAGTTCCTCTCGCCGTTCCTGTTGAGAGGGCCTCCTCTTGTGATGCGACGGGAACGCCGGGAACTCTTTCCCGACGAAGCAGGGAAAGGATCCCTCATCTCGAGCTACGAGGCGGAAACGGGGCTCCTCTGGATGTGGGCGGGACCCTCGTGATTGCTCTCGAGTGGAGACGGGTATGTCGGGGAACTTCTTGATTTGCACCAAGGGTGTGAAGGACCCTTTCGAAGTTCCAGAGGGGAGGTGTGATCAGCCTCGAGACGCCTCAGCGGAAATGGGCCTCATCTCGCCTGGAGGGGAGAACCTCCTGGATTTTCTCGAGTTGCGGCAGGTCTTCTCGAGTTACGACGGGGACCTCAGGGACCCGCTCTGGTGGCCTCAGGAAAGGCCAGTCCCCATGCGAGTTGCTAGGGGACCTCTCGGGATTCCTCTCCCGTCCATGCCAGGGCCTCAGTCCTTGTGTGGAGTCGGGGCCGGAACCTGAGGATTCCTCTCCAGTGTTGCCATGGATCTTGGGGTGCTTCTGAGTCTCCCCAGGGGAGTCAGGCCTCGTCTCGAGTGGGGGCATGCACGTGCGCTTTCCTCCCGAGCTGCAGCAGTAGTGTCACGCTTCCTGTCACGTGGATCAAGGGATCTGCGGCTTTCCCTCGAGGCTGTCCCTCGAGGCTTTCCCACGAGGCTTTCCCACAGGGCTGTGCCACGTGCCACCTTGGTGTGAGTCGATCCTCGGCGTGAAAGACGAGCCGCTGAAGGGAAAAGAGGTTCCTCTGGAATGGACTGAGATATCTGGGGGACTCTTGGAATGGTGGCACGACCTTGGAGTTCCTCTCGCCGTTCCTGTTGAGAGGGCCTCCTCTTGAGATGCGACGGGAACGCCGGGAACTCTTTCCCGACGAAGCAGGGAAAGGATCCCTCATCTCGAGCTACGAGGCTGAAACGGGGCTCCTCTGGATGTGGGCGGGACCCTCGTGATTCCTCTCGAGTGGAGACGGCTAGGTCGGGGAACTTCTTGATTTGCACCAAGGGTGTGAAGGACCCTTTCGAAGTTCCAGAGGTGAGGTGTGATCAGCCTCGAGACGCCTCAGCGGAAATGGGCCTCATCTCGCCTGGAGGGGAGAACCTCCTGGATTTTCTCGAGTTGCGGCAGGTCTTCTCGAGTTACGACGGGGACCTCAGGGACCCGCTCTGGTGGCCTCAGGAAAGGCCAGTCCCCATGCGAGTTGCTAGGGGACCTCTCGGGATTCCTCTCCCGTCCATGCCGGGGCCTCAGTCCTTGTGTGGAGTCGGGGCCGGAACCTGAGGATTCCTCTCCAGTGTTGCCATGGATCTTGGGGTGCTTCTGAGTCTCCCCAGGGGAGTCAGGCCTCGTCTCGAGTGGGGGCATGCACGTGCGCTTTCCTCCCGAGCTGCAGCAGTAGTGTCACGCTTCCTGTCACGTGGATCAAGGGATCTGCGGCTTTCCCTCGAGGCTGTCCCTCGAGGCTTTCCCACGAGGCTTTCCCACAGGGCTGTGCCACGTGCCACCTTGGTGTGAGTCGATCCTCGGCGTGAAAGACGAGCCGCTGAAGGGAAAAGAGGTTCCTCTGGAATGGACTGAGACATCTGGGGGACTCTTGGAATGGTGGCACGACCTTGGAGTTCCTCTCGCCGTTCCTGTTGAGAGGGCCTCCTCTTGAGATGCGACGGGAACGCCGGGAACTCTTTCCCGACGAAGCAGGGAAAGGATCCCTCATCTCGAGCTACGAGGCTGAAACGGGGCTCCTCTGGATGTGGGCGGGACCCTCGTGATTCCTCTCGAGTGGAGACGGCTAGGTCGGGGAACTTCTTGATTTGCACCAAGGGTGTGAAGGACCCTTTCGAAGTTCCAGAGGTGAGGTGTGATCAGCCTCGAGACGCCTCAGCGGAAATGGGCCTCATCTCGCCTGGAGGGGAGAACCTCCTGGATTTTCTCGAGTTGCGGCAGGTCTTCTCGAGTTACGACGGGGACCTCAGGGACCCGCTCTGGTGGCCTCAGGAAAGGCCAGTCCCCATGCGAGTTGCTAGGGGACCTCTCGGGATTCCTCTCCCGTCCATGCCGGGGCCTCAGTCCTTGTGTGGAGTCGGGGCCGGAACCTGAGGATTCCTCTCCAGTGTTGCCATGGATCTTGGGGTGCTTCTGAGTCTCCCCAGGGGAGTCAGGCCTCGTCTCGAGTGGGGGCATGCACGTGCGCTTTCCTCCCGAGCTGCAGCAGTAGTGTCACGCTTCCTGTCACGTGGATCAAGGGATCTGTGGCTTTCCCTCGAGGCTGTCCCTCGAGGCTTTCCCACGAGGCTTTCCCACAGGGCTGTGCCACGTGCCACCTTGGTGTGAGTCGATCCTCGGCGTGAAAGACGAGCCGGTGAAGGGAAAAGAGGTTCCTCTGGAATGGACTGAGACATCTGGGGGACTCTTGGAATGGTGGCACGACCCTGGAGTTCCTCTCGCCGTTCCTGTTGAGAGGGCCTCCTCTTGAGATGCGACGGGAACGCCGGGAACTCTTTCCCGACGAAGCAGGGAAAGGATCCCTCATCTCGAGCTACGAGGCGGAAACGGGGCTCCTCTGGATGTGGGCGGGACCCTCGTGATTCCTCTCGAGTGGAGACGGATATGTCGGGGAACTTCTTGATTTGCACCAAGGGTGTGAAGGACCCTTTCGAAGTTCCAGAGGGGAGGTGTGATCAGCCTCGAGACGCCTCAGCGGAAATGGGCCTCATCTCGCCTGGAGGGGAGAACCTCCTGGATTTTCTGGAGTTGCGGCAGGTCTTCTCGAGTTACGACGGGGACCTCAGGGACCCACTATGGTGGCCTCAGGAAAGGCCAGTCCCCATGCGAGTTGCTAGGGGACCTCTCGGGATTCCTCTCCCGTCCATGCCGGGGCCTCAGTCCTTGTGTGGAGTCGGGGCCGGAACCTGAGGATTCCTCTCCAGTGTTGCCATGGATCTTGGGGTGCTTCTGAGTCTCCCCAGGGGAGTCAGGCCTCGTCTCGATTGGGGGCATGCACGTGCGCTTTCCTCCCGAGCTGCAGCAGTAGTGTCACGCTTCCTGTCACGTGGATCAAGGGATCTGTGGCTTTCCCTCGAGGCTGTCCCTCGAGGCTTTCCCACGAGGCTTTCCCACAGGGCTGTGCCACGTGCCACCTTGGTGTGAGTCGATCCTCGGCGTGAAAGACGAGCCGGTGAAGGGAAAAGAGGTTCCTCTGGAATGGACTGAGACATCTGGGGGACTCTTGGAATGGTGGCACGACCCTGGAGTTCCTCTCGCCGTTCCTGTTGAGAGGGCCTCCTCTTGAGATGCGACGGGAACGCCGGGAACTCTTTCCCGACGAAGCAGGGAAAGGATCCCTCATCTCGAGCTACGAGGCGGAAACGGGGCTCCTCTGGATGTGGGCGGGACCCTCGTGATTCCTCTCGAGTGGAGACGGCTAGGTCGGGGAACTTCTTGATTTGCACCAAGGGTGTGAAGGACCCTTTCGAAGTTCCAGAGGTGAGGTGTGATCAGCCTCGAGAAGCCTCAGCGGAAATGGGCCTCATCTCACCTGGAGGGGAGAACCTCCTGGATTTTCTCGAGTTGCGGCAGGTCTTCTCGAGTTACGACGGGGACCTCAGGGACCCGCTCTGGTGGCCTCAGGAAAGGCCAGTCCCCATGCGAGTTGCTAGGGGACCTCTCGGGATTCCTCTCCCGTCCATGCCGGGGCCTCAGTCCTTGTGTGGAGTCGGGGCCGGAACCTGAGGATTCCTCTCCAGTGTTGCCATGGATCTTGGGGTGCTTCTGAGTCTCCCCAGGGGAGTCAGGCCTCGTCTCGAGTGGGGGCATGCACGTGCGCTTTCCTCCCGAGCTGCAGCAGTAGTGTCACGCTTCCTGTCACGTGGATCAAGGGATCTGTGGCTTTCCCTCGAGGCTGTCCCTCGAGGCTTTCCCACGAGGCTTTCCCACAGGGCTGTGCCACGTGCCACCTTGGTGTGAGTCGATCCTCGGCGTGAAAGACGAGCCGCTGAAGGGAAAAGAGGTTCCTCTGGAATGGACTGAGACATCTGGGGGACTCTTGGAATGGTGGCACGACCCTGGAGTTCCTCTCGCCGTTCCTGTTGAGAGGGCCTCCTCTTGAGATGCGACGGGAACGCCGGGAACTCTTTCCCGACGAAGCAGGGAAAGGATCCCTCATCTCGAGCTACGAGGCGGAAACGGGGCTCCTCTGGATGTGGGCGGGACCCTCGTGATTCCTCTCGAGCGGAGACGGCTAAGTCGGGGAACTTCTTGACTTGCACCAAGGGTGTGAAGGACCCTTTCGAAGTTCCAGAGGTGAGGTGTGATCAGCCTCGAGAAGCCTCAGCGGAAATGGGCCTCATCTCGCCTGGAGGGGAGAACCTCCTGGATTTTCTCGAGTTGCGGCAGGTCTTCTCGAGTTACGACGGGGACCTCAGGGACCCGCTCTGGTGGCCTCAGGAAAGGCCAGTCCCCATGCGAGTTGCTAGGGGACCTCTCGGGATTCCTCTCCCGTCCATGCCGGGGCCTCAGTCCTTGTGTGGAGTCGGGGCCGGAACCTGAGGATTCCTCTCCAGTGTTGCCATGGATCTTGGGGTGCTTCTGAGTCTCCCCAGGGGAGTCAGGCCTCGTCTCGAGTGGGGGCATGCACGTGCGCTTTCCTCCCTAGCTGCAGCAGTAGTGTCACGCTTCCTGTCACGTGGATCAAGGGATCTGTGGCTTTCCCTCGAGGCTGTCCCTCGAGGCTTTCACACGAGGCTTTCCCACAGGGCTGTGCCACGTGCCACCTTGGTGTGAGTCGATCCTCGGCGTGAAAGACGAGCCGATGAAGGGAAAAGAGGTTCCTCTGGAATGGACTGAGACATCTGGGGGACTCTTGGAATGGTGGCACGACCCTGGAGTTCCTCTCGCCGTTCCTGTTGAGAGGGCCTCCTCTTGAGATGCGACGGGAACGCCGGGAACTCTTTCCCGACGAAGCAGGGAAAGGATCCCTCATCTCGAGCTACGAGGCGGAAACGGGGCTCCTCTGGATGTGGGCGGGACCCTCGTGATTCCTCTCGAGTGGAGACGGCTAAGTCGGGGAACTTCTTGACTTGCACCAAGGGTGTGAAGGACCCTTTCGAAGTTCCAGAGGTGAGGTGTGATCAGCCTCGAGAAGCCTCAGCGGAAATGGGCCTCATCTCGCCTGGAGGGGAGAACCTCCTGGATTTTCTCGAGTTGCGGCAGGTCTTCTCGAGTTACGACGGGGACCTCAGGGACCCGCTCTGGTGGCCTCAGGAAAGGCCAGTCCCCATGCGAGTTGCTAGGGGACCTCTCGGGATTCCTCTCCCGTCCATGCCGGGGCCTCAGTCCTTGTGTGGAGTCGGGGCCGGAACCTGAGGATTCCTCTCCAGTGTTGCCATGGATCTTGGGGTGCTTCTGAGTCTCCCCAGGGGAGTCAGGCCTCGTCTCGAGTGGGGGCATGCACGTGCGCTTTCCTCCCGAGCTGCAGCAGTAGTGTCACGCTTCCTGTCGCGTGGATCAAGGGATCTGTGGCTTTCCCTCGAGGCTGTCCCTCGAGGCTTTCCCACGAGGCTTTCCCACAGGGCTGTGCCACGTGCCACCTTGGTGTGAGTCGATCCTCGGCGTGAAAGACGAGCCGATGAAGGGAAAAGAGGTTCCTCTGGAATGGACTGGCACATCTGGGGGACTCTTGGAATGGTGGCACGACCCTGGAGTTCCTCTCGCCGTTCCTGTTGAGAGGGCCTCCTCTTGAGATGCGACGGGAACGCCGGGAACTCTTTCCCGACGAAGCAGGGAAAGGATCCCTCATCTCGAGCTACGAGGCGGAAACGGGGCTCCTCTGGATGTGGGCGGGACCCTCGTGATTCCTCTCGAGTGGAGACGGCTATGTCGGGGAACTTCTTGATTTGCACCAAGGGTGTGAAGGACCCTTTCGAAGTTCCAGAGGGGAGGTGTGATCAGCCTCGAGACGCCTCAGCGGAAATGGGCCTCATCTCGCCTGGAGGGGAGAACCTCCTGGATTTTCTCGAGTTGCGGCAGGTCTTCTCGAGTTACGACGGGGACCTCAGGGACCCGCTCTGGTGGCCTCAGGAAAGGCCAGTCCCCATGCGAGTTGCTAGGGGACCTCTCGGGATTCCTCTCCCGTCCATGCCGGGGCCTCAGTCCTTGTGTGGAGTCGGGGCCGGAACCTGAGGATTCCTCTCCAGTGTTGCCATGGATCTTGGGGTGCTTCTGAGTCTCCCCAGGGGAGTCAGGCCTCGTCTCGAGTGGGGGCATGCACGTGCGCTTTCCTCCCGAGCTGCAGCAGTAGTGTCACGCTTCCTGTCGCGTGGATCAAGGGATCTGTGGCTTTCCCTCGAGGCTGTCCCTCGAGGCTTTCCCACGAGGCTTTCCCACAGGGCTGTGCCACGTGCCACCTTGGTGTGAGTCGATCCTCGGCGTGAAAGACGAGCCGCTGAAGGGAAAAGAGGTTCCTCTGGAATGGACTGGGACATCTGGGGGACTCTTGGAATGGTGGCACGACCCTGGAGTTCCTCTCGCCGTTCCTGTTGAGAGGGCCTCCTCTTGAGATGCGACGGGAACGCCGGGAACTCTTTCCCGACGAAGCAGGGAAAGGATCCCTCATCTCGAGCTACGAGGCGGAAACGGGGCTCCTCTGGATGTGGGCGGGACCCTCGTGATTCCTCTCGAGTGGAGACGGCTAAGTCGGGGAACTTCTTGACTTGCACCAAGGGTGTGAAGGACCCTTTCGAAGTTCCAGAGGTGAGGTGTGATCAGCCTCGAGAAGCCTCAGCGGAAATGGGCCTCATCTCGCCTGGAGGGGAGAACCTCCTGGATTTTCTCGAGTTGCGGCAGGTCTTCTCGAGTTACGACGGGGACCTCAGGGACCCGCTCTGGTGGCCTCAGGAAAGGCCAGTCCCCATGCGAGTTGCTAGGGGACCTCTCGGGATTCCTCTCCCATCCATGCCGGGGCCTCAGTCCTTGTGTGGAGTCGGGGCCGGAACCTGAGGATTCCTCTCCAGTGTTGCCATGGATCTTGGGGTGCTTCTGAGTCTCCCCAGGGGAGTCAGGCCTCATCTCGAGTGGGGGCATGCACGTGCGCTTTCCTCCCGAGCTGCAGCAGTAGTGTCACGCTTCCTGTCGCGTGGATCAAGGGATCGGTGGCTTTCCCTCGAGGCTGTCCCTCGAGGCTTTCCCACGAGGCTTTCCCACATGGCTGTGCCACGTGCCACCTTGGTGTGAGTCGATCCTCGGCGTGAAAGACGAGCCGCTGAAGGGAAAAGAGGTTCCTCTGGAATGGACTGAGACATCTGGCGGACTCTTGGAATGGTGCCACGACCCTGGAGTTCCTCTCGCCGTTCCTGTTGAGAGGGCCTCCTCTTGAGATGCGACGGGAACGCCGGGAACTCTTTCCCGACGAAGCAGGGAAAGGATCCCTCATCTCGAGCTACGAGGCGGAAACGGGGCTCCTCTGGATGTGGGCGGGACCCTCGTGATTCCTCTCGAGTGGAGACGGCTAGGTCGGGGAACTTCTTGATTTGCACCAAGGGTGTGAAGGACCCTTTCGAAGTTCCAGAGGTGAGGTGTGATCAGCCTCGAGAAGCCTCAGCGGAAATGGGCCTCATCTCGCCTGGAGGGGAGAACCTCCTGGATTTTCTCGAGTTGCGGCAGGTCTTCTCGAGTTACGACGGGGACCTCAGGGACCAGCTCTGGTGGCCTCAGGAAAGGCCAGTCCCCATGCGAGTTGCTAGGGGACCTCTCG
This sequence comes from Budorcas taxicolor, assembly GCF_023091745.1. Taxonomy (NCBI): domain Eukaryota; kingdom Metazoa; phylum Chordata; class Mammalia; order Artiodactyla; family Bovidae; genus Budorcas; species Budorcas taxicolor. The sequence goes on from NW_026291738.1 coordinate 2,424,454, forward strand.
GGATTCCTCTCCCGTCCATGCCGGGGCCTCAGTCCTTGTGTGGAGTCGGGGCCGGAACCTGAGGATTCCTCTCCAGTGTTGCCATGGATCTTGGGGTGCTTCTGAGTCTCCCCAGGGGAGTCAGGCCTCGTCTCGAGTGGGGGCATGCACGTGCGCTTTCCTCCCGAGCTGCAGCAGTAGTGTCACGCTTCCTGTCACGTGGATCAAGGGATCTGTGGCTTTCCCTCGAGGCTGTCCCTCGAGGCTTTCCCACGAGGCTTTCCCACAGGACTGTGCCACGTGCCACCTTGGTGTGAGTCGATCCTCGGCGTGAAAGACGAGCCGCTGAAGGGAAAAGAGGTTCCTCTGGAATGGACTGAGACATCTGGGGGACTCTTGGAATGGTGGCACGACCCTGGAGTTCCTCTCGCCGTTCCTGTTGAGAGGGCTTCCTCTTGAGATGCGACGGGAACGCCGGGAACTCTTTCCCGACGAAGCAGGGAAAGGATCCCTCATCTCGAGCTACGAGGCGGAAACGGGGCTCCTCTGGATGTGGGCGGGACCCTCGTGATTCCTCTCGAGTGGAGACGGCTAGGTCGGGGAACTTCTTGATTTGCACCAAGGGTGTGAAGGACCCTTTCGAAGTTCCAGAGGTGAGGTGTGATCAGCCTCGAGAAGCCTCAGCGGAAATGGGCCTCATCTCGCCTGGAGGGGAGAACCTCCTGGATTTTCTCGAGTTGCGGCAGGTCTTCTCGAGTTACGACGGGGACCTCAGGGACCCGCTCTGGTGGCCTCAGGAAAGGCCAGTCCCCATGCGAGTTGCTAGGGGACCTCTCGGGATTCCTCTCCCGTCCATGCCGGGGCCTCAGTCCTTGTGTGGAGTCGGGGCCGGAACCTGAGGATTCCTCTCCAGTGTTGCCATGGATCTTGGGGTGCTTCTGAGTCTCCCCAGGGGAGTCAGGCCTCGTCTCGAGTGGGGGCATGCACGTGCGCTTTCCTCCCGAGCTGCAGCAGTAGTGTCACGCTTCCTGTCGCGTGGATCAAGGGATCTGTGGCTTTCCCTCGAGGCTGTCCCTCGAGGCTTTCCCACGAGGCTTTCCCACAGGGCTGTGCCACGTGCCACCTTGGTGTGAGTCGATCCTCGGCGTGAAAGACGAGCCGCTGAAGGGAAAAGAGGTTCCTCTGGAATGGACTGGGACATCTGGGGGACTCTTGGAATGGTGGCACGACCCTGGAGTTCCTCTCGCCGTTCCTGTTGAGAGGGCCTCCTCTTGAGATGCGACGGGAACGCCGGGAACTCTTTCCCGACGAAGCAGGGAAAGGATCCCTCATCTCGAGCTACGAGGCGGAAACGGGGCTCCTCTGGATGTGGGCGGGACCCTCGTGATTCCTCTCGAGTGGAGACGGCTAGGTCGGGGAACTTCTTGATTTGCACCAAGGGTGTGAAGGACCCTTTCGAAGTTCCAGAGGTGAGGTGTGATCAGCCTCGAGACGCCTCAGCGGAAATGGGCCTCATCTCGCCTGGAGGGGAGAACCTCCTGGATTTTCTCGAGTTGCGGCAGGTCTTCTCGAGTTACGACGGGGACCTCAGGGACCCGCTCTGGTGGCCTCAGGAAAGTCCAGTCCCCATGCGAGTTGCTAGGGGACCTCTCGGGATTCCTCTCCCGTCCATGCCGGGGCCTCAGTCCTTGTGTGGAGTCGGGGCCGGAACCTGAGGATTCCTCTCCAGTGTTGCCATGGATCTTGGGGTGCTTCTGAGTCTCCCCAGGGGAGTCAGGCCTCGTCTCGAGTGGGGGCATGCACGTGCGCTTTCCTCCCGAGCTGCAGCAGTAGTGTCACGCTTCCTGTCACGTGGATCAAGGGATCTGTGGCTTTCCCTCGAGGCTGTCCCTCGAGGCTTTCCCACGAGGCTTTCCCACAGGACTGTGCCACGTGCCACCTTGGTGTGAGTCGATCCTCGGCGTGAAAGACGAGCCGCTGAAGGGAAAAGAGGTTCCTCTGGAATGGACTGAGACATCTGGGGGACTCTTGGAATGGTGGCACGACCCTGGAGTTCCTCTCGCCGTTCCTGTTGAGAGGGCTTCCTCTTGAGATGCGACGGGAATGCCGGGAACTCTTTCCCGACGAAGCAGGGAAAGGATCCCTCATCTCGAGCTACGAGGCGGAAACGGGGCTCCTCTGGATGTGGGCGGGACCCTCGTGATTCCTCTCGAGTGGAGACGGCTAGGTCGGGGAACTTCTTGATTTGCACCAAGGGTGTGAAGGACCCTTTCGAAGTTCCAGAGGTGAGGTGTGATCAGCCTCGAGAAGCCTCAGCGGAAATGGGCCTCATCTCGCCTGGAGGGGAGAACCTCCTGCATTTTCTCGAGTTGCGGCAGGTCTTCTCGAGTTACGATGGGGACCTCAGGGACCCGCTCTGGTGGCCTCAGGAAAGGCCAGTCCCCATGCGAGTTGCTAGGGGACCTCTCGGGATTCCTCTCCCGTCCATGCCGGGGCCTCAGTCCTTGTGTGGAGTCGGGGCCGGAACCTGAGGATTCCTCTCCAGTGTTGCCATGGATCTTGGGGTGCTTCTGAGTCTCCCCAGGGGAGTCAGGCCTCGTCTCGAGTGGGGGCATGCACGTGCGCTTTCCTCCCGAGCTGCAGCAGTAGTGTCACGCTTCCTGTCGCGTGGATCAAGGGATCTGTGGCTTTCCCTCGAGGCTGTCCCTCGAGGCTTTCCCACGAGGCTTTCCCACAGGGCTGTGCCACGTGCCACCTTGGTGTGAGTCGATCCTCGGCGTGAAAGACGAGCCGCTGAAGGGAAAAGAGGTTCCTCTGGAATGGACTGGCACATCTGGGGGACTCTTGGAATGGTGGCACGACCCTGGAGTTCCTCTCGCCGTTCCTGTTGAGAGGGCCTCCTCTTGAGATGCGACGTGAACGCCGGGAACTCTTTCCCGACGAAGCAGGGAAAGGATCCCTCATCTCGAGCTACGAGGCGGAAACGGGGCTCCTCTGGATGTGGGCAGGACCCTCGTGATTCCTCTCGAGTGGAGACGGCTATGTCGGGGAACTTCTTGATTTGCACCAAGGGTGTGAAGGACCCTTTCGAAGTTCCAGAGGGGAGGTGTGATCAGCCTCGAGACGCCTCAGCGGAAATGGGCCTCATCTCGCCTGGAGGGGAGAACCTCCTGGATTTTCTCGAGTTGCGGCAGGTCTTCTCGAGTTACGACGGGGACCTCAGGGACCCGCTCTGGTGGCCTCAGGAAAGGCCAGTCCCCATGCGAGTTGCTAGGGGACCTCTCGGGATTCCTCTCCCGTCCATGCCGGGGCCTCAGTCCTTGTGTGGAGTCGGGGCCGGAACCTGAGGATTCCTCTCCAGTGTTGCCATGGATCTTGGGGTGCTTCTGAGTCTCCCCAGGGGAGTCAGGCCTCGTCTCGAGTGGGGGCATGCACGTGCGCTTTCCTCCCGAGCTGCAGCAGTAGTGTCACGCTTCCTGTCGCGTGGATCAAGGGATCTGTGGCTTTCCCTCGAGGCTGTCCCTCGAGGCTTTCCCACGAGGCTTTCCCACAGGGCTGTGCCACGTGCCACCTTGGTGTGAGTCGATCCTCGGCGTGAAAGACGAGCCGCTCAAGGGAAAAGAGGTTCCTCTGGAATGGACTGAGACATCTGGGGGACTCTTGGAATGGTGGCACGACCCTGGAGTTCCTCTCGCCGTTCCTGTTGAGAGGGCCTCCTCTTGAGATGCGACGGGAACGCCGGGAACTCTTTCCCGACGAAGCAGGGAAAGGATCCCTCATCTCGAGCTACGAGGCGGAAACGGGGCTCCTCTGGATGTGGGCGGGACCCTCGTGATTCCTCTCGAGTGGAGACGGCTAGGTCGGGGAACTTCTTGATTTGCACCAAGGGTGTGAAGGACCCTTTCGAAGTTCCAGAGGTGAGGTGTGATCAGCCTCGAGACGCCTCAGCGGAAATGGGCCTCATCTCGCCTGGAGGGGAGAACCTCCTGGATTTTCTCGAGTTGCGGCAGGTCTTCTCGAGTTACGACGGGGACCTCAGGGACCCGCTCTGGTGGCCTCAGGAAAGGCCAGTCCCCATGCGAGTTGCTAGGGGACCACTCGGGATTCCTCTCCCGTCCATGCCGGGGCCTCAGTCCTTGTGTGGAGTCGGGGCCGGAACCTGAGGATTCCTCTCCAGTGTTGCCATGGATCTTGGGGTGCTTCTGAGTCTCCCCAGGGGAGTCAGGCCTCGTCTCGAGTGGGGGCATGCACGTGCGCTTTCCTCCCGAGCTGCAGCAGTAGTGTCACGCTTCCTGTCACATGGATCAAGGGATCTGTGGCTTTCCCTCGAGGCTGTCCCTCGAGGCTTTCCCACGAGGCTTTCCCACAGGGCTGTGCCACGTGCCACCTTGGTGTGAGTCGATCCTCGGCGTGAAAGACGAGCCGCTCAAGGGAAAAGAGGTTCCTCTGGAATGGACTGAGACATCTGGGGGACTCTTGGAATGGTGGCACGACCCTGGAGTTCCTCTCGCCGTTCCTGTTGAGAGGGCCTCCTCTTGAGATGCGACGGGAACGCCGGGAACTCTTTCCCGACGAAGCAGGGAAAGGATCCCTCATCTCGAGCTACGAGGCGGAAACGGGGCTCCCCTGGATGTGGGCGGGACCCTCGTGATTCCTCTCGAGTGGAGACGGCTAGGTCGGGGAACTTCTTGATTTGCACCAAGGGTGTGAAGGACCCTTTCGAAGTTCCAGAGGGGAGGTGTGATCAGCCTCGAGACGCCTCAGCGGAAATGGGCCTCATCTCGCCTGGAGGGGAGAACCTCCTGGATTTTCTCGAGTTGCGGCAGGTCTTCTCGAGTTACGACGGGGACCTCAGGGACCCGCTCTGGTGGCCTCAGGAAAGGCCAGTCCCCATGCGAGTTGCTAGGGGACCTCTCGGGATTCCTCTCCCGTCCATGCCGGGGCCTCAGTCCTTGTGTGGAGTCGGGGCCGGAACCTGAGGATTCCTCTCCAGTGTTGCCATGGATCTTGGGGTGCTTCTGAGTCTCCCCAGGGGAGTCAGGCCTCGTCTCGATTGGGGGCATGCACGTGCGCTTTCCTCCCGAGCTGCAGCAGTAGTGTCACGCTTCCTGTCACGTGGATCAAGGGATCTGTGGCTTTCCCTCGAGGCTGTCCCTCGAGGCTTTCCCACGAGGCTTTCCCACAGGGCTGTGCCACGTGCCACCTTGGTGTGAGTCGATCCTCGGCGTGAAAGACGAGCCGCTGAAGGGAAAAGAGGTTCCTCTGGAATGGACTGAGACATCTGGGGGACTCTAGGAATGGTGGCACGACCCTGGAGTTCCTCTCGCCGTTCCTGTTGAGAGGGCCTCCTCTTGAGATGCGACGGGAACGCCGGGAACTCTTTCCCGACGAAGCAGGGAAAGGATCCCTCATCTCGAGCTACGAGGCGGAAACGGGGCTCCTCTGGATGTGGGCGGGACCCTCGTGATTCCTCTCGAGTGGAGACGGTTAGGTCGGGGAACTTCTTGATTTGCACCAAGGGTGTGAAGGACCCTTTCGAAGTTCCAGAGGTGAGGTGTGATCAGCCTCGAGAAGCCTCAGCGGAAATGGGCCTCATCTCGCCTGGAGGGGAGAACCTCCTGGATTTTCTCGAGTTGCGGCAGGTCTTCTCGAGTTACGACGGGGACCTCAGGGACCCGCTCTGGTGGCCTCAGGAAAGGCCAGTCCCCATGCGAGTTGCTAGGGGACCTCTCGGGATTCCTCTCCCGTCCATGCCGGGGCCTCAGTCCTTGTGTGGAGTCGGGGCCGGAACCTGAGTATTCCTCTCCAGTGTTGCCATGGATCTTGGGGTGCTTCTGAGTCTCCCCAGGGGAGTCAGGCCTCGTCTCGAGTGGGGGCATGCACGTGCGCTTTCTTCCCGAGCTGCAGCAGTAGTGTCACGCTTCCTGTCGCGTGGATCAAGGGATCTGTGGCTTTCCCTCGAGGCTGTCCCTCGAGGCTTTCCCACGAGGCTTTCCCACAGGGCTGTGCCACGTGACACCTTGGTGTGAGTCGATCCTCGGCGTGAAAGACGAGCCGGTGAAGGGAACAGAGGTTCCTCTGGAATGGACTGAGACATCTGGGGGACTCTTGGAATGGTGGCACGACCCTGGAGTTCCTCTCGAAGTTCCTGTTGAGAGGGCCTCCTCTTGAGATGCGACGGGAACGCCGGGAACTCTTTCCCGACGAAGCAGGGAAAGGATCCCTCATCTCGAGCTACGAGGCGGAAACGGGGCTCCTCTGGATGTGGGCGGGACCCTCGTGATTCCTCTCGAGTGGAGACGGCTATGTCGGGGAACTTCTTGATTTGCACCAAGGGTGTGAAGGACCCTTTCGAAGTTCCAGAGGGGAGGTGTGATCAGCCTCGAGACGCCTCAGCGGAAATGGGCCTCATCTCGCCTGGAGGGGAGAACCTCCTGGATTTTCTCGAGTTGCGGCAGGTCTTCTCGAGTTACGACGGGGACCTCAGGGACCCGCTCTGGTGGCCTCAGGAAAGGCCAGTCCCCATGCGAGTTGCTAGGGGACCTCTCGGGATTCCTCTCCCGTCCATGCCGGGGCCTCAGTCCTTGTGTGGAGTCGGGGCCGGAACCTGAGGATTCCTCTCCAGTGTTGCCATGGATCTTGGGGTGCTTCTGAGTCTCCCCAGGGGAGTCAGGCCTCGTCTCGAGTGGGGGCATGCACGTGCGCTTTCCTCCCGAGCTGCAGCAGTAGTGTCACTCTTCCTGTCGCGTGGATCAAGGGATCTGTGGCTTTCCCTCGAGGCTGTCCCTCGAGGCTTTCCCACGAGGCTTTCCCACAGGGCTGTGCCACGTGCCACCTTGGTGTGAGTCGATCCTCGGCGTGAAAGACGAGCCGCTGAAGGGAAAAGAGGTTCCTCTGGAATGGACTGGGACATCTGGGGGACTCTTGGAATGGTGACACGACCCTGGAGTTCCTCTCGCCGTTCCTGTTGAGAGGGCCTCCTCTTGAGATGCGACGGGAACGCCGGGAACTCTTTCCCGACGAAGCAGGGAAAGGATCCCTCATGTCGAGCTACGAGGCGGAAACGGGGCTCCTCTGGATGTGGGCGGGACCCTCGTGATTCCTCTCGAGTGGAGACGGCTATGTCGGGGAACTTCTTGATTTGCACCAAGGGTGTGAAGGACCCTTTCGAAGTTCCAGAGGGGAGGTGTGATCAGCCTCGAGACGCCTCAGCGGAAATGGGCCTCATCTCGCCTGGAGGGGAGAACCTCCTGGATTTTCTCGAGTTGCGGCAGGTCTTCTCGAGTTACGACGGGGACCTCAGGGACCCGCTCTGGTGGCCTCAGGAAAGGCCAGTCCCCATGCGAGTTGCTAGGGGACCTCTCGGGATTCCTCTCCCGTCCATGCCGGGGCCTCAGTCCTTGTGTGGAGTCGGGGCCGGAACCTGAGGATTCCTCTCCAGTGTTGCCATGGACCTTGGGGTGCTTCTGAGTCTCCCCAGGGGAGTCAGGCCTCCTCTCGAGTGGGGGCATGCACGTGCGCTTTCCTCCCGAGCTGCAGCAGTAGTGTCACGCTTCCTGTCGCGTGGATCAAGGGATCTGTGGCTTTCCCTCGAGGCTGTCCCTCGAGGCTTTCCCACGAGGCTTTCCCACAGGGCTGTGCCACGTGCCACCTTGGTGTGAGTCGATCCTCGGCGTGAAAGACGAGCCGCTGAAGGGAAAAGAGGTTCCTCTGGAATGGACTGGGACATCTGGGGGACTCTTGGAATGGTGGCACGACCCTGGAGTTCCTCTCGCCGTTCCTGTTGAGAGGGCCTCCTCTTGAGATGCGACGGGAACGCCGGGAACTCTTTCCCGACGAAGCAGGGAAAGGATCCCTCATCTCGAGCTACGAGGCGGAAACGGGGCTCCTCTGGATGTGGGCGGGACCCTCGTGATTCCTCTCGAGTGGAGACGGCTATGTCGGGGAACTTCTTGATTTGCACCAAGGGTGTGAAGGACCCTTTCGAAGTTCCAGAGGGGAGGTGTGATCAGCCTCGAGACGCCTCAGCGGAAATGGGCCTCATCTCGCCTGGAGGGGAGAACCTCCTGGATTTTCTCGAGTTGCGGCAGGTCTTCTCGAGTTACGACGGGGACCTCAGGGACCCGCTCTGGTGGCCTCAGGAAAGGCCAGTCCCCATGCGAGTTGCTAGGGGACCTCTCGGGATTCCTCTCCCGTCCATGCCGGGGCCTCAGTCCTTGTGTGGAGTCGGGGCCGGAACCTGAGGATTCCTCTCCAGTGTTGCCATGGATCTTGGGGTGCTTCTGAGTCTCCCCAGGGGAGTCAGGCCTCGTCTCGAGTGGGGGCATGCATGTGCGCTTTCCTCCCGAGCTGCAGCAGTAGTGTCACGCTTCCTGTCGCGTGGATCAAGGGATCTGTGGCTTTCCCTCGAGGCTGTCCCTCGAGGCTTTCCCACGAGGCTTTCCCACAGGGCTGTGCCACGTGCCACCTTGGTGTGAGTCGATCCTCGGCGTGAAAGACGAGCCGCTGAAGGGAAATGAGGTTCCTCTGGAATGGACTGAGACATCTGGGGGACTCTTGGAATGGTGGCACGACCCTGGAGTTCCTCTCGCCGTTCCTGTTGAGAGGGCCTCCTCTTGAGATGCGACGGGAACGCCGGGAACTCTTTCCCGACGAAGCAGGGAAAGGATCCCTCATCTCGAGCTACGAGGCGGAAACGGGGCTCCTCTGGATGTGGGCGGGACCCTCGTGATTCCTCTCGAGTGGAGACGGCTAGGTCGGGGAACTTATTGATTTGCACCAAGGGTGTGAAGGACCCTTTCGAAGTTCCAGAGGTGAGGTGTGATCAGCCTCGAGACGCCTCAGCGGAAATGGGCCTCATCTCGCCTGGAGGGGAGAACCTCCTGGATTTTCTCGAGTTGCGGCAGGTCTTCTCGAGTTACGACGGGGACCTCAGGGACCCGCTCTGGTGGCCTCAGGAAAGGCCAGTCCCCATGCGAGTTGCTAGGGGACCTCTCGGGATTCCTCTCCCGTCCATGCCGGGGCCTCAGTCCTTGTGTGGAGTCGGGGCCGGAACCTGAGTATTCCTCTCCAGTGTTGCCATGGATCTTGGGGTGCTTCTGAGTCTCCCCAGGGGAGTCAGGCCTCGTCTCGAGTGGGGGCATGCACGTGCGCTTTCTTCCCGAGCTGCAGCAGTAGTGTCACGCTTCCTGTCGCGTGGATCAAGGGATCTGTGGCTTTCCCTCGAGGCTGTCCCTCGAGGCTTTCCCACGAGGCTTTCCCACAGGGCTGTGCCACGTGACACCTTGGTGTGAGTCGATCCTCGGCGTGAAAGACGAGCCGGTGAAGGGAACAGAGGTTCCTCTGGAATGGACTGAGACATCTGGGGGACTCTTGGAATGGTGGCACGACCCTGGAGTTCCTCTCGAAGTTCCTGTTGAGAGGGCCTCCTCTTGAGATGCGACGGGAACGCCGGGAACTCTTTCCCGACGAAGCAGGGAAAGGATCCCTCATCTCGAGCTACGAGGCGGAAACGGGGCTCCTCTGGATGTGGGCGGGACCCTCGTGATTCCTCTCGAGTGGAGACGGCTATGTCGGGGAACTTCTTGATTTGCACCAAGGGTGTGAAGGACCCTTTCGAAGTTCCAGAGGGGAGGTGTGATCAGCCTCGAGACGCCTCAGCGGAAATGGGCCTCATCTCGCCTGGAGGGGAGAACCTCCTGGATTTTCTCGAGTTGCGGCAGGTCTTCTCGAGTTACGACGGGGACCTCAGGGACCCGCTCTGGTGGCCTCAGGAAAGGCCAGTCCCCATGCGAGTTGCTAGGGGACCTCTCGGGATTCCTCTCCCGTCCATGCCGGGGCCTCAGTCCTTGTGTGGAGTCGGGGCCGGAACCTGAGGATTCCTCTCCAGTGTTGCCATGGACCTTGGGGTGCTTCTGAGTCTCCCCAGGGGAGTCAGGCCTCGTCTCGAGTGGGGGCATGCACGTGCGCTTTCCTCCCGAGCTGCAGCAGTAGTGTCACGCTTCCTGTCGCGTGGATCAAGGGATCTGTGGCTTTCCCTCGAGGCTGTCCCTCGAGGCTTTCCCACGAGGCTTTCCCACAGGGCTGTGCCACGTGCCACCTTGGTGTGAGTCGATCCTCGGCGTGAAAGACGAGCCGCTGAAGGGAAAAGAGGTTCCTCTGGAATGGACTGGGACATCTGGGGGACTCTTGGAATGGTGGCACGACCCTGGAGTTCCTCTCGCCGTTCCTGTTGAGAGGGCCTCCTCTTGAGATGCGACGGGAACGCCGGGAACTCTTTCCCGACGAAGCAGGGAAAGGATCCCTCATCTCGAGCTACGAGGCGGAAACGGGGCTCCTCTGGATGTGGGCGGGACCCTCGTGATTCCTCTCGAGTGGAGACGGCTATGTCGGGGAACTTCTTGATTTGCACCAAGGGTGTGAAGGACCCTTTCGAAGTTCCAGAGGGGAGGTGTGATCAGCCTCGAGACGCCTCAGCGGAAATGGGCCTCATCTCGCCTGGAGGGGAGAACCTCCTGGATTTTCTCGAGTTGCGGCAGGTCTTCTCGAGTTACGACGGGGACCTCAGGGACCCGCTCTGGTGGCCTCAGGAAAGGCCAGTCCCCATGCGAGTTGCTAGGGGACCTCTCGGGATTCCTCTCCCGTCCATGCCGGGGCCTCAGTCCTTGTGTGGAGTCGGGGCCGGAACCTGAGGATTCCTCTCCAGTGTTGCCATGGATCTTGGGGTGCTTCTGAGTCTCCCCAGGGGAGTCAGGCCTCGTCTCGAGTGGGGGCATGCACGTGCGCTTTCCTCCCGAGCTGCAGCAGTAGTGTCACGCTTCCTGTCGCGTGGATCAAGGGATCTGTGGCTTTCCCTCGAGGCTGTCCCTCGAGGCTTTCCCACGAGGCTTTCCCACAGGGCTGTGCCACGTGCCACCTTGGTGTGAGTCGATCCTCGGCGTGAAAGACGAGCCGCTGAAGGGAAATGAGGTTCCTCTGGAATGGACTGAGACATCTGGGGGACTCTTGGAATGGTGGCACGACCCTGGAGTTCCTCTCGCCGTTCCTGTTGAGAGGGCCTCCTCTTGAGATGCGACGGGAACGCCGGGAACTCTTTCCCGACGAAGCAGGGAAAGGATCCCTCATCTCGAGCTACGAGGCGGAAACGGGGCTCCTCTGGATGTGGGCGGGACCCTCGTGATTCCTCTCGAGTGGAGACGGCTAGGTCGGGGAACTTCTTGATTTGCACCAAGGGTGTGAAGGACCCTTTCGAAGTTCCAGAGGTGAGGTGTGATCAGCCTCGAGACGCCTCAGCGGAAATGGGCCTCATCTCGCCTGGAGGGGAGAACCTCCTGGATTTTCTCGAGTTGCGGCAGGTCTTCTCGAGTTACGACGGGGACCTCAGGGACCCGCTCTGGTGGCCTCAGGAAAGGCCAGTCCCCATGCGAGTTGCTAGGGGACCTCTCGGGATTCCTCTCCCGTCCATGCCGGGGCCTCAGTCCTTGTGTGGAGTCGGGGCCGGAACCTGAGTATTCCTCTCCAGTGTTGCCATGGATCTTGGGGTGCTTCTGAGTCTCCCCAGGGGAGTCAGGCCTCATCTCGAGTGGGGGCATGCACGTGCGCTTTCCTCCCGAGCTGCAGCAGTAGTGTCACGCTTCCTGTCACGTGGATCAAGGGATCTGTGGCTTTCCCTCGAGGCTGTCCCTCGAGGCTTTCCCACGAGGCTTTCCCACAGGGCTGTGCCACGTGCCACCTTGGTGTGAGTCGATCCTCGGCGTGAAAGACGAGCCTCTGAAGGGAAAAGAGGTTCCTCTGGAATGGACTGAGACATCTGGGGGACTCTTGGAATGGTGGCACGACCCTGGAGTTCCTCTCGCCGTTCCTGTTGAGAGGGCCTCCTCTTGAGATGCGACGGGAACGCCGGGAACTCTTTCCCGACGAAGCAGGGAAACGATCCCTCATCTCGAGCTACGAGGCGGAAACGGGGCTCCTCTGGATGTGGGCGGGACCCTCGTGATTCCTCTCGAGTGGAGACGGTTAGGTCGGGGAACTTCTTGATTTGCACCAAGGGTGTGAAGGACCCTTTCGAAGTTCCAGACGGGAGGTGTGATCAGCCTCGAGAAGCCTCAGCGGAAATGGGCCTCATCTCGCCTGGAGGGGAGAACCTCCTGGATTTTCTCGAGTTGCGGCAGGTCTTCTCGAGTTACGACGGGGACCTCAGGGACCCGCTCTGGTGGCCTCAGGAAAGGCCAGTCCCCATGCGAGTTGCTAGGGGACCTCTCGGGATTCCTCTCCCGTCCATGCCGGGGCCTCAGTCCTTGTGTGGAGTCGGGGCCGGAACCTGAGGATTCCTCTCCAGTGTTGCCATGGATCTTGGGGTGCTTCTGAGTCTCCCCAGGGGAGTCAGGCCTCGTCTCGAGTGGGGGCATGCACGTGCGCTTTCTTCCCGAGCTGCAGCAGTAGTGTCACGCTTCCTGTCGCGTGGATCAAGGGATCTGTGGCTTTCCCTCGAGGCTGTCCCTCGAGGCTTTCCCACGAGGCTTTCCCACAGGGCTGTGCCACGTGCCACTTTGGTGTGAGTCGATCCTCGGCGTGAAAGACGAGCCGCTGAAGGGAAAAGAGGTTCCTCTGGAATGGACTGAGACATCTGGGGGACTCTTGGAATGGTGGCACGACCCTGGAGTTCCTCTCGCCGTTCCTGTTGAGAGGGCCTCCTCTTGAGATGCGACGGGAACGCCGGGAACTCTTTCCCGAAGAAGCAGTGAAAGGATCCCTCATCTCGAGCTACGAGGCGGAAACGGGGCTCCTCTGGATGTGGGCGGGACCCTCGTGATTCCTCTCGAGTGGAGACGGCTATGTCGGGGAACTTCTTGATTTGCACCAAGGGTGTGAAGGACCCTTTCGAAGTTCCAGAGGTGAGGTGTGATCAGCCTCGAGACGCCTCAGCGGAAATGGGCCTCATCTCGCCTGGAGGGGAGAACCTCCTGGATTTTCTCGAGTTGCGGCAGGTCTTCTCGAGTTACGACGGGGACCTCAGGGACCCGCTCTGGTGGCCTCAGGAAAGGCCAGTCCCCATGCGAGTTGCTAGGGGACCTCTCGGGATTCCTCTCCCGTCCATGCCGGGGCCTCAGTCCTTGTGTGGAGTCGGGGCCGGAACCTGAGGATTCCTCTCCAGTGTTGCCATGGATCTTGGGGTGCTTCTGAGTCTCCCCAGGGGAGTCAGGCCTCGTCTCGAGTGGGGGCATGCACGTGCGCTTTCCTCCCGAGCTGCAGCAGTAGTGTCACGCTTCCTGTCACGTGGATCAAGGGATCTGTGGCTTTCCCTCGAGGCTGTCCCTCGAGGCTTTCCCACGAGGCTTTCCCACAGGGCTGTGCCACGTGCTACCTTGGTGTGAGTCGATCCTCGGCGTGAAAGACGAGCCGCTGAAGGGAAAAGAGGTTCCTCTGGAATGGACTGAGACATCTGGGGGACTCTTGGAATGGTGGCACGACCCTGGAGTTCCTCTCGCCGTTCCTGTTGAGAGGGCCTCCTCTTGAGATGCGACGGGAACGCCGGGAACTCTTTCCCGACGAAGCAGGGAAAGGATCCCTCATCTCGAGCTACGAGGCGGAAACGGGGCTCCTCTGGATGTGGGCGGGACCCTCGTGATTGCTCTCGAGTGGAGACGGGTATGTCGGGGAACTTGTTGATTTGCACCAAGGGTGTGAAGGACCCTTTTGAAGTTCCAGAGGTGAGGTGTGATCAGCCTCGAGACGCCTCAGCGGAAATGGGCCTCATCTCACCTGGAGGGGAGAACCTCCTGGATTTTCTCGAGTTGCGGCAGGTCTTCTCGAGTTACGATGGGGACCTCAGGGACCCGCTCTGGTGGCCTCAGGAAAGGCCAGTCCCCATGCGAGTTGCTAGGGGACCTCTCGGGATTCCTCTCCCGTCCATGCCGGGGCCTCAGTCCTTGTGTGGAGTCGGGGCCGGAACCTGAGGATTCCTCTCCAGTGTTGCCATGGATCTTGGGGTGCTTCTGAGTCTCCCCAGGAGAGTCAGGCCTCGTCTCGAGTGGGGGCATGCACGTGCGCTTTCCTCCCGAGCTGCAGCAGTAGTGTCACGCTTCCTGTCACGTGGATCAAGGGATCTGTGGCTTTCCCAGGAGGTTTCCCACAGGGTTGTGCCACGTGTCACCTTAGTGTGAGTCGATCCTCGGCGTGAAAGACGAGCCGGTGAAGGGAAAAGAGGTTCCTCTGGAATGGACTGAGACATCTGGGGGACTCTTGGAATGGTGGCACGACCTTGGAGTTCCTCTCGCCGTTCCTGTTGAGAGGGCCTCCTCTTGAGATGCGACGGGAACGCCGGGAACTCTTTCCCGACGAAGCAGGGAAAGGATCCCTCATCTCGAGCTACGAGGCGGAAACGGGGCTCCTCTGGATGTGGGCGGGACCCTCGTGATTCCTCTCGAGTGGAGACGGCTATGTCGGGGAACTTCTTGATTTGCACCAAGGGTGTGAAGGACCCTTTCGAAGTTCCAGAGGTGAGGTGTGATCAGCCTCGAGACGCCTCATTGGAAATGGGCCTCATCTCGCCTGGAGGGGAGAACCTCCTGGATTTTCTCGAGTTGCGGCAGGTCTTCTCGACTTACGACGGGGACCTAAGGGACCCGCTCTGGTGGCCTCAGGAAAGGCCAGTCCCCATGCGAGTTGCTAGGGGACCTCTCGGGATTCCTCTCCCGTCCATGCCGGGGCCTCAGTCCTTGTGTGGAGTCGGGGCCGGAACCTGAGGATTCCTCTCCAGTGTTGCCATGGATCTTGGGGTGCTTCTGAGTCTCCCCAGGGGAGTCAGGCCTCGTCTCGAGTGGGGGCATGCACGTGCGCTTTCCTCTCGAGCTGCAGCAGTAGTGTCACGCTTCCTGTCACGTGGATCAAGGGATCTGTGGCTTTCCCTCGAGGCTGTCCCTCGAGGCTTTCCCACGAGGCTTTCCCACAGGGCTGTGCCACGTGCCACCTTGGTGTGAGTCGATCCTCGGCGTGAAAGACGAGAAGGTGAAGGGAAAAGAGGTTCCTCTGGAATGGACTGAGACATCTGGGGGACTCTTGGAATGGTGGCATGACCCTGGCGTTCCTCTCGCCGTTCCTGTTGAGAGGGCCTCCTCTTGAGATGCGACGGGAACGCCGGGAACTCTTTCCCGACGAAGCAGGGAAAGGATCCCTCATCTCGAGCTACGAGGCTGAAACGGGGCTCCTTTGGATGTGGGCGGGACCCTCGTGATTCCTCTCGAGTGGAGACGGCTAGGTCGGGGAACTTCTTGATTTGCACCAAGGGTGTGAAGGACCCTTTCGAAGTTCCAGAGGTGAGGTGTGATCAGCCTCGAGACGCCTCAGCGGAAATGGGCCTCATCTCGCCTGGAGGGGAGAACCTCCTGGATTTTCTCGAGTTGCGGCAGGTCTTCTCGAGTTACGACGGGGACCTCAGGGACCCGCTCTGGTGGCCTCAGGAAAGGCCAGTCCCCATGCGAGTTGCTAGGGGACCTCTCGGGATTCCTCTCCCGTCCATGCCGGGGCCTCAGTCCTTGTGTGGAGTCGGGGCCGGAACCTGAGGATTCCTCTCCAGTGTTGCCATGGATCTTGGGGTGCTTCTGAGTCTCCCCAGGGGAGTCAGGCCTCGTCTCGAGTGGGGGCATGCACGTGCGCTTTCCTCCCGAGCTGCAGCAGTAGTGTCACGCTTCCTGTCACGTGGATCAAGGGATCTGTGGCTTTCCCTCGAGGCTGTCCCTCGAGGCTTTCCCACGAGGCTTTCCCACAGGGCTGTGCCACGTGCCACCCTGGTGTGAGTCGATCCTCGGCGTGAAAGACGAGCCGCTGAAGGGAAAAGAGGTTCCTGTGGAATGGACTGAGACATCTGGGGGACTCTTGGAATGGTGGCACGACCCTGGAGTTCCTCTCGCCGTTCCTGTTGAGAGGGCCTCCTCTTGAGATGCGACGGGAACGCCGGGAACTCTTTCCCGACGAAGCAGGGAAAGGATCCCTCATCTCGAGCTACGAGGCGGAAACGGGGCTCCTCTGGATGTGGGCGGGACCCTCGTGATTCCTCTCGAGTGGAGACGGCTATGTCGGGGAACTTCTTGATTTGCACCAAGGGTGTGAAGGACCCTTTCGAAGTTCCAGAGGGGAGGTGTGATCAGCCTCGAGACGCCTCAGCGGAAATGGGCCTCATCTCGCCTGGAGGGGAGAACCTCCTGGATTTTCTCGAGTTGCGGCAGGTCTTCTCGAGTTACGACGGGGACCTCAGGGACCCACTCTGGTGGCCTCAGGAAAGGCCAGTCCCCATGCGAGTTGCTAGGGGACCTCTCGGGATTCCTCTCCCGTCCATGCCGGGGCCTCAGTCCTTGTGTGGATTCGGGGCCGGAACCTGAGGATTCCTCTCCAGTGTTGCCATGGATCTTGGGGTGCTTCTGAGTCTCCCCAGGGGAGTCAGGCCTCGTCTCGAGTGGGGGCATGCACGTGCGCTTTCCTCCCGAGCTGCAGCAGTAGTGTCACGCTTCCTGTCACGTGGATCAAGGGATCTGTGGCTTTCCCTCGAGGCTGTCCCTCGAGGCTTTCCCACGAGGCTTTCCCACAGGGCTGTGCCACGTGCCACCTTGGTGTGAGTCGATCCTCGGCGTGAAAGACGAGCCGCTGAAGGGAAAAGAGGTTCCTCTGGAATGGACTGAGACATCTGGGGGACTCTTGGAATGGTGGCACGACCCTGGAGTTCCTCTCGCCGTTCCTGTTGAGAGGGCCTCCTCTTGAGATGCGACGGGAACTCCGGGAACTCTTTCCCGACGAAGCAGGGAAAGGATCCCTCATCTCGAGCTACGAGGCGGAAACGGGGCTCCTCTGGATGTGGGCGGCACCCTCGTGATTCCTCTCGAGTGGAGACGGGTATGTCGGGGAACTTCTTGATTTGCACCAAGGGTGTGAAGGACCCTTTCGAAGTTCCAGAGGTGAGGTGTTATCAGCCTCGAGAAGCCTCAGCGGAAATGGGCCTCATCTCGCCTGGAGGGGAGAACCTCCTGGATTTTCTCGAGTTGCGGCAGGTCTTCTCGAGCTACGACGGGGACCTCAGGGACCCGCTCTGGTGGCCTCAGGAAAGGCCAGTCCCCATGCGAGTTGCTAGGGGACCTCTCGGGATTCCTCTCCCATCCATGCCGGGGCCTCAGTCCTTGTGTGGAGTCGGGGCCGGAACCTGAGGATTCCTCTCCAGTGTTGCCATGGATCTTGGGGTGCTTCTGAGTCTCCCCAGGGGAGTCAGGCCTCGTCTCGATTGGGGGCATGCACGTGCGCTTTCCTCCCGAGCTGCAGCAGTAGTGTCACGCTTCCTGTCACGTGGATCAAGGGATCTGTGGCTTTCCCTCGAGGCTGTCCCTCGAGGCTTTCCCACGAGGCTTTCCCACAGGGCTGTGCCACGTGCCACCTTGGTGTGAGTCGATCCTCGGCGTGAAAGACGAGCCGGTGAAGGGAAAAGAGGTTCCTGTGGAATGGACTGAGACATCTGGGGGACTCTTGGAATGGTGGCACGACCCTGGAGTTCCTCTCGCCGTTCCTGTTGAGAGGGCCTCCTCTTGAGATGCGACGGGAACGCCGGGAACTCTTTCCCGACGAAGCAGGGAAAGGATCCCTCATCTCGAGCTACGAGGCGGAAACGGGGCTCCTCTGGATGTGGGCGGGACCCTCGTGATTCCTCTCGAGTGGAGACGGCTATGTCGGGGAACTTCTTGATTTGCACCAAGGGTGTGAAGGACCCTTTCGAAGTTCCAGAGGTGAGGTGTGATCAGCCTCGTGACGCCTCATTGGAAATGGGCCTCATCTCGCCTGGAGGGGAGAACCTCCTGGATTTTCTCGAGTTGCGGCAGGTCTTCTCGAGTTACGACGGGGACCTCAGGGACCCACTCTGGTGGCCTCAGGAAAGGCCAGTCCCCATGCGAGTTGCTAGGGGACCTCTCGGGATTCCTCTCCCGTCCATGCCGGGGCCTCAGTCCTTGTGTGGAGTCGGGGCCGGAACCTGAGGATTCCTCTCCAGTGTTGCCATGGATCTTGGGGTGCTTCTGAGTCTCCCCAGGGGAGTCAGGCCTCGTCTCGAGTGGGGGCATGCACGTGCGCTTTCCTCCCGAGCTGCAGCAGTAGTGTCACGCTTCCTGTCACGTGGATCAAGGGATCTGTGGCTTTCCCTCGAGGCTGTCCCTCGAGGCTTTCCCACGAGGCTTTCCCACAGGGCTGTGCCACGTGCCACCTTGGTGTGAGTCGATCCTCGGCGTGAAAGACGAGCCGCTGAAGGGAAAAGAGGTTCCTCTGGAATGGACTGAGACATCTGGGGGACTCTTGGAATGGTGGCACGACCCTGGAGTTCCTCTGGCCGTTCCTGTTGAGAGGGCCTCCTCTTGAGATGCGACGGGAACGCCGGGAAGTCTTTCCCGACGAAGCAGGGAAAGGATCCCTCATCTCGAGCTACGAGGCGGAAACGGGGCTCCTCTGGATGTGGGCGGGACCCTCGTGATTCCTCTCGAGTGGAGACGGCTATGTCGGGGAACTTCTTGATTTGCACCAAGGGTGTGAAGGACCCTTTCGAAGTTCCAGAGGGGAGGTGTGATCAGCCTCGAGACGCCTCAGCGGAAATGGGCCTCATCTCGCCTGGAGGGGAGAACCTCCTGGATTTTCTCGAGTTGCGGCAGGTCTTCTCGAGTTACGACGGGGACCTCAGGGACCCACTCTGGTGGCCTCAGGAAAGGCCAGTCCCCATGCGAGTTGCTAGGGGACCTCTCGGGATTCCTCTCCCGTCCATGCCGGGGCCTCAGTCCTTGTGTGGATTCGGGGCCGGAACCTGAGGATTCCTCTCCAGTGTTGCCATGGATCTTGGGGTGCTTCTGAGTCTCCCCAGGGGAGTCAGGCCTCGTCTCGAGTGGGGGCATGCACGTGCGCTTTCCTCCCGAGCTGCAGCAGTAGTGTCACGCTTCCTGTCACGTGGATCAAGGGATCTGTGGCTTTCCCTCGAGGCTGTCCCTCGAGGCTTTCCCACGAGGCTTTCCCACAGGGCTGTGCCACGTGCCACCTTGGTGTGAGTCGATCCTCGGCGTGAAAGACGAGCCGCTGAAGGGAAAAGAGGTTCCTCTGGAATGGACTGAGACATCTGGGGGACTCTTGGAATGGTGGCACGACCCTGGAGTTCCTCTCGCCGTTCCTGTTGAGAGGGCCTCCTCTTGAGATGCGACGGGAACTCCGGGAACTCTTTCCCGACGAAGCAGGGAAAGGATCCCTCATCTCGAGCTACGAGGCGGAAACGGGGCTCCTCTGGATGTGGGCGGCACCCTCGTGATTCCTCTCGAGTGGAGACGGGTATGTCGGGGAACTTCTTGATTTGCACCAAGGGTGTGAAGGACCCTTTCGAAGTTCCAGAGGTGAGGTGTTATCAGCCTCGAGAAGCCTCAGCGGAAATGGGCCTCATCTCGCCTGGAGGGGAGAACCTCCTGGATTTTCTCGAGTTGCGGCAGGTCTTCTCGAGCTACGACGGGGACCTCAGGGACCCGCTCTGGTGGCCTCAGGAAAGGCCAGTCCCCATGCGAGTTGCTAGGGGACCTCTCGGGATTCCTCTCCCATCCATGCCGGGGCCTCAGTCCTTGTGTGGAGTCGGGGCCGGAACCTGAGGATTCCTCTCCAGTGTTGCCATGGATCTTGGGGTGCTTCTGAGTCTCCCCAGGGGAGTCAGGCCTCGTCTCGATTGGGGGCATGCACGTGCGCTTTCCTCCCGAGCTGCAGCAGTAGTGTCACGCTTCCTGTCACGTGGATCAAGGGATCTGTGGCTTTCCCTCGAGGCTGTCCCTCGAGGCTTTCCCACGAGGCTTTCCCACAGGGCTGTGCCACGTGCCACCTTGGTGTGAGTCGATCCTCGGCGTGAAAGACGAGCCGGTGAAGGGAAAAGAGGTTCCTCTGGAATGGACTGAGACATCTGGGGGACTCTTGGAATGGTGGCACGACCCTGGAGTTCCTCTCGCCGTTCCTGTTGAGAGGGCCTCCTCTTGAGATGCGACGGGAACGCCGGGAACTCTTTCCCGACGAAGCAGGGAAAGGATCCCTCATCTCGAGCTACGAGGCGGAAACGGGGCTCCTCTGGATGTGGGCGGGACCCTCGTGATTCCTCTCGAGTGGAGACGGGTATGTCGGGGAACTTGTTGATTTGCACCAAGGGTGTGAAGGACCCTTTTGAAGTTCCAGAGGTGAGGTGTGATCAGCCTCGAGACGCCTCAGCGGAAATGGGCCTCATCTCGCCTGGAGGGGAGAACCTCCTGGATTTTCTCGAGTTGCGGCAGGTCTTCTCGAGTTACGACGGGGACCTCAGGGACCCGCTCTGGTGGCCTCAGGAAAGGCCAGTCCCCATGCGAGTTGCTAGGGGACCTCTCGGGATTCCTCTCCCGTCCATGCCGGGGCCTCAGTCCTTGTGTGGAGTCGGGGCCGGAACCTGAGGATTCCTCTCCAGTGTTGCCATGGATCTTGGGGTGCTTCTGAGTCTCCCCAGGGGAGTCAGGCCTCGTCTCGAGTGGGGGCATGCACGTGCGCTTTCCTCCCGAGCTGCAGCAGTAGTGTCACGCTTCCTGTCACGTGGATCAAGGGATCTGTGGCTTTCCCTCGAGGCTTTCCCACAGGGTTGTGCCACGTGTCACCTTAGTGTGAGTCGATCCTCGGCGTGAAAGACGAGCCGGTGAAGGGAAAAGAGGTTCCTCTGGAATGGACTGAGACATCTGGGGGACTCTTGGAATGGTGGCACGACCTTGGAGTTCCTCTCGCCGTTCCTGTTGAGAGGGCCTCCACTTGAGATGCGACGGGAACGCCGGGAACTCTTTCCCGACGAAGCAGGGAAAGGATCCCTCATCTCGAGCTACGAGGCGGAAACGGGGCTCCTCTGGATGTGGGCGGGACCCTCGTGATTCCTCTCGAGTGGAGACGGCTATGTCGGGGAACTTCTTGATTTGCACCAAGGGTGTGAAGGACCCTTTCGAAGTTCCAGAGGTGAGGTGTGATCAGCCTCGTGACGCCTCATTGGAAATGGGCCTCATCTCGCCTGGAGGGGAGAACCTCCTGGATTTTCTCGAGTTGCGGCAGGTCTTCTCGAGTTACGACGGGGACCTCAGGGACCCGCTCTGGTGGCCTCAGGAAAGGCCAGTCCCCATGCGAGTTGCTAGGGGACCTCTCGGGATTCCTCTCCCGTCCATGCCGGGGCCTCAGTCCTTGTGTGGAGTCGCGGCCGGAACCTGAGGATTCCTCTCCAGTGTTGCCATGGATCTTGGGGTGCTTCTGAGTCTCCCCAGGGGAGTCAGGCCTCGTCTCTAGTGGGGGCATGCACGTGCGCTTTCCTCCCGAGCTGCAGCAGTAGTGTCACGCTTCCTGTCACGTGGATCAAGGGATCTGTGGCTTTCCCTCGAGGCTGTCCCTCGAGGCTTTCCCACGAGGCTTTCCCACAGGGCTGTGCCATGTGCCACCTTGGTGTGAGTCGATCCTCGGCGTGAAAGACGAGCCGGTGAAGGGAAAAGAGGTTCCTCTGGAATGGACTGAGACATCTGGGAGACTCTTGGAATGGTGGCACGACCCTGGAGTTCCTCTCGCCGTTCCTGTTGAGAGGGCCTCGTCTTGAGATGCGACGGGAACGCCGGGAACTCTTTCCCGACGAAGCAGGGAAAGGATCCCTCATCTCGAGCTACGAGGCTGAAACGGGGCTCCTTTGGATGTGGGCGGGACCCTCGTGATTCCTCTCGAGTGGAGACGGCTAGGTCGGGGAACTTCTTGATTTGCACCAAGGGTGTGAAGGACCCTTTCGAAGTTCCAGAGGTGAGGTGTGATCAGCCTCGAGAAGCCTCAGCGGAAATGGGCCTCATCTCGCCTGGAGGGGAGAACCTCCTGGATTTTCTCGAGTTGCGGCAGGTCTTCTCGAGTTACGACGGGGACCTCAGGGACCCGCTCTGGTGGCCTCAGGAAAGGCCAGTCCCCATGCAAGTTGCTAGGGGACCTCTCGGGATTCCTCTCCCGTCCATGCCGGGGCCTCAGTCCTTGTGTGGAGTCGGGGCCGGAACCTGAGGATTCCTCTCCAGTGTTGCCATGGATCTTGGGGTGCTTCTGAGTCTCCCCAGGGGAGTCAGGCCTCGTCTCGAGTGGGGGCATGCACGTGCGCTTTCCTCCCGAGCTGCAGCAGTAGTGTCACGCTTCCTGTCACGTGGATCAAGGGATCTGTGGCTTTCCCTCGAGGCTGTCCCTCGAGGCTTTCCCACGAGGCTTTCCCACAGGGCTGTGCCACGTGCCACCTTGGTGTGAGTCGATCCTCGGCGTGAAAGATGAGCCGCTGAAGGGAAAAGAGGTTCCTCTGGAATGGACTGAGACATCTGGGGGACTCTTGGAATGGTGGCACGACCCTGGAGTTCCTCTCGCCGTTCCTGTTGAGAGGGCCTCCTCTTGAGATGCGACGGGAACGCCGGGAACTCTTTCCCGACGAAGCAGGGAAAGGATCCCTCATCTCGAGCTACGAGGCGGAAACGGGGCTCCTCTGGATGTGGGCGGGACCCTCGTGATTCCTCTCGAGTGGAGACGGGTATGTCGGGGAACTTCTTGATTTGCACCAAGGTTGTGAAGGACCCTTTCGAAGTTCCAGAGGTGAGGTGTTATCAGCCTCGAGAAGCCTCAGCGGAAATGGGCCTCATCTCGCCTGGAGGGGAGAACCTCCTGGATTTTCTCGAGTTGCGGCAGGTCTTCTCGAGTTACGACGGGGACCTCAGGGACCCGCTCTGGTGGCCTCAGGAAAGGCCAGTCCCCATGCGAGTTGCTAGGGGACCTCTCGGGATTCCTCTCCCATCCATGCCGGGGCCTCAGTCCTTGTGTTGAGTCGGGGCCGGAACCTGAGGATTCCTCTCCAGTGTTGCCATGGATCTTGGGGTGCTTCTGAGTCTCCCCAGGGGAGTCAGGCCTCGTCTCGATTGGGGGCATGCACGTGCGCTTTCCTCCCGAGCTGCAGCAGTAGTGTCACGCTTCCTGTCACGTGGATCAAGGGATCTGTGGCTTTCCCTCGAGGCTGTCCCTCGAGGCTTTCCCACGAGGCTTTCCCACAGGGCTGTGCCACGTGCCACCTTGGTGTGAGTCGATCCTCGGCGTGAAAGACGAGCCGCTGAAGGGAAAAGAGGTTCCTCTGGAATGGACTGAGACATCTGGGGGACTCTTGGAATGGTGGCACGACCCTGGAGTTCCTCTCGCCGTTCCTGTTGAGAGGGCCTCCTCTTGAGATGCGACGGGAACGCCGGGAACTCTTTCCCGACGAAGCAGGGAAAGGATCCCTCATCTCGAGCTACGAGGCGGAAACGGGGCTCCTCTGGATGTGGGCGGGACCCTCGTGATTCCTCTCGAGTGGAGACGGGTATGTCGGGGAACTTGTTGATTTGCACCAAGGGTGTGAAGGACCCTTTTGAAGTTCCAGAGGTGAGGTGTGATCAGCCTCGAGACGCCTCAGCGGAAATGGGCCTCATCTCGCCTGGAGGGGAGAACCTCCTGGATTTTCTCGAGTTGCGGCAGGTCTTCTCGAGTTACGACGGGGACCTCAGGGACCCGCTCTGGTGGCCTCAGGAAAGGCCAGTCCCCATGCGAGTTGCTAGGGGACCTCTCGGGATTCCTCTCCCGTCCATGCCGGGGCCTCAGTCCTTGTGTGGAGTCGGGGCCGGAACCTGAGGATTCCTCTCCAGTGTTGCCATGGATCTTGGGGTGCTTCTGAGTCTCCCCAGGGGAGTCAGGCCTCGTCTCGAGTGGGGGCATGCACGTGCGCTTTCCTCCCGAGCTGCAGCAGTAGTGTCACGCTTCCTGTCACGTGGATCAAGGGATCTGTGGCTTTCCCTCGAGGCTGTCCCTCGAGGCTTTCCCACGAGGCTTTCCCACAGGGCTGTGCCACGTGCCACCTTGGTGTGAGTCGATCCTCGGCGTGAAAGACGACCGGTGAAGGGAAAAGAGGTTCCTCTGGAATGGTTGAGACATCTGTGGGACTCTTGGAATGGGGGCACGACCCTGGAGTTCCTCTCGCCGTTCCTGTTGAGAGGGCCTCCTCTTGAGATGCGACGGGGACGCCGGGAACTCTTTCCCGACGAAGCAGGGAAAGGATCCCTCATCTCGAGCTACGAGGCGGAAACGGGGCTCCTCTGGATGTGGGCGGGACCCTCGTGATTCCTCTCGAGTGGAGACGGCTATGTCGGGGAACTTCTTGATTTGCACCAAGGGTGTGAAGGACCCTTTCGAAGTTCCCGAGGTGAGGTGTGATCAGCCTCGTGACGCCTCATTGGAAATGGGCCTCATCTCGCCTGGAGGGGAGAACCTCCTGGATTTTCTCGAGTTGCGGCAGGTCTTCTCGAGTTACGACGGGGACCTCAGGGACCCGCTCTGGTGGCCTCAGGAAAGGCCAGTCCCCATGCGAGTTGCTAGGGGACCTCTCGGGATTCCTCTCCCGTCCATGCCGGGGCCTCAGTCCTTGTGTGGAGTCGGGGCCGGAACCTGAGGATTCCTCTCCAGTGTTGCCATGGATCTTGGGGTGCTTCTGAGTCTCCCCAGGGGAGTCAGGCCTCGTCTCGAGTGGGGGCATGCACGTGCTCTTTCCTCCCGAGCTGCAGCAGTAGTGTCACGCTTCCTGTCACGTGCATCAAGGGATCTGTGGCTTTCCCTCGAGGCTGTCCCTCGAGGCTTTCCCACGAGGCTTTCCCACAGGGCTGTGCCACGTGCCACCTTGGTGTGAGTCGATCCTCGGCGTGAAAGACGAGCCGGTGAAGGGAAAAGAGGTTCCTCTGCAATGGACTGAGACATCTGGGGGACTCTTGGAATGGTGGCACGACCCTGGAGTTCCTCTCGCCGTTCCTGTTGAGAGGGCCTCCTCTTGAGATGCGACGGGAACGCCGGGAACTCTTTCCCGACGAAGCAGGGAAAGGATCCCTCATCTCGAGCTACGAGGCGGAAACGGGGCTCCTCTGGATGTGGGCGGGACCCTCGTGATTGCTCTCGAGTGGAGACGGGTATGTCGGGGAACTTCTTGATTTGCACCAAGGGTGTGAAGGACCCTTTCGAAGTTCCAGAGGTGAGGTGTTATCAGCCTCGAGAAGCCTCAGCGGAAATGGGCCTCATCTCGCCTGGAGGGGAGAACCTCCTGGATTTTCTCGAGTTGCGGCAGGTCTTCTCGAGTTACGACGGGGACCTCAGGGACCCGCTCTGGTGGCCTCAGGAAAGGCCAGTCCCCATGCGAGTTGCTAGGGGACCTCTCGGGATTCCTCTCCCATCCATGCCGGGGCCTCAGTCCTTGTGTTGAGTCGGGGCCGGAACCTGAGGATTCCTCTCCAGTGTTGCCATGGATCTTGGGGTGCTTCTGAGTCTCCCCAGGGGAGTCAGGCCTCGTCTCGATTGGGGGCATGCACGTGCGCTTTCCTCCCGAGCTGCAGCAGTAGTGTCACGCTTCCTGTCACGTGGATCAAGGGATCTGTGGCTTTCCCTCGAGGCTGTCCCTCGAGGCTTTCCCACGAGGCTTTCCCACAGGGCTGTGCCACGTGCCACCTTGGTGTGAGTCGATCCTCGGCGTGAAAGACGAGCCGGTGAAGGGAAAAGAGGTTCCTCTGGAATGGACTGAGACATCTGGGGGACTCTTGGAATGGTGGCACGACCCTGGAGTTCCTCTCGCCGTTCCTGTTGAGAGGGCCTCCTCTTGAGATGCGACGGGAACGCCGGGATCTCTTTCCCCGACGAAGCAGGGAAAGGATCCCTCATCTCGAGCTACGAGGCGGAAACGGGGCTCCTCTGGATGTGGGCGGGACCCTCGTGATTGCTCTCGAGTAGAGACGGGTATGTCGGGGAACTTGTTGATTTGCACCAAGGGTGTGAAGGACCCTTTTGAAGTTCCAGAGGTGAGGTGTGATCAGCCTCGAGACGCCTCAGCGGAAATGGGCCTCATCTCGCCTGGAGGGGAGAACCTCCTGGATTTTCTCGAGTTGCGGCAGGTCTTCTCGAGTTACGACGGGGACCTCAGGGACCCGCTCTGGTGGCCTCAGGAAAGGCCAGTCCCCATGCGAGTTGCTAGGGGACCTCTCGGGATTCCTCTCCCGTCCATGCCGGGGCCTCAGTCCTTGTGTGGAGTCGGAGCCGGAACCTGAGGATTCCTCTCCAGTGTTGCCATGGATCTTGGGGTGCTTCTGAGTCTCCCCAGGGGAGTCAGGCCTCGTCTCGAGTGGGGGCATGCACGTGCGCTTTCCTCCCGAGCTGCAGCAGTAGTGTCACGCTTCCTGTCACGTGGATCAAGGGATCTGTGGCTTTCCCTCGAGGCTGTCCCTCGAGGCTTTCCCACGAGGCTTTCCCACAGGGCTGTGCCACGTGCCACCTTGGTGTGAGTCGATCCTCGGCGTGAAAGACGAGCCGGTGAAGGGAAAAGAGGTTCCTCTGGAATGGACTGAGACATCTGGGGGACTCTTGGAATGGTGGCACGACCCTGGAGTTCCTCTCGCCGTTCCTGTTGAGAGGGCCTCCTCTTGAGATGCGACGGGAACGCCGGGAACTCTTTCCCGACGAAGCAGGGAAAGGATCCCTCATCTCGAGCTACGAGGCTGAAACGGGGCTCCTTTGGATGTGGGCGGGACCCTCGTGATTCCTCTCGAGTGGAGACGGCTATGTCGGGGAACTTCTTGATTTGCACCAAGGGTGTGAAGGACCCTTTCGAAGTTCCAGAGGTGAGGTGTGATCAGCCTCGAGAAGCCTCAGCGGAAATGGGCCTCATCTCGCCTGGAGGGGAGAACCTCCTGGATTTTCTCGAGTTGCGGCAGGTCTTCTCGAGTTACGACGGGGACCTCAGGGACCCGCTCTGGTGGCCTCAGGAAAGGCCAGTCCCCATGCGAGTTGCTAGGGGACCTCTCGGGATTCCTCTCCCGTCCATGCCGGGGCCTCAGTCCTTGTGTGGAGTCGGGGCCGGAACCTGAGGATTCCTCTCCAGTGTTGCCATGGATCTTGGGGTGCTTCTGAGTCTCCCCAGGGGAGTCAGGCCTCGTCTCGAGTGGGGGCATGCACGTGCGCTTTCCTCCCGAGCTGCAGCAGTAGTGTCACGCTTCCTGTCACGTGGATCAAGGGATCTGTGGCTTTCCCTCGAGGCTGTCCCTCGAGGCTTTCCCACGAGGCTTTCCCACAGGGCTGTGCCACGTGCCACCTTGGTGTGAGTCGATCCTCGGCGTGAAAGATGAGCCGCTGAAGGGAAAAGAGGTTCCTCTGGAATGGACTGAGACATCTGGGGGACTCTTGGAATGGTGGCACGACCCTGGAGTTCCTCTCGCCGTTCCTGTTGAGAGGGCCTCCTCTTGAGATGCGACGGGAACGCCGGGAACTCTTTCCCCGACGAAGCAGGGAAAGGATCCCTCATCTCGAGCTACGAGGCGGAAACGGGGCTCCTCTGGATGTGGGCGGGACCCTCGTGATTCCTCTCGAGTGGAGACGGGTATGTCGGGGAACTTCTTGATTTGCACCAAGGGTTTGAAGGACCCTTTCGAAATTCCAGGGGTGAGGTGTTATCAGCCTCGAGAAGCCTCAGCGGAAATGGGCCTCATCTCGCCTGGAGGGGAGAACCTCCTGGATTTTCTCGAGTTGCGGCAGGTCTTCTCGAGTTACGACGGGGACCTCAGGGACCCGCTCTGGTGGCCTCAGGAAAGGCCAGTCCCCATGCGAGTTGCTAGGGGACCTCTCGGGATTCCTCTCCCATCCATGCCGGGGCCTCCGTCCTTGTGTTGAGTCGGGGCCGGAACCTGAGGATTCCTCTCCAGTGTTGCCATGGATCTTGGGGTGCTTCTGAGTCTCCCCAGGGGAGTCAGGCCTCGTCTCGAGTGGGGGCATGCACGTGCGCTTTCCTCCCGAGCTGCAGCAGTAGTGTCACGCTTCCTGTCACGTGGATCAAGGGATCTGTGGCTTTCCCTCGAGGCTGTCCCTCGAGGCTTTCCCACGAGGCTTTCCCACAGGGCTGTGCCACGTGCCACCTTGGTGTGAGTCGATCCTCGGCGTGAAAGACGAGCCGCTGAAGGGTAAAGAGGTTCCTCTGGAATGGACTGAGACATCTGGGGGACTCTTGGAATGGTGGCACGACCCTGGAGTTCCTCTCGCCGTTCCTGTTGAGAGGGCCTCCTCTTGAGATGCGACGGGAACGCCGGGAACTCTTTCCCGACGAAGCAGGGAAAGGATCCCTCATCTCGAGCTACGAGGCGGAAACGGGGCTCCTCTGGATGTGGGCGGGACCCTCGTGATTGCTCTCGAGTGGAGACGGGTATGTCGGGGAACTTGTTGATTTGCACCAAGGGTGTGAAGGACCCTTTTGAAGTTCCAGAGGTGAGGTGTGATCAGCCTCGAGACGCCTCAGCGGAAATGGGCCTCATCTCGCCTGGAGGGGAGAACCTCCTGGATTTTCTCGAGTTGCGGCAGGTCTTCTCGAGTTACGACGGGGACCTCAGGGACCCGCTCTGGTGGCCTCAGGAAAGGCCAGTCCCCATGCGAGTTGCTAGGGGACCTCTCGGGATTCCTCTCCCGTCCATGCCGGGGCCTCAGTCCTTGTGTGGAGTCGGGGCCGGAACCTGAGGATTCCTCTCCAGTGTTGCCATGGATCTTGGGGTGCTTCTGAGTCTCCCCAGGGGAGTCAGGCCTCGTCTCGAGTGGGGGCATGCACGTGCGCTTTCCTCCCGAGCTGCAGCAGTAGTGTCACGCTTCCTGTCACGTGGATCAAGGGATCTGTGGCTTTCCCACGAGGCTTTCCCACAGGGCTGTGCCACGTGTCACCTTAGTGTGAGTCGATTCTCGGCGTGAAAGACGAGCCGGTGAAGGAAAAAGAGGTTCCTCTGGAATGGACTGAGACATCTGGGGGACTCTTGGAATGGTGGCACGACCTTGGAGTTCCTCTCGCCGTTCCTGTTGAGAGGGCCTCCTCTTGAGATGCGACGGGAACGCCGGGAACTCTTTCCCGACGAAGCAGGGAAAGGATCCCTCATCTCGAGCTACGAGGCGGAAACGGGGCTCCTCTGGATGTGGGCGGGACCCTCGTGATTCCTCTCGAGTGGAGACGGCTAGGTCGGGGAACTTCTTGATTTGCACCAAGGGTGTGAAGAACCCTTTCGAAGTTCCAGAGGTGAGGTGTGATCAGCCTCGAGACGCCTCAGCGGAAATGGGCCTCATCTCGCCTGGAGGGGAGAACCTCCTGGATTTTCTCGAGTTGCGGCAGGTCTTCTCGAGTTATGACGGGGACCTCAGGGACCCGCTCTGGTGGCCTCAGGAAAGGCCAGTCCCCATGCGAGTTGCTAGGGGACCTCTCGGGATTCCTCTCCCGTCCATGCCGGGGCCTCAGTCCTTGTGTGGAGCCGGGGCCGGAACCTGAGGATTCCTCTCCAGTGTTGCCATGGATCTTGGGGTGCTTCTGAGTCTCCCCAGGGGAGTCAGGCCTCGTCTCGAGTGGGGGCATGCACGTGCGCTTTCCTCCCGAGCTGCAGCAGTAGTGTCACGCTTCCTGTCACGTGGATCAAGGGATCTGTGGCTTTCCCTCGAGGCTGTCCCTCGAGGCTTTCCCACGAGGCTTTCCCACAGGGCTGTGCCACGTGCCACCTTGGTGTGAGTCGATCCTCGGCGTGAAAGACGAGCCGGTGAAGGGAAAAGAGGTTCCTCTGGAATGGACTGAGACATCTGGGGTACTCTTGGAATGGTGGCACGACCCTGGAGTTCCTCTCGCCGTTCCTGTTGAGAGGGCCTCCTCTTGAGATGCGACGGGAACGCCGGGAACTCTTTCCAGACGAAGCAGGGAAAGGATCCCTCATCTCGAGCTACGAGGCTGAAACGGGGCTCCTTTGGATGTGGGCGGGACCCTCGTGATTCCTCTCGAGTGGAGACGGCTAGGTCGGGGAACTTCTTGATTTGCACCAAGGGTGTGAAGGACCCTTTCGAAGTTCCAGAGGTGAGGTGTGATCAGCCTCGAGAAGCCTCAGCGGAAATGGGCCTCATCTCGCCTGGAGGGGAGAACCTCCTGGATTTTCTCGAGTTGCGGCAGGTCTTCTCGAGTTACGACGGGGACCTCAGGGACCCGCTCTGGTGGCCTCAGGAAAGGCCAGTCCCCATGCGAGTTGCTAGGGGACCTCTCTGGATTCCTCTCCCGTCCATGCCGGGGCCTCAGTCCTTGTGTGGAGTCGGGGCCGGAACCTGAGGATTCCTCTCCAGTGTTGCCATGGATCTTGGGGTGCTTCTGAGTCTCCCCAGGGGAGTCAGGCCTCGTCTCGAGTGGGGGCATGCACGTGCGCTTTCCTCCCGAGCTGCAGCAGTAGTGTCACGCTTCCTGTCACGTGGATCAAGGGATCTGTGGCTTTCCCTCGAGGCTGTCCCTCGAGGCTTTCCCACGAGGCTTTCCCACAGGGCTGTGCCACGTGCCACCTTGGTGTGAGTCGATCCTCGGCGTGAAAGACGAGCCGCTGAAGGGAAAAGAGGTTCCTCTGGAATGGACTGAGACATCTGGGGGACTCTTGGAATGATGGCACGACCCTGGAGTTCCTCTCGCCGTTCCTGTTGAGAGGGCCTCCTCTTGAGATGCGACGGGAACGCCGGGAACTCTTTCCCGACGAAGCAGGGAAAGGATCCCTCATCTCGAG
Source organism: Budorcas taxicolor (assembly GCF_023091745.1). NCBI lineage: Eukaryota > Metazoa > Chordata > Mammalia > Artiodactyla > Bovidae > Budorcas > Budorcas taxicolor. The sequence goes on from NW_026291738.1 coordinate 2,455,068, forward strand.
CTACGAGGCGGAAACGGGGCTCCTCTGGATGTGGGCGGGACCCTCGTGATTCCTCTCGAGTGGAGACGGGTATGTCGGGGAACTTCTTGATTTGCACCAAGGGTGTGAAGGACCCTTTCGAAGTTCCAGAGGTGAGGTGTTATCAGCCTCGAGAAGCCTCAGCGGAAATGGGCCTCATCTCGCCTGGAGGGGAGAACCTCCTGGATTTTCTCGAGTTGCGGCAGGTCTTCTCGAGTTACGACGGGGACCTCAGGGACCCGCTCTGGTGGCCTCAGGAAAGGCCAGTCCCCATGCGAGTTGCTAGGGGACCTCTCGGGATTCCTCTCCCATCCATGCCGGGGCCTCAGTCCTTGTGTTGAGTCGGGGCCGGAACCTGAGGATTCCTCTCCAGTGTTGCCATGGATCTTGGGGTGCTTCTGAGTCTCCCCAGGGGAGTCAGGCCTCGTCTCGATTGGGGGCATGCACGGGCGCTTTCCTCCCGAGCTGCAGCAGTAGTGTCACGCTTCCTGTCACGTAGATCAAGGGATCTGTGGCTTTCCCTCGAGGCTGTCCCTCGAGGCTTTCCCACGAGGCTTTCCCACAGGGCTGTGCCACGTGCCACCTTGGTGTGAGTCGATCCTCGGCGTGAAAGACGAGCCGGTGAAGGGAAAAGAGGTTCCTCTGGAATGGACTGAGACATCTGGGGGACTCTTGGAATGGTGGCACGACCCTGGAGTTCCTCTCGCCGTTCCTGTTGAGAGGGCCTCCTCTTGAGATGCGACGGGAACGCCGGGAACTCTTTCCCGACGAAGCAGGGAAAGGATCCCTCATCTCGAGCTACGAGGCGGAAACGGGGCTCCTCTGGATGTGGGCGGGACCCTCGTGATTGCTCTCGAGTGGAGACGGGTATGTCGGGGAACTTGTTGATTTGCACCAAGGGTGTGAAGGACCCTTTCGAAGTTCCAGAGGTGAGGTGTGATCAGCCTCGAGAAGCCTCAGCGGAAATGGGCCTCATCTCGCCTGGAGGGGAGAACCTCCTGGATTTTCTCGAGTTGCGGCAGGTCTTCTCGAGTTACGACGGGGACCTCAGGGACCCGCTCTGGTGGCCTCAGGAAAGGCCAGTCCCCATGCGAGTTGCTAGGGGACCTCTCGGGATTCCTCTCCCGTCCATGCCGGGGCCTCAGTCCTTGTGTGGAGTCGGGGCCGGAACCTGAGGATTCCTCTCCAATGTTGCCATGGATCTTGGGGTGCTTCTGAGTCTCCCCAGGGGAGTCAGGCCTCGTCTCGAGTGGGGGCATGCACGTGCGCTTTCCTCCCGAGCTGCAGCAGTAGTGTCACGCTTCCTGTCACGTGGATCAAGGGATCTGTGGCTTTCCCAGGAGGCCTTCCCACAGGGTTGTGCCACGTGTCACCTTAGTGTGAGTCGATCCTCGGCGTGAAAGACGAGCCGGTGAAGGGAAAAGAGGTTCCTCTGGAATGGACTGAGACATCTGGGGGACTCTTGGAATGGTGGCACGACCTTGGAGTTCCTCTCGCCGTTCCTGTTGAGAGGGCCTCCTCTTGAGATGCGACGGGAACGCCGGGAACTCTTTCCCGACGAAGCAGGGAAAGGATCCCTCATCTCGAGCTACGAGGCGGAAACGGGGCTCCTCTGGATGTGGGCGGGACCCTCGTGATTCCTCTCGAGTGGAGACGGCTATGTCGGGGAACTTCTTGATTTGCACCAAGGGTGTGAAGGACCCTTTCGAAGTTCCAGAGGTGAGGTGTGATCAGCCTCGTGACGCCTCAGCGGAAATGGGCCTCATCTCGCCTGGAGGGGAGAACCTCCTGGATTTTCTCGAGTTGCGGCAGGTCTTCTCGAGTTACGACGGGGACCTCAGGGACCCGCTCTGGTGGCCTCAGGAAAGGCCAGTCCCCATGCGAGTTGCTAGGGGACCTCTCGGGATTCCTCTCCCGTCCATGCCGGGGCCTCAGTCCTTGTGTGGAGTCGGGGCCGGAACCTGAGGATTCCTCTCCAGTGTTGCCATGGATCTTGGGGTGCTTCTGAGTCTCCCCAGGGGAGTCAGGCCTCGTCTCGAGTGGGGGCATGCACGTGCGCTTTCCTCCCGAGCTGCAGCAGTAGTGTCACGCTTCCTGTCACGTGGATCAAGGGATCTGTGGCTTTCCCTCGAGGCTGTCCCTCGAGGCTTTCCCATGAGGCTTTCCCACAGGGCTGTGCCACGTGCCACCTTGGTGTGAGTCGATCCTCGGCGTGAAAGACGAGCCGGTGAAGGGAAAAGAGGTTCCTCTGGAATGGACTGAGACATCTGGGGTACTCTTGGAATGGTGGCACGACCCTGGAGTTCCTCTCGCCGTTCCTGTTGAGAGGGCCTCCTCTTGAGATGCGACGGGAACGCCGGGAACTCTTTCCCGACGAAGCAGGGAAAGGATCCCTCATCTCGAGCTACGAGGCTGAAACGGGGCTCCTTTGGATGTGGGCGGGACCCTCGTGATTCCTCTCGAGTGGAGACGGCTAGGTCGGGGAACTTCTTGATTTGCACCAAGGGTGTGAAGGACCTTTTCGAAGTTCCAGAGGTGAGGTGTGATCAGCCTCGAGAAGCCTCAGCGGAAATGGGCCTCATCTCGCCTGGAGGGGAGAACCTCCTGGATTTTCTCGAGTTGCGGCAGGTCTTCTCGAGTTACGACGGGGACCTCAGGGACCCGCCCTGGTGGCCTCAGGAAAGGCCAGTCCCCATGCGAGTTGCTAGGGGACCTCTCGGGATTCCTCTCCCGTCCATGCCGGGGCCTCAGTCCTTGTGTTGAGTCGGGGCCGGAACCTGAGGATTCCTCTCCAGTGTTGCCATGGATCTTGGGGTGCTTCTGAGTCTCCCCAGGGGAGTCAGGCCTCGTCTCGAGTGGGGGCATGCACGTGCGCTTTCCTCCCGAGCTGCAGCAGTAGTGTCACGCTTCCTGTCACGTGGATCAAGGGATCTGTGGCTTTCCCTCGAGGCTGTCCCTCGAGGCTTTCCCACGAGGCTTTCCCACAGGGCTGTGCCACGTGCCACCTTGGTGTGAGTCGATCCTCGGCGTGAAAGACGAGCCGCTGAAGGGAAAAGAGGTTCCTCTGGAATGGACTGAGACATCTGGGGGACTCTTGGAATGGTGGCACGACCCTGCAGTTCCTCTCGCCGTTCCTGTTGAGAGGGCCTCCTCTTGAGATGCGACGGGAACGCCGGGAACTCTTTCCCGACGAAGCAGGGAAAGGATCCCTCATCTCGAGCTACGAGGCGGAAACGGGGCTCCTCTGGATGTGGGCGGGACCCTCGTGATTCCTCTCGAGTGGAGACGGGTATGTCGGGGAACTTCTTGATTTGCACCAAGGGTGTGAAGGACCCTTTCGAAGTTCCAGAGGTGAGGTGTTATCAGCCTCGAGAAGCCTCAGCGGAAATGGGCCTCATCTCGCCTGGAGGGGAGAACCTCCTGGATTTTCTCGAGTTGCGGCAGGTCTTCTCGAGTTACGACGGGGACCTCAGGGACCCGCTCTGGTGGCCTCAGGAAAGGCCAGTCCCCATGCGAGTTGCTAGGGGACCTCTCGGGATTCCTCTCCCATCCATGCCGGGGCCTCAGTCCTTGTGTTGAGTCGGGGCCGGAACCTGAGGATTCCTCTCCAGTGTTGCCATGGATCTTGGGGTGCTTCTGAGTCTCCCCAGGGGAGTCAGGCCTCGGCTCGATTGGGGGCATGCACGTGCGCTTTCCTCCCGAGCTGCAGCAGTAGTGTCACGCTTCCTGTCACGTAGATCAAGGGATCTGTGGCTTTCCCTCGAGGCTGTCCCTCGAGGCTTTCCCACGAGGCTTTCCCACAGGGCTGTGCCACGTGCCACCTTGGTGTGAGTCGATCCTCGGCGTGAAAGACGAGCCGGTGAAGGGAAAAGAGGTTCCTCTGGAATGGACTGAGACATCTGGGGGACTCTTGGAATGGTGGCACGACCCTGGAGTTCCGCTCGCCGTTCCTGTTGAGAGGGCCTCCTCTTGAGATGCGACGGGAACGCCGGGAACTCTTTCCCGACGAAGCAGGGAAAGGATCCCTCATCTCGAGCTACGAGGCGGAAACGGGGCTCCTCTGGATGTGGGCGGGACCCTCGTGATTGCTCTCGAGTGGAGACGGGTATGTCGGGGAACTTGTTGATTTGCACCAAGGGTGTGAAGGACCCTTTTGAAGTTCCAGAGGTGAGGTGTGATCAGCCTCGAGACGCCTCAGCGGAAATGGGCCTCATCTCGCCTGGAGGGGAGAACCTCCTGGATTTTCTCGAGTTGCGGCAGGTCTTCTCGAGTTACGACGGGGACCTCAGGGACCCGCTCTGGTGGCCTCAGGAAAGGCCAGTCCCCATGCGAGTTGCTAGGGGACCTCTCGGGATTCCTCTCCCGTCCATGCCGGGGCCTCAGTCCTTGTGTGGAGTCGGGGCCGGAACCTGAGGATTCCTCTCCAGTGTTGCCATGGATCTTGGGGTGCTTCTGAGTCTCCCCAGGGGAGTCAGGCCTCGTCTCGAGTGGGGGCATGCACGTGCGCTTTCCTCCCGAGCTGCAGCAGTAGTGTCACGCTTCCTGTCACGTGGATCAAGGGATCTGTGGCTTTCCCACGAGGCTTTCCCACAGGGTTGTGCCACGTGTCACCTTAGTGTGAGTCGATCCTCGGCGTGAAAGACGAGCCGGTGAAGGAAAAAGAGGTTCCTCTGGAATGGACTGAGACATCTGGGGGACTCTTGGAATGGTGGCACGACCTTGGAGTTCCTCTCGCCGTTCCTGTTGAGAGGGCCTCCTCTTGAGATGCGACGGGAACGCCGGGAACTCTTTCCCGACGAAGCAGGGAAAGGATCCCTCATCTCGAGCTACGAGGCGGAAACGGGGCTCCTCTGGATGTGGGCGGGACCCTCGTGATTCCTCTCGAGTGGAGACGGGTATGTCGGGGAACTTCTTGATTTGCACCAAGGGTGTGAAGGACCCTTTCGAAGTTCCAGAGGGGAGTTGTGATCAGCCTCGAGACGCCTCAGCGGTAATGGGCCTCATCTCGCCTGGAGGGGAGAACCTCCTGGATTTTCTCGAGTTGCGGCAGGTCTTCTCGAGTTACGACGGGGACCTCAGGGACCCGCTCTGGTGGCCTCAGGAAAGGCCAGTCCCCATGCGAGTTGCTAGGGGACCTCTCGGGATTCCTCTCCCGTCCATGCCGGGGCCTCAGTCCTTGTGTGGAGTCGGGGCCGGAACCTGAGGATTCCTCTCCAGTGTTGCCATGGATCTTGGGGTGCTTCTGAGTCTCCCCAGGGGAGTCAGGCCTCGTCTCGAGTGGGGGCATGCACGTGCGCTTTCCTCCCGAGCTGCAGCAGTAGTGTCACGCTTCCTGTCACGTGGATCAAGGGATCTGTGGCTTTCCCTCGAGGCTGTCCCTCGAGGCTTTCCCACGAGGCTTTCCCACAGGGCTGTGCCACGTGCCACCTTGGTGTGAGTCGATCCTCGGCGTGAAAGACGAGCCGCTGAAGGGAAAAGAGGTTCCTCTGGAATGGACTGAGACATCTGGGGGACTCTTGGAATGGTGGCACGACCCTGGAGTTCCTCTCGCCGTTCCTGTTGAGAGGGCCTCCTCTTGAGATGCGACGGGAACGCCGGGAACTCTTTCCCGACGAAGCAGGGAAAGGATCCCTCATCTCGAGCTACGAGGCGGAAACGGGGCTCCTCTGGATGTGGGCGGGACCCTCGTGATTCCTCTCGAGTGGAGACGGGTATGTCGGGGAACTTCTTGATTTGCACCAAGGGTGTGAAGGACCCTTTCGAAGTTCCAGAGGTGAGGTGTGATCAGCCTCGTGACGCCTCATTGGAAATGGGCCTCATCTCGCCTGGAGGGGAGAACCTCCTGGATTTTCTCGAGTTGCGGCAGGTCTTCTCGAGTTACGACGGGGACCTCAGGGACCCGCTCTGGTGGCCTCAGGAAAGGCCAGTCCCCATGCGAGTTGCTAGGGGACCTCTCGGGATTCCTCTCCCGTCCATGCCGGGGCCTCAGTCCTTGTGTGGAGTCGGGGCCGGAACCTGAGGATTCCTCTCCAGTGTTGCCATGGATCTTGGGGTGCTTCTGAGTCTCCCCAGGGGAGTCAGGCCTCGTCTCGAGTGGGGGCATGCACGTGCGCTTTCCTCCCGAGCTGCAGCAGTAGTGTCACGCTTCCTGTCACGTGGATCAAGGGATCTGTGGCTTTCCCACGAGGCTTTCCCACAGGGTTGTGCCACGTGTCACTTTAGTTTGAGTCGATCCTCGGCGTGAAAGACGAGCCAGTGAAGGGAAAAGAGTTTCCTCTGGAATGGTTTGAGACATCTGGGGGACTCTTGGAATGGTGGCACGACCTTGGAGTTCCTCTCGCCGTTCCTGTTGAGAGGGCCTCCTCTTGAGATGCGACGGGAACGCCGGGAACTCTTTCCCGACGAAGCAGGGAAAGGATCCCTCATCTCGAGCTACGAGGCGGAAACGGGGCTCCTCTGGATGTGGGCGGGACCCTCGTGATTCCTCTCGAGTGGAGACGGGTATGTCGGGGAACTTCTTGATTTGCACCAAGGGTGTGAAGGACCCTTTCGAAGTTCCAGAGGGGAGGTGTGATCAGCCTCGAGACGCCTCAGCGGAAATGGGCCTCATCTCGCCTGGAGGGGAGAACCTCCTGGATTTTCTCGAGTTGCGGCAGGTCTTCTCGAGTTACGACGGGGACCTCAGGGACCCGCTCTGGTGGCCTCAGGAAAGGCCAGTCCCCATGCGAGTTGCTAGGGGACCTCTCGGGATTCCTCTCCCGTCCATGCCGGGGCCTCAGTCCTTGTGTGGAGTCGGGGCCGGAACCTGAGGATTCCTCTCCAGTGTTGCCATGGATCTTGGGGTGCTTCTGAGTCTCCCCAGGGGAGTCAGGCCTCGTCTCGAGTGGGGGCATGCACGTGCGCTTTCCTCCCGAGCTGCAGCAGTAGTGTCACGCTTCCTGTCACGTGGATCAAGGGATCTGTGGCTTTCCCTCGAGGCTGTCCCTCGAGGCTTTCCCACGAGGCTTTCCCACAGGGCTGTGCCACGTGCCACCTTGGTGTGAGTCGATCCTCGGCGTGAAAGACGAGCCGCTGAAGGGAAAAGAGGTTCCTCTGGAATGGACTGAGACATCTGGGGGACTCTTGGAATGGTGGCACGACCCTGGAGTTCCTCTCGCCGTTCCTGTTGAGAGGGCCTCCTCTTGAGATGCGACGGGAACGCCGGGAACTCTTTCCCGACGAAGCAGGGAAAGGATCCCTCATCTCGAGCTACGAGGCTGAAACGGGGCTCCTCTGGATGTGGGCGGGACCCTCGTGATTCCTCTCGAGTGGAGACGGCTAGGTCGGGGAACTTCTTGATTTGCACCAAGGGTGTGAAGGACCCTTTCGAAGTTCCAGAGGTGAGGTGTGATCAGCCTCCTGACGCCTCATTGGAAATGGGCCTCATCTCGCCTGGAGGGGAGAACCTCCTGGATTTTCTCGAGTTGCGGCAGGTCTTCTCGAGTTACGACGGGGACCTCAGAGACCCGCTCTGGTGGCCTCAGGAAAGGCCAGTCCCCATGCGAGTTGCTAGGGGACCTCTCGGGATTCCTCTCCCGTCCATGCCGGGGCCTCAGTCCTTGTGTGGAGTCGGGGCCGGAACCTGAGGATTCCTCTCCAGTGTTGCCATGGATCTTGGGGTGCTTCTGAGTCTCCCCAGGGGAGTCAGGCCTCGTCTCGAGTGGGGGCATGCACGTGCGCTTTCCTCCCGAGCTGCAGCAGTAGTGTCACGCTTCCTGTCACGTGGATCAAGGGATCTGTAGCTTTCCCTCGAGGCTGTCCCTCGAGGCTTTCCCACGAGGCTTTCCCACAGGGCTGTGCCACGTGCCACCTTGGTGTGAGTCGATCCTCGGCGTGAAAGACGAGCCGGTGAAGGGAAAAGAGGTTCCTCTGGAATGGACTGAGACATCTGGGGGACTCTTGGAATGGTGGCACGACCCTGGAGTTCCTCTCGCCGTTCCTGTTGAGAGGGCCTCCTCTTGAGATGCGACGGGAACGCCGGGAACTCTTTCCCGACGAAGCAGGGAAAGGATCCCTCATCTCGAGCTACGAGGCGGAAACGGGGCTCCTCTGGATGTGGGCGGGACCCTGGTGATTCCTCTCGAGTGGAGACGGGTATGTCGGGGAACTTCTTGATTTGCACCAAGGGTGTGAAGGACCCTTTCGAAGTTCCAGAGGGGAGGTGTGATCAGCCTCGAGACGCCTCAGCGGAAATGGGCCTCATCTCGCCTGGAGGGGAGAACCTCCTGGATTTTCTCGAGTTGCGGCAGGTCTTCTGGAGTTACGACGGGGACCTCAGGGACCCACTCTGGTGGCCTCAGGAAAGGCCAGTCCCCATGCGAGTTGCTAGGGGACCTCTCGGGATTCCTCTCCCGTCCATGCCGGGGCCTCAGTCCTTGTGTGGAGTCGGGGCCGGAACCTGAGGATTCCTCTCCAGTGTTGCCATGGATCTTGGGGTGCTTCTGCGTCTCCCCAGGGGAGTCAGGCCTCGTCTCGAGTGGGGGCATGCACGTGCGCTTTCCTCCCGAGCTGCAGCAGTAGTGTCACGCTTCCTGTCACGTGGATCAAGGGATCGGTGGCTTTCCCTCGAGGCTGTCCCTCGAGGCTTTCCCACGAGGCTTTCCCACAGGGCTGTGCCACGTGCCACCTTGCTGTGAGTCGATCCTCGGCGTGAAAGACGAGCCGGTGAAGGGAAAAGGGGTTCCTCTGGAATGGACTGAGACATCTGGGGGACTCTTGGAATGGTGGCACGACCCTGGAGTTCCTCTCGCCGTTCCTGTTGAGAGGGCCTCCTCTTGAGATGCGACGGGAACGACGGGAACTCTTTCCCGAAGAAGCAGGGAAAGGATCCCTCATCTCGAGCTACGAGGCAGAAACGGGGCTCCTCTGGATGTGGGCGGGACCCTCGTGATTCCTCTCGAGTGGAGACGGGTATGTCGGGGAACTTCTTGATTTGCACCAAGGGTGTGAAGGAGCCTTTCGAAGTTCCAGAGGTGAGGTGTGATCAGCCTGGAGACGCCTCAGGGGAAATGGGCCTCATCTCGCCTGGAGGGGAGAACCTCCTGGATTTTCTCGAGTTGCGGCAGGTCTTCTCGAGTTACGACGGGGACCTCAGGGACCCGCTCTGGTGGCCTCAGGAAAGGCCAGTCCCCATGCGAGTTGCTAGGGGACCTCTCGGGATTCCTCTCCCGTCCATGCCGGGGCCTCAGTCCTTGTGTGGAGTCGGGGCCGGAACCTGAGGATTCCTCTCCAGTGTTGCCATGGATCTTGGGGTGCTTCTGAGTCTCCCCAGGGGAGTCAGGCCTCGTCTCGAGTGGGGGCATGCACGTGCGCTTTCCTCCCGAGCTGCAGCAGTAGTGTCACGCTTCCTGTCACGTGGATCAAGGGATCGGTGGCTTTCCCTCGAGGCTGTCCCTCGAGGCTTTCCCACGAGGCTTTCCCACAGGGCTGTGCCACGTGCCCCCTTGCTGTGAGTCGATCCTCGGCGTGAAAGACGAGCCGGTGAAGGGAAAAGGGGTTCCTCTGGAATGGACTGAGACATCTGGGGGACTCTTGGAATGGTGGCACGACCCTGGAGTTCCTCTCGCCGTTCCTGTTGAGAGGGCCTCCTCTTGAGATGCGACGGGAACGACGGGAACTCTTTCCCGACGAAGCAGGGAAAGGATCCCTCATCTCGAGCTACGAGGCAGAAACGGGGCTCCTCTGGATGTGGGCGGGACCCCCGTGATTCCTCTCGAGTGGAGACGGGTATCTCGGGCAACTTCTTGATTTGCACCAAGGGTGTGAAGGAGCCTTTCGAAGTTCCAGAGGTGAGGTGTGATCAGCCTGGAGACGCCTCAGCGGAAATGGGCCTCATCTCGCCTGGAGGGGAGAACCTCCTGGATTTTCTCGAGTTGCGGCAGGTCTTCTCGAGTTACGACGGGGACCTCAGGGACCCGCTCTGGTGGCCTCAGGAAAGGCCAGTCCCCATGCGAGTTGCTAGGGGACCTCTCGGGATTCCTCTCCCGTCCATGCCGGGGCCTCAGTCCTTGTGTGGAGTCGGAGACGGAACCTGAGGATTCCTCTCCAGTGTTGCCATGGATCTTGGGGTGCTTCTGAGTCTCCCCAGGGGAGTCAGGCCTCGTCTCGAGTGGGGGCATGCACGTGCGCTTTCCTCCCGAGCTGCAGCAGTAGTGTCACGCTTCCTGTCACGTGGATCAAGGGATCTGTGGCTTTCCCTCGAGGCTGTCCCTCGAGGCTTTCCCACGAGGCTTTCCCACAGGGCTGTGCCACGTGCCACCTTGGTATGAGTCGATCCTCGGCGTGAAAGACGAGCCGGTGAAGGGAAAAGAGGTTCCTCTGGAATGGACTGAGACATCTGGGGGACTCTTGGAATGGTGGCACGACCCTGGAGTTCCTCTCGCCGTTCCTGTAGAGAGGGCCTCCTCTTGAGATGCGACGGGAATGCCGGGAACTCTTTCCCGACGAAGCAGGGAAAGGATCCCTCATCTCGAGCTACGAGGCGGAAACGGGGCTCCTCTGGATGTGGGCGGGACCCTCGTGATTCCTCTCGAGGGGAGACGGCTAGGTCGGGGAACTTCTTGATTTGCACCAAGGGTGTGAAGGACCCTTTCGAAGTTCTAGAGGGGAGGTGTGATCAGCCTCGAGACGCCTCAGCGGAAATGGGCCTCATCTCGCCTGGAGGGGAGAACCTCCTGGATTTTCTCGAGTTGCGGCAGGTCTTCTCGAGTTACGACGGGGACCTCAGGGACCCACTCTGGTGGCCTCAGGAAAGGCCAGTCCCCATGCGAGTTGCTAGGGGACCTCTCGGGATTCCTCTCCCGTCCATGCCGGGGCCTCAGTCCTTGTGTGGAGTCGGGGCCGGAACCTGAGGATTCCTCTCCAGTGTTGCCATGGATCTTGGGGTGCTTCTGAGTCTCCCCAGGGGAGTCAGGCCTCGTCTCGAGTGGGGGCATGCACGTGCGCTTTCCTCCCGAGCTGCAGCCGTAGTGTCACGCTTCCTGTCACGTGGATCAAGGGATCTGTGGCTTTCCCTCGAGGCTGCCCTCGAGGCTTTCCCACGAGGCTTTCCCACAGGGCTGTGCCACGTGCCACCTTGGTGTGAGTCGATCCTCGGCGTGAAAGACGAGCCGGTGAAGGGAAAAGACGTTCCTCTGGAATGGACTGAGACATCTGGGGGACTCTTGGAATGGTGGCACGACCTTGGAGTTCCTCTCGCCGTTCCTGTTGAGAGGGCCTCCTCTTGAGATGCGACGGGAACGCCGGGAACTCTTTCCCGACGAAGCAGGGAAAGGATCCCTCATCTCGAGCTACGAGGCAAAAACGGGGATCCTCTGGATGTGGGCGGGACCCTCGTGATTCCTCTCGAGTGGAGACGGGTATCTCAGGGAACTTCTTGATTTGCACCAAGGGTGTGAAGGACCCTTTCGAAGTTCCAGAGGTGAGGTGTGATCAGCCTCGAGACGCCTCAGCGGAAATGGGCCTCATCTCGCATGGAGGGGAGAACCTCCTGGATTTTCTCGAGTTGCGGCAGGTCTTCTCGAGTTACGACGGGGACCTCAGGGACCCGCTCTGGTGGCCTCAGGAAAGGCCAGTCCCCATGCGAGTTGCTAGGGGACCTCTCGGGATTCCTCTCCCGTCCATGCCGGGGCCTCAGTCCTTGTGTGGAGTCGGGGCCGGAACCTGAGGATTCCTCTCCAGTGTTGCCATGGATCTTGGGGTGCTTCTGAGTCTCCCCAGGGGAGTCAGGCCTCGTCTCGAGTGGGGGCATGCACGTGCGCTTTCCTCCCGAGCTGCAGCAGTAGTGTCACGCTTCCTGTCACGTGGATCAAGGGATCGGTGGCTTTCCCTCGAGGCTGTCCCTCGAGGCTTTCCCACGAGGCTTTCCCACAGGGCTGTGCCACGTGCCACCTTGGTGTGAGTCGATCCTCGGCGTGAAAGACGAGCCGGTGAAGGGAAAAGGGGTTCCTCTGGAATGGACTGAGACATTTGGGGGACTCTTGGAATGGTGGCACGACCCTGGAGTTCCTCTCGCCGTTCCTGTTGAGAGGGCCTCCTCTTGAGAAGCGACGGGAACGCCGGGAACTCTTTCCCGACGAAGCAGGGAAAGGATCCCTCATCTCGAGCTACGAGGCAGAAACGGGGCTCCTCTGGATGTGGGCGGGACCCTCGTGATTCCTCTCGAGTGGAGACGGGTATGTCGGGGAACTTCTTGATTTGCACGAAGGGTGTGAAGGACCCTTTCGAAGTTCCAGAGGTGAGGTGTGATCAGCCTGGAGACGCCACAGCGGAAATGGGCCTCATCTCGCCTGGAGGGGAGAACCTCCTGGATTTTCTCGAGTTGCGGCAGGTCTTCTCGAGTTACGACGGGGACCTCAGGGACCCGCTCTGGTGGCCTCAGGAAAGGCCAGTCCCCATGCGAGTTGCTAGGGGACCTCTCGGGATTCCTCTCCCGTCCATGCTGGGGCCTCAGTCCTTGTGTGGAGTCGGAGCCGAAACCTGAGGATTCCTCTCCAGTGTTGCCATGGATCTTGGGGTGCTTCTGAGTCTCCCCAGGGGAGTCAGGCCTCGTCTCGAGTGGGGGCATGCACGTGCGCTTTCCTCCCGAGCTGCAGCAGTAGTGTCACGCTTCCTGTCACGTGGATCAAGGGATCTGTGGCTTTCCCTCGAGGCTGTCCCTCGAGGCTTTCCCACGAGGCTTTCCCACAGGGCTGTGCCACGTGCCACCTTGGTATGAGTCGATCCTCGGCGTGAAAGACGACCCGGTGAAGGGAAAAGAGGTTCCTCTGGAATGGACTGAGACATCTGGAAGACTCTTGGAATGGTGGCACGACCCTGGAGTTCCTCTCGCCGTTCCTGTAGAGAGGGCCTCCACTTGAGATGCGACGGGAACGCCGGGAACTCTTTCCCGACGAAGCAGGGAAAGGATCCCTCATCTCGAGCTACGAGGCGGAAACGGGGCTCCTCTGGATGTGGGCGGGACCCTCGTGATTCCTCTCGAGTGGAGACGGCTATGTCGGGGAACTTCTTGATTTGCACCAAGGGTGTGAAGGACCCTTTCGAAGTTCCAGAGGGGAGGTGTGATCAGCCTCGAGACGCCTCAGCGGAAATGGGCCTCATCTCGCCTGGAGGGGAGAACCTCCTGGATTTTCTCGAGTTGCGGCAGGTCTTCTCGAGTTACGACGGGGACCTCAGGGACCCACTCTGGTGGCCTCAGGAAAGGCCAGTCCCCATGCGAGTTGCTAGGGGACCTATCGGGATTCCTCTCCCGTCCATGCCGGGGCCTCAGTCTTTGTGTGGAGTCGGGGCCGGAACCTGAGGATTCCTCTCCAGTGTTGCCATGGATCTTGGGGTGCTTCTGAGTCTCCCCAGGGGAGTCAGGCCTCGTCTCGAGTGGGGGCATGCACGTGCGCTTTCCTCCCGAGCTGCAGCAGTAGTGTCACGCTTCCTGTCACGTGGATCAAGGGATCTGTGGCTTTCCCTCGAGGCTGTCCCTCGAGGCTTTCCCACGAGGCTTTCCCACAGGGCTGTGCCACGTGCCACCTTGGTGTGAGTCGATCCTCGGCGTGAAAGACGAGCCGGTGAAGGGAAAAGAGGTTCCTCTGGAATGGACTGAGACATCTGGGGGACTCTTGGAATGGTGGCACGACCTTGGAGTTCCTCTCGCCGTTCCTGTTGAGAGGGCCTCCTCTTGAGATGCGACGGGAACGCCGGGAACTCTTTCCCGACGAAGCAGGGAAAGGATCCCTCATCTCGAGCTACGAGGCGGAAACGGGGCTCCTCTGGATGTGGGCGGGACCATCGTTATTCCTCTCGAGTGGAGACGGCTAGGTCGGGGAACTTCTTGATTTGCACCAAGGGTGTGAAGGACCCTTTCGAAGTTCCAGAGGTGAGGTGTGATCAGCCTCGAGACGCCTCAGCGGAAATGGGCCTCATCTCGCCTGGAGGGGAGAACCTCCTGGATTTTCTCGAGTTGCGGCAGGTCTTCTCGAGTTACGACGGGGACCTCAGGGACCCGCTCTGGTGGCCTCAGGAAAGGCCAGTCCCCATGCGAGTTGCTAGGGGACCTCTCGGGATTCCTCTCCCGTCCATGCCGGGGCCTCAGTCCTTGTGTGGAGTCGGGGCCGGAACCTGAGGATTCCTCTCCAGTGTTGCCATGGATCTTGGGGTGCTTCTGAGTCTCCCCAGGGGAGTCAGGCCTCGTCTCGAGTGGGGGCATGCACGTGCGCTTTCCTCCCGAGCTGCAGCAGTAGTGTCACGCTTCCTGTCACGTGGATCAAGGGATCTGTGGCTTTCCCTCGAGGCTGTCCCTCGAGGCTTTCCCACGAGGCTTTCCCACAGGGCTGTGCCACGTGCCACCTTGGTGTGAGTCGATCCTCGGCGTGAAAGACGAGCCGGTGAAGGGAAAAGAGGTTCCTCTGGAATGGACTGAGACATCTGGGGGACTCTTGGAATGGTGGCACGACCCTGGAGTTCCTCTCCCCGTTCCTTTTGAGAGGGCCTCCTCTTGAGATGCGACGGGAACGCCGGGAACTCTTTCCCGACGAAGCAGGGAAAGGATCCCTCATCTCGAGCTACGAGGCGGAAACGGGGCTCCTCTGGATGTGGGCGGGACCCTCGTGATTCCTCTCGAGTGGAGACGGGTATGTCGGGGAACTTCTTGATTTGCACCAAGGGTGTGAAGGACCCTTTCGAAGTTCCAGAGGGGAGTTGTGATCAGCCTCGTGACGCCTCAGCGGAAATGGGCCTCATCTCGCCTGGAGGGGAGAACCTCCCGGATTTTATCGAGTTGCGGCAGGTCTTCTCGAGTTACGACGGGGACCTCAGGGACCCGCTCTGGTGGCCTCAGGAAAGGCCAGTCCCCATGCGAGTTGCTAGGGGACCTCTCGGGATTCCTCTCCCGTCCATGCCGGGGCCTCAGTCCTTGTGTGGAGTCGGGGCCGGAACCTGAGGATTCCTCTCCAGTGTTGCCATGGATCTTGGGGTGCTTCTGAGTCTCCCCAGGGGAGTCAGGCCTCGTCTCGAGTGGGGGCATGCACGTGCGCTTTCCTCCCGAGCTGCAGCAGTAGTGTCACGCTTCCTGTCACGTGGATCAAGGGATCTGTGGCTTTCCCTCGAGGCTGTCCCTCGAGGCTTTCCCACGAGGCTTTCCCACAGGGCTGTGCCACGTGCCACCTTGGTGTGAGTCGATCCTCGGCGTGAAAGACGAGCCGGTGAAGGGAAAAGAGGTTCCTCTGGAATGGACTGAGACATCTGGGGGACTCTTGGAATGGTGGCACGACCTTGGAGTTCCTCTCGCCGTTCCTGTTGAGAGGGCCTCCTCTTGAGATGCGACGGGAACGCCGGGAACTCTTTACCGACGAAGCAGGGAAAGGATCCCTCATCTCGAGCTACGAGGCGGAAACGGGGCTCCTCTGGATGTGGGCGGGACCCTCGTGATTCCTCTCGAGTGGAGACGGCTAGGTCGGGGAACTTCTTGATTTGCACCAAGGGTGTGAAGGACCCTTTCGAAGTTCCAGAGGTGAGGTGTGATCAGCCTCGAGACGCCTCAGTGGAAATGGTCCTCATCTCGCCTGGAGGGGAGAACCTCCTGGATTTTCTCGAGTTGCGGCAGGTCTTCTCGAGTTACGACGGGGACCTCAGGGACCCGCTCTGGTGGCCTCAGGAAAGGCCAGTCCCCATGCGAGTTGCTAGGGGACCTCTCGGGATTCCTCTCCCGTCCATGCCGGGGCCTCATTCCTTGTGTGGAGTCGGGGCCGGAACCTGAGGATTCCTCTCCAGTGTTGCCATGGATCTTGGGGTGCTTCTGAGTCTCCCCAGGGGAGTCAGGCCTCGTCTCGAGTGGGGGCATGCACGTGCGCTTTCCTCCCGAGCTGCAGCAGTAGTGTCACGCTTCCTGTCACGTGGATCAAGGGATCTGTGGCTTTCCCTCGAGGCTGTCCCTCGAGGCTTTCCCACGAGGCTTTCCCACAGGGCTGTGCCACGTGCCACCTTGGTGTGAGTCGATCCTCGGCGTGAAAGACGAGCCGCTGAAGGGAAAAGAGGTTCCTCTGGAATTGACTGAGACATCTGGGGGACTCTTGGAATGGTGGCACGACCCTGGAGTTCCTCTCGCCGTTCCTGTTGAGAGGGCCTCCTCTTGAGATGCGACGGGAACGCCGGGAACTCTTCCCCGACGAAGCAGGGAAAGGATCCCTCATCTCGAGCTACGAGGCGGAAACGGGGCTCCTCTGGATGTGGGCGGGACCCTCGTGATTCCTCTCGAGTGGAGACGGGTATGTCGGGGAACTTCTTGATTTGCACCAAGGGTGTGAAGGACCCTTTCGAAGTTCCAGAGGTGAGGTGTGATCAGCCTCGAGACGCCTCAGCGGAAATGGGCCTCATCTCGCCTGGAGGGGAGAACCTCCTGGATTTTCTCGAGTTGCGGCAGGTCTTCTCGAGTTACGACGGGGACCTCAGGGACCCGCTCTGGTGGCCTCAGGAAAGGCCAGTCCCCATGCGAGTTGCTAGGGGACCTCTCGGGATTCCTCTCCCGTCCATGCCGGGGCCTCAGTCCTTGTGTGGAGTCGCGGCCGGAACCTGAGGATTCCTCTCCAGTGTTGCCATGGATCTTGGGGTGCTTCTGAGTCTCCCCAGGGGAGTCAGGCCTCGTCTCGAGTGGCGGCATGCACGTGCGCTTTCCTCCCGAGCTGCAGCAGTAGTGTCACGCTTCCTGTCACGTGGATCAAGGGATCTGTGGCTTTCCCTCGAGGCTGTCCCTCGAGGCTTTCCCACGAGGCTTTCCCACAGGGCTGTGCCACGTGCCACCTTGGTGTGAGTCGATCCTCGGCGTGAAAGACGAGCCGCTGAAGGGAAAAGAGGTTCCTCTGGAATGGACTGAGACATCTGGGGGACTCTTGGAATGGTGGCACGACCTTGGAGTTCCTCTCGCCGTTCCTGTTGAGAGGGCCTCCTCTTGAGATGCGACGGGAACGCCGGGAACTCTTTCCCGACGAAGCAGGGAAAGGATCCCTCATCTCGAGCTACGAGGCGGAAACGGGGCTCCTCTGGATGTGGGCGGGACCCTCGTGATTCCTCTCGAGTGGAGACGGCTAGGTCGGGGAACTTCTTGATTTGCACCAAGGGTGTGAAGGATCCTTTCGAAGTTCCAGAGGTGAGGTGTGATCAGCCTCGAGACGCCTCAGCGGAAATGGGCCTCATCTCGCCTGGAGGGGAGAACCTCCCGGATTTTCTCGAGTTGCGGCAGGTCTTCTCGAGTTACGACGGGGACCTCAGGGACCCGCTCTGGTGTCCTCAGGAAAGGCCAGTCCCCATGCGAGTTGCTAGGGGACCTCTCGGGATTCCTCTCCCGTCCATGCCGGGGCCTCAGTCCTTGTGTGGAGTCGGGGCCGGAACCTGAGGATTCCTCTCCAGTGTTGCCATGGATCTTGGGGTGCTTCTGAGTCTCCCCAGGAGAGTCAGGCCTCGTCTCGAGTGGGGGCATGCACGTGCGCTTTCCTCCCGAGCTGCAGCCGTAGTGTCACGCTTCCTGTCACGTGGATCAAGGGATCTGTGGCTTTCCCTCGAGGCTGTCCCTCGAGGCTTTCCCACGAGGCTTTCCCACAGGGCTGTGCCACGTGCCACCTTGGTGTGAGTCGATCCTCGGCGTGAAAGACGAGCCGCTGAAGGGAAAAGTGGTTCCTCTGGAATGGACTGAGACATCTGGGGGACTCTTGGAATGGTGGCACGATCGTGGAGTTCCTCTCGCCATTCCTGTTGAGAGCGCCTCCTCTTGAGATGCGACGGGAACGCCGGGAACTCTTTCCCGACGAAGCAGGGAAAGGATCACTCATCTCGAGCTACGAGGCGAAAACGGGGCTCCTCTGGATGTGGGCGGGACCCTCGTGATTCCTCTCGAGTGGAGACGGCTAGGTCGGGGAACTTCTTGATTTGCACCAAGGGTGTGAAGGACCCTTTCGAAGTTCCAGAGTTGAGGTGTGATCAGCCTCGAGACGCCTCAGCGGAAATGGGCCTCATCTCGCCTGGAGGGGAGAACCTCCTGGATTTTCTCGAGTTGCGGCAGGTCTTCTCGAGTTACGACGGGGACCTCAGGGACCCGCTCTGGTGGCCTCAGGAAAGGCCAGTCCCCATGCGAGTTGCTAGGGGACCTCTCGGGATTCCTCTCCCGTCCATGCCGGGGCCTCAGTCCTTGTGTGGAGTCGGGGCCGGAACCTGAGGATTCCTCTCCAGTGTTGCCATGGATCTTCGGGTGCTTCTGAGTCTCCCCAGGGCAGTCAGGCCTCGTCTCGAGTGGGGGCATGCACGTGCGCTTTCCTCCCGAGCTGCAGCAGTAGTGTCACGCTTCCTGTCACGTGGATCAAGGGATCTGTGGCTTTCCCTCGAGGCTGTCCCTCGAGGCTTTCCCACGAGGCTTTCCCACAGGGCTGTGCCACGTGCCACCTTGGTATGAGTCGATCCTCGGCGTGAAAGACGAGCCGGTGAAGGGAAAAGAGGTTCCTCTGGAATGGACTGAGACATCTGGGGGACTCTTGGAATAGTGGCACGACCCTGGAGTTCCTCTCGCCGTTCCTGTAGAGAGGGCCTCCACTTGAGATGCGACGGGAACGCCGGGAACTCTTTCCCGACGAAGCAGGGAAAGGATCCCTCATCTCGAGCTACGAGGCGGAAACGGGGCTCCTCTGGATGTGGGCGGGACCCTCGTGATTCCTCTCGAGTGGAGACGGGTATGTCGGGGAACTTCTTGATTTGCACCAAGGGTGTGAAGGACCCTTTCGAAGTTCCAGAGGGGAGATGTGATCAGCCTCGAGACGCCTCAGCGGAAATGGGCCTCATCTCGCCTGGAGGGGAGAACCTCCTGGATTTTCTCGAGTTGCGGCAGGTCTTCTCGAGTTACGACGGGGACCTCAGGGACCCACTCTGGTGGCCTCAGGAAAGGCCAGTCCCCATGCGAGTTGCTAGGGGACATCTCGGGATTCCTCTCCCGTCCATGCCGGGGCCTCAGTCCTTGTGTGGAGTCGGGGCCGGAACCTGAGGATTCCTCTCCAGTGTTGCCATGGATCTTGGGGTGCTTCTGAGTCTCCCCAGGGGAGTCAGGCCTCGTCTCGAGTGTGGGCATGCACGTGCGCTTTCCTCCCGAGCTGCAGCAGTAGTGTCACGCTTCCTGTCACGTGGATCAAGGGATCTGTGGCTTTCCCTCGAGGCTGTCCCTCGAGGCTTTCCCACGAGGCTTTCCCACAGGGCTGTGCCACGTGCCACCATGGTGTGAGTCGATCCTCGGCGTGAAAGACGAGCCGGTGAAGGGAAAAGAGGTTCCTCTGGAATGGACTGAGACATCTGGGGGACTCTTGGAATGGTGGCACGACCTTGGAGTTCCTCTCGCCGTTCCTGTTGAGAGGGCCTCCTCTTGAGATGCGACGGGAACGCCGGGAACTCTTTACCGACGAAGCAGGGAAAGGATCCCTCATCTCGAGCTACGAGGCGGAAACGGGGCTCCTCTGGATGTGGGCGGGACCCTCGTGATTCCTCTCGAGTGGAGACGGCTAGGTCGGGGAACTTCTTGATTTGCACCAAGGGTGTGAAGGACCCTTTCGAAGTTCCAGAGGTGAGGTGTGATCAGCCTCGAGACGCCTCAGTGGAAATGGGCCTCATCTCGCCTGGAGGGGAGAACCTCCTGGATTTTCTCGAGTTGCGGCAGGTCTTCTCGAGTTACGACGGGGACCTCAGGGACCCGCTCTGGTGGCCTCAGGAAAGGCCAGTCCCCATGCGAGTTGCTAGGGGACCTCTCGGGATTCCTCTCCCGTCCATGCCGGGGCCTCATTCCTTGTGTGGAGTCGGGGCCGGAACCTGAGGATTCCTCTCCAGTGTTGCCATGGATCTTGGGGTGCTTCTGAGTCTCCCCAGGGGAGTCAGGCCTCGTCTCGAGTGGGGGCATGCACGTGCGCTTTCCTCCCGAGCTGCAGCAGTAGTGTCACGCTTCCTGTCACGTGGATCAAGGGATCTGTGGCTTTCCCTCGAGGCTGTCCCTCGAGGCTTTCCCACGAGGCTTTCCCACAGGGCTGTGCCACGTGCCACCTTGGTGTGAGTCGATCCTCGGCGTGAAAGACGAGCCGCTGAAGGGAAAAGAGGTTCCTCTGGAATGGACTGAGACATCTGGGGGACTCTTGGAATGGTGGCACGACCTTGGAGTTCCTCTCGCCGTTCCTGTTGAGAGGGCCTCCTCTTGAGATGCGACGGGAACGCCGGGAACTCTTTCCCGACG
This sequence comes from Budorcas taxicolor, assembly GCF_023091745.1. Taxonomy (NCBI): domain Eukaryota; kingdom Metazoa; phylum Chordata; class Mammalia; order Artiodactyla; family Bovidae; genus Budorcas; species Budorcas taxicolor. The sequence continues at coordinate 2,475,361 of NW_026291738.1, forward strand.
AAGCAGGGAAAGGATCCCTCATCTCGAGCTACGAGGCGGAAACGGGGCTCCTCTGGATGTGGGCGGGACCCTCGTGATTCCTCTCGAGTGGAGACGGCTAGGTCGGGGAACTTCTTGATTTGCACCAAGGGTGTGAAGGATCCTTTCGAAGTTCCAGAGGTGAGGTGTGATCAGCCTCGAGACGCCTCAGCGGAAATGGGCCTCATCTCGCCTGGAGGGGAGAACCTCCCGGATTTTCTCGAGTTGCGGCAGGTCTTCTCGAGTTACGACGGGGACCTCAGGGACCCGCTCTGGTGTCCTCAGGAAAGGCCAGTCCCCATGCGAGTTGCTAGGGGACCTCTCGGGATTCCTCTCCCGTCCATGCCGGGGCCTCAGTCCTTGTGTGGAGTCGGGGCCGGAACCTGAGGATTCCTCTCCAGTGTTGCCATGGATCTTGGGGTGCTTCTGAGTCTCCCCAGGAGAGTCAGGCCTCGTCTCGAGTGGGGGCATGCACGTGCGCTTTCCTCCCGAGCTGCAGCAGTAGTGTCACGCTTCCTGTCACGTGGATCAAGGGATCTGTGGCTTTCCCTCGAGGCTGTCCCTCGAGGCTTTCCCACGAGGCTTTCCCACAGGGCTGTGCCACGTGCCACCTTGGTGTGAGTCGATCCTCGGCGTGAAAGACGAGCCGCTGAAAGGAAAAGTGGTTCCTCTGGAATGGACTGAGACATCTGGGGGACTCTTGGAATGGTGGCACGATCCTGGAGTTCCTCTCGCCATTCCTGTTGAGAGCGCCTCCTCTTGAGATGCGACGGGAACGCCGGGAACTCTTTCCCGACGAAGCAGGGAAAGGATCACTCATCTCGAGCTACGAGGCGAAAACGGGGCTCCTTTGGATGTGGGCGGGACCCTCGTGATTCCTCTCGAGTGGAGACGGCTAGGTCGGGGAACTTCTTGATTTGCACCAAGGGTGTGAAGGACCCTTTCGAAGTTCCAGAGTTGAGGTGTGATCAGCCTCGAGACGCCTCAGCGGAAATGGGCCTCATCTCGCCTGGAGGGGAGAACCTCCTGGATTTTCTCGAGTTGCGGCAGGTCTTCTCAAGTTACGACGGGGACCTCAGGGACCCGCTCTGGTGGCCTCAGGAAAGGCCAGTCCCCATGCGAGTTGCTAGGGGACCTCTCGGGATTCCTCTCCCGTCCATGCCGGGGCCTCAGTCCTTGTGTGGAGTCGGGGCCGGAACCTGAGGATTCCTCTCCAGTGTTGCCATGGATCTTGGGGTGCTTCTGAGTCTCCCCAGGGCAGTCAGGCCTCGTCTCGAGTGGGGGCATGCACGTGCGCTTTCCTCCCGAGCTGCAGCAGTAGTGTCACGCTTCCTGTCACGTGGATCAAGGGATCTGTGGCTTTCCCTCGAGGCTGTCCCTCGAGGCTTTCCCACGAGGCTTTCCCACAGGGCTGTGCCACGTGCCACCTTGGTATGAGTCGATCCTCGGCGTGAAAGACGAGCCGGTGAAGGGAAAAGAGGTTCCTCTGGAATGGACTGAGACATCTGGGGGACTCTTGGAATGGTGGCACGACCCTGGAGTTCCTCTCGCCGTTCCTGTAGAGAGGGCCTCCACTTGAGATGCGACGGGAACGCCGGGAACTCTTTCCCGACGAAGCAGGGAAAGGATCCCTCATCTCGAGCTACGAGGCGGAAACGGGGCTCCTCTGGATGTGGGCGGGACCCTCGTGATTCCTCTCGAGTGGAGACGGGTATGTCGGGGAACTTCTTGATTTGCACCAAGGGTGTGAAGGACCCTTTCGAAGTTCCAGAGGGGAGGTGTGATCAGCCTCGAGACGCCTCAGCGGAAATGGGCCTCATCTCGCCTGGAGGGGAGAACCTCCTGGATTTTCTCGAGTTGCGGCAGGTCTTCTCGAGTTACGACGGGGACCTCAGGGACCCGCTCTGGTGGCCTCAGGAAAGGCCAGTCCCCATGCGAGTTGCTAGGGGACATCTCGGGATTCCTCTCCCGTCCATGCCGGGGCCTCAGTCCTTGTGTGGAGTCGGGGCCGGAACCTGAGGATTCCTCTCGTGTTGCCATGGATCTTGGGGTGCTTCTGAGTCTCCCCAGGGGAGTCAGGCCTCGTCTCGAGTGTGGGCATGCACGTGCGCTTTCCTCCCGAGCTGCAGCAGTAGTGTCACGCTTCCTGTCACGTGGATCAAGGGATCTGTGGCTTTCCCTCGAGGCTGTCCCTCGAGGCTTTCCCACAAGGCTTTCCCACAGGGCTGTGCCACGTGCCACCATGGTGTGAGTCGATCCTCGGCGTGAAAGACGAGCCGGTGAAGGGAAAAGAGGTTCCTCTGGAATGGACTGAGACATCTGGGGGACTCTTGGAATGGTGGCACGACCTTGGAGTTCCTCTCGCCGTTCCTGTTGAGAGGGCCTCCTCTTGAGATGCGACGGGAACGCCGGGAACTCTTTACCGACGAAGCAGGGAAAGGATCCCTCATCTCGAGCTACGAGGCGGAAACGGGGCTCCTCTGGATGTGGGCGGGACCCTCGTGATTCCTCTCGAGTGGAGACGGGTATGTCGGGGAACTTCTTGATTTGCACCAAGGGTGTGAAGGACCCTTTCGAAGTTCCAGAGGTGAGGTGTGATCAGCCTGGAGACGCCTCAGCGGAAATGGGCCTCATCTCGCCTGGAGGGGAGAACCTCCTGGATTTTCTCGAGTTGCGGCAGGTCTTCTCGAGTTACGACGGGGACCTCAGGGACCCACTCTGGTGGCCTCAGGAAAGGCCAGTCCCCATGCGAGTTGCTAGGGGACCTCTCGGGATTCCTCTCCCGTCCATGCCGGGGCCTCAGTCCTTGTGTGGAGTCGGGGCCGGAACCTGAGGATTCCTCTCCAGTGTTGCCATGGATCTTGGGGTGCTTCTGAGTCTCCCCAGGGGAGTCAGGCCTCGTCTCGAGTGGCGGCATGCACGTGCGCTTTCCTCCCGAGCTGCAGCCGTAGTGTCACGCTTCCTGTCACGTGGATCAAGGGATCTGTGGCTTTCCCTCGAGGCTGTCCCTCGAGGCTTTCCCACGAGGCTTTCCCACAGGGCTGTGCCACGTGCCACCTTGGTGTGAGTCGATCCTCGGCGTGAAAGACGAGCCGGTGAAGGGAAAAGAGGTTCCTCTGGAATGGACTGAGACATCTGGGGGACTCTTGGAATGGTGGCACGACCTTGGAGTTCCTCTCGCCGTTCCTGTTGAGAGGGCCTCCTCTTGAGATGCGACGGGAACGCCGGGAACTCTTTCCCGACGAAGCAGGGAAAGGATCCCTCATCTCGAGCTACGAGGCGGAAACGGGGCTCCTCTGGATGTGGGCGGGACCCTCGTGATTCCTCTCGAGTGGAGACGGCTAGGTCGGGGAACTTCTTGATTTGCACCAAGGGTGTGAAGGACCCTTTCGAAGTTCCAGAGGTGAGGTGTGATCAGCCTCGAGACGCCTCAGCGGAAATGGGCCTCATCTCGCCTGGAGGGGAGAACCTCCCGGATTTTCTCGAGGTGCGGCAGGTCTTCTCGAGTTACGACGGGGACCTCAGGGACCCGCTCTGGTGTCCTCAGGAAAGGCCAGTCCCCATGCGAGTTGCTAGGGGACCTCTCGGGATTCCTCTCCCGTCCATGCCGGGGCCTCAGTCCTTGTGTGGAGTCGGGGCCGGAACCTGAGGATTCCTCTCCAGTGTTGCCATGGATCTTGGGGTGCTTCTGAGTCTCCCCAGGAGAGTCAGGCCTCGTCTCGAGTGGGGGCATGCACGTGCGCTTTCCTCCCGAGCTGCAGCAGTAGTGTCACGCTTCCTGTCACGTGGATCAAGGGATCTGTGGCTTTCCCTCGAGGCTGTCCCTCGAGGCTTTCCCACGAGGCTTTCCCACAGGGCTGTGCCACGTGCCACCTTGGTGTGAGTCGATCCTCGGCGTGAAAGACGAGCCGCTGAAGGGAAAAGTGGTTCCTCTGGAATGGACTGAGACATCTGGGGGACTCTTGGAATGGTGGCACGATCCTGGAGTTCCTCTCGCCATTCCTGTTGAGAGCGCCTCCTCTTGAGATGCGACGGGAACGCCGGGAACTCTTTCCCGACGAAGCAGGGAAAGGATCCCTCATCTCGAGCTACGAGGCGAAAACGGGGCTCCTCTGGATGTGGGCGGGACCCTCGTGATTCCTCTCGAGTGGAGACGGCTAGGTCGGGGAACTTCTTGATTTGCACCAAGGGTGTGAAGGACCCTTTCGAAGTTCCAGAGGTGAGGTGTGATCAGCCTCGAGACGCCTCAGCGGAAATGGGCCTCATCTCGCCTGGAGGGGAGAACCTCATGGATTTTCTCGAGTTGCGGCAGGTCTTCTCGAGTTACGACGGGGACGTCAGGGACCCGCTCTGGTGGCCTCAGGAAAGGCCAGTCCCCATGCGAGTTGCTAGGGGACCTCTCGGGATTCCTCTCCCGTCCATGCCGGGGCCTCAGTCCTTGTGTGGAGTCGGGGCCGGAACCTGAGGATTCCTCTCCAGTGTTGCCATGGATCTTGGGGTGCTTCTGAGTCTCCCCAGGGGAGTCAGGCCTCGTCTCGAGTGGGGGCATGCACGTGCGCTTTCCTCCCGAGCTGCAGCAGTAGTGTCACGCTTCCTGTCACGTGGATCAAGGGATCTGTGGCTTTCCCTCGAGGCTGTCCCTCGAGGCTTTCCCACGAGGCTTTCCCACAGGGCTGTGCCACGTGCCACCTTGGTATGAGTCGATCCTCGGCGTGAAAGACGAGCCGGTGAAGGGAAAAGAGGTTCCTCTGGAATGGACTGAGACATCTGGGGGACTCTTGGAATGGTGGCACGACCCTGGAGTTCCTCTCGCCGTTCCTGTATAGAGGGCCTCCACTTGAGATGCGACGGGAACGCCGGGAACTCTTTCCCGACGAAGCAGGGAAAGGATCCCTCATCTCGAGCTACGAGGCGGAAACGGGGCTCCTCTGGATGTGGGCGGGACCCTCGTGATTCCTCTCGAGTGGAGACGGGTATGTCGGGGAACTTCTTGATTTGCACCAAGGGTGTGAAGGACCCTTTCGAAGTTCCAGAGGGGAGGTGTGATCAGCCTCGAGACGCCTCAGCGGAAATGGGCCTCATCTCGCCTGGAGGGGAGAACCTCCTGGATTTTCTCGAGTTGCGGCAGGTCTTCTCGAGTTACGACGGGGACCTCAGGGACCCACTCTGGTGGCCTCAGGAAAGGCCAGTCCCCATGCGAGTTGCTAGGGGACCTCTCGGGATTCCTCTCCCGTCCATGCCGGGGCCTCAGTCCTTGTGTGGAGTCGGGGCCGGAAGCTGAGGATTCCTCTCGTGTTGCCATGGATCTTGGGGTGCTTCTGAGTCTCCCCAGGGGAGTCAGGCCTCGTCTCGAGTGGGGGCATGCACGTGCGCTTTCCTCCCGAGCTGCAGCAGTAGTGTCACGCTTCCTGTCACGTGGATCAAGGGATCTGTGGCTTTCCCTCGAGGCTGTCCCTCGAGGCTTTCCCACGAGGCTTTCCCACAGGGCTGTGCCACGTGCCACCATGGTGTGAGTCGATCCTCGGCGTGAAAGACGAGCCGGTGAAGGGAAAAGAGGTTCCTCTGGAATGGACTGAGACATCTGGGGGACTCTTGGAATGGTGGCACGACCTTGGAGTTCCTCTCGCCGTTCCTGTTGAGAGGGCCTCCTCTTGAGATGCGACGGGAACGCCGGGAACTCTTTCCCGACGAAGCAGGGAAAGGATCCCTCATCTCGAGCTACGAGGCGGAAACGGGGCTCCTCTGGATGTGGGCGGGACCCTCGTGATTCCTCGCGAGTGGAGACGGGTATGTCGGGGAACTTCTTGATTTGCACCAAGGGTGTGAAGGACCCTTTCGAAGTTCCAGAGGTGAGGTGTGATCAGCCTCGAGACGCCTCAGCGGAAATGGGCCTCATCTCGCCTGGAGGGGAGAACCTCCTGGATTTTCTCGAGTTGCGGCAGGTCTTCTCGAGTTACGACGGGGACCTCAGGGACCCGCTCTGGTGGCCTCAGGAAAGGCCAGTCCCCATGCGAGTTGCTAGGGGACCTCTCGGGATTCCTCTCCCGTCCATGCCGGGGCCTCAGTCCTTGTGTGGAGTCGGGGCCGGAAGCTGAGGATTCCTCTCCAATGTTGCCATGGATCTTGGGGTGCTTCTGAGTCTCCCCAGGGGAGTCAGGCCTCGTCTCGAGTGGGGGCATGCACGTGCGCTTTCCTCCCGAGCTGCAGCAGTAGTGTCACGCTTCCTGTCACGTGGATCAAGGGATCTGTGGCTTTCCCTAGAGGCTGTCACTCGAGGCTTTCCCACGAGGCTTTCCCAGAAGGCTGTGCCACGTGCCACCTTGGTGTGAGTTGATCCTCGGCGTGAAAGAAGAGCCGCTGAAGGGAAAAGAGGTTCCTCTGGAATGGACTGAGACATCTGGGGGACTCTTGGAATGGTGGCACGACCCTGGAGTTCCTCTCGCCGTTCCTGTTGAGAGGGCCTCCTCTTGAGATGCGACGGGAACGCCGGGAACTCTTTCCCGACGAAGCAGTGAAAGGATCCCTCATCTCGAGCTACGAGGCGGAAACGGGGCTCCTCTGGATGTGGGCGGGACCCTCGTGATTCCTCTCGAGTGGAGACGGCTAGGTCGGGGAACTTCTTGATTTGCACCAAGGGTGTGAAGGACCCTTTCGAAGTTCCAGAGGGGAGTTGTGATCAGCCTCGAGACGCCTCAGCGGAAATGGGCCTCATCTCGCCTGGAGGGGAAAACCTCCCGGATTTTCTCGAGTTGCGGCAGGTCTTCTCGAGTTACGACGGGGACCTCAGGGACCCGCTCTGGTGGCCTCAGGAAAGGCCAGTCCCCATGCGAGTTGCTAGGGGACCTCTCGGGATTCCTCTCCCGTCCATGCCGGGGCCTCAGTCCTTGTGTGGAGTCGGGGCCGGAACCTGAGGATTCCTCTCCAGTGTTGCCATGGATCTTGGGGTGCTTCTGAGTCTCCCCAGGGGAGTCAGGCCTCGTCTCGAGTGGGGGCATGCACGTGCGCTTTCCTCCCGAGCTGCAGCAGTAGTGTCACGCTTCCTGTCACGTGGATCAAGGGATCTGTGGCTTTCCCTCGAGGCTGTCCCTCGAGGCTTTCCCACGAGGCTTTCCCACAGGGATGTGCCACGTGCCACCTTGGTGTGAGTCGATCCTCGGCATGAAAGACGAGCCGCTGAAGGGAAAAGTGGTTCCTCTGGAATGGACTGAGACATCTGGGGGACTCTTGGAATGGTGGCACGATCCTGGAGTTCCTCTCGCCATTCCTGTTGAGAGCGCCTCCTCTTGAGATGCGACGGGAAGGCCGGGAACTCTTTCCCGATGAAGCAGGGAAAGGATCCCTCATCTCGAGCTACGAGGCGAAAACGGGGCTCCTCTGGATGTGGGCGGGACCCTCGTGATTCCTCTCGAGTGGAGACGGGTATGTCGGGGAACTTCTTGATTTGCACCAAGGGTGTGAAGGACCCTTTCGAAGTTCCAGAGGTGAGGTGTGATCAGCTTCGAGACGCCTCAGCGGAAATGGGCCTCATCTCGCCTGGAGGGGAGAACCTCCTGGATTTTCTCGAGTTGCGGCAGGTCTTCTCGAGTTACGACGGGGACCTCAGGGACCCGCTCTGGTGGCCTCAGGAAAGGCCAGTCCCCATGCGAGTTGCTAGGGGACCTCTCGGGATTCCTCTCCCGTCCATGCCGGGGCCTCAGTCCTTGTGTGGAGTCGGGGCCGGAACCTGAGGATTCCTCTCCAGTGTTGCCATGGATCTTGGGGTGCTTCTGAGTCTCCCCAGGGGAGTCAGGCCTCGTCTCGAGTGGGGGCATGCACGTGCGCTTTCCTCCCGAGCTGCAGCAGTAGTGTCACGCTTCCTGTCACGTGGATCAAGGGATCTGTGGCTTTCCCTCGAGGCTGTCCCTCGAGGCTTTCCCACGAGGCTTTCCCACAGGGCTGTGCCACGTGCCACCTTGGTGTGAGTCGATCCTCGGCGTGAAAGACGAGCCGGTGAAGGGAAAAGACGTTCCTCTGGAATGGACTGAGACATCTGGGGGACTCTTGGAATGGTGGCACGACCCTGGAGTTCCTCTCGCCGTTCCTGTTGAGAGGGCCTCCTCTTGAGATGCGACGGGAACGCCGGGAACTCTTTCCCGACGAAGCAGGGAAAGGATCCCTCATCTCGAGCTACGAGGCAGAAACGGGGATCCTCTGGATGTGGGTGGGACCCTCGTGATTCCTCTCGAGTGGAGACGGGTATGTCGGGGAACTTCTTGATTTGCACCAAGGGTGTGAAGGACCCTTTCGAAGTTCCAGAGGTGAGGTGTGATCAGCCTCGAGACGCCTCAGCAGAAATGGGCCTCATCTCGCCTGGAGGGGAGAACCTCCTGGATTTTCTCGAGTTGCGGCAGGTCTTCTCGAGTTACGACGGGGACCTCATGGACCCGGTCTGGTGGCCTCAGGAAAGGCCAGTCCCCATGCGAGTTGCTAGGGGACCTCTCGGGATTCCTCTCCCGTCCATGCCGGGGCCTCAGTCCTTGTGTGGAGTCGGGGCCGGAACCTGAGGATTCCTCTCCAGTGTTGCCATGGATCTTGGGGTGCTTCTGAGTCTCCCCAGGGGAGTCAGGCCTCGTCTCGAGTGGGGGCATGCACGTGCGCTTTCCTCCCGAGCTGCAGCAGTAGTGTCACGCTTCCTGTCACGTGGATCAAGGGATCTGTGGCTTTCCCTCGAGGCTGTCCCTCGAGGCTTTCCCACGAGGCTTTCCCACAGGGCTGTGCCACGTGCCACCTTGGTGTGAGTCGATCCTCGGCGTGAAAGACGAGCCGGTGAAGGGAAAAGAGGTTCCTCTGGAATGGACTGAGACATTTGGGGGACTCTTGGAATGGTGGCACGACCCTGGAGTTCCTCTCGCCGTTCCTGTTGAGAGGGCCTCCTCTTGAGATGCGACGGGAACGCCGGGAATTCTTTCCCGACGAAGCAGGGAAAGGATCCCTCATCTCGAGCTACGAGGCAGAAACGGGGCTCCTCTGGATGTGGGCGGGACCCTCGTGATTCCTCTCGAGTGGAGACGGGTATGTCGGGGAACTTCTTGATTTGCACCAAGGGTGTGAAGGACCCTTTCGAAGTTCCAGAGGGGAGGTGTGATCAGCCTCGAGACGCCTCAGCGGAAATGGGCCTCATCTCGCCTGGAGGGGAGAACCTCCTGGATTTTCTCGAGTTGCGGCAGGTCTTCTCAAGTTACGACGGGGACCTCAGGGACCCGCTCTGGTGGCCTCAGGAAAGGCCAGTCCCCATGCGAGTTGCTAGGGGACCTCTCGGGATTCCTCTCCCGTCCATGCCGGGGCCTCATTCCTTGTGTGGAGTCGGGGCCGGAACCTGAGGATTCCTCTCCAGTGTTGCCATGGATCTTGGGGTGCTTCTGAGTCTCCCCAGGGGAGTCAGGCCTCGTCTCGAGTGGGGGCATGCACGTGCGCTTTCCTCCCGAGCTGCAGCAGTAGTGTCACGCTTCCTGTCACGTGGATCAAGGGATCTGTGGCTTTCCCTCGAGGCTGTCCCTCGAGGCTTTCCCACGAGGCTTTCCCACAGGGCTGTGCCACGTGCCACCTTGGTGTGAGTCGATCCTCGGCGTGGAAGACGAGCCGCTGAAGGGAAAAGTGGTTCCTCTGGAATGGACTGAGACATCTGGGGGACTCTTGGAATGGTGGCACGATCCTGGAGTTCCTCTCGCCATTCCTGTTGAGAGCGCCTCCTCTTGAGATGCGACGGGAACGCCGGGAACTCTTTCCCGACGAAGCAGGGAAAGGATCCCTCATCTCGAGCTACGAGGCGAAAACGGGGCTCCTCTGGATGTGGGCGGGACCCTCGTGATTCCTCTCGAGTGGAGACGGCTAGGTCGGGGAACTTCTTCATTTGCACCAAGGGTGTGAAGGACCCTTTCGAAGTTCCAGAGGTGAGGTGTGATCAGCCTCGAGACGCCTCAGCGGAAATGGGCCTCATCTCGCCTGGAGGGGAGAACCTCCTGGATTTTCTCGAGTTGCGGCAGGTCTTCTCGAGTTACGACGGGGACCTCAGGGACCCGCTCTGGTGGCCTCAGGAAAGGCCAGTCCCCATGCGAGTTGCTAGGGGACCTCTCGGGATTCCTCTCCCGTCCATGCCGGGGCCTCAGTCCTTGTGTGGAGTCGGGGCCGGAACCTGAGGATTCCTCTCCAGTGTTGCCATGGATCTTGGGGTGCTTCTGAGTCTCCCCAGGGGAGTCAGGCCTCGTCTCGAGTGGGGTATGCACGTGCGCTTTCCTCCCGAGCTGCAGCAGTAGTGTCACGCTTCCTGTCACGTGGATCAAGGGATCTGTGGCTTTCCCTCGAGGCTGTCCCTCGAGGCTTTCCCACGAGGCTTTCCCACAGGGCTGTGCCACGTGCCACCTTGGTATGAGTCGATCCTCGGCGTGAAAGACGAGCCGCTGAAGGGAAAAGAGGTTCCTCTGGAATGGACTGAGACATCTGGGGGACTCTTGGAATGGTGGCACGACCCTGGAGTTCCTCTCGCCGTTCCTGTAGAGAGGGCCTCCACTTGAGATGCGACGGGAACGCCGGGAACTCTTTCCCGACGAAGCAGGGAAAGGATCCCTCATCTCGAGCTACGAGGCGGAAACGGGGCTCCTCTGGATGTGGGCGGGACCCTCGTGATTCCTCTCGAGTGGAGACGGGTATGTCGGGGAACTTCTTGATTTGCACCAAGGGTGTGAAGGACCCTTTCGAAGTTCCAGAGGGGAGGTGTGATCAGCCTCGAGACGCCTCAGCGGAAATGGGCCTCATCTCGCCTGGAGGGGAGAACCTCCTGGATTTTCTCGAGTTGCGGCAGGTCTTCTCGAGTTACGACGGGGACCTCAGGGACCCACTCTGGTGGCCTCAGGAAAGGCCAGTCCCCATGCGAGTTGCTAGGGGACCTCTCGGGATTCCTCTCCCGTCCATGCCGGGGCCTCAGTCCTTGTGTGGAGTCGGGGCCGGAAGCTGAGGATTCCTCTCGTGTTGCCATGGATCTTGGGGTGCTTCTGAGTCTCCCCAGGGGAGTCAGGCCTCGTCTCGAGTGGGGGCATGCACGTGCGCTTTCCTCCCGAGCTGCAGCAGTAGTGTCACGCTTCCTGTCACGTGGATCAAGGGATCTGTGGCTTTCCCTCGAGGCTGTCCCTCGAGGCTTTCCCACGAGGCTTTCCCACAGAGCTGTGCCACGTGCCACCTTGGTGTGAGTCGATCCTCGGCGTGAAAGACGAGCCGGTGAAGGGAAAAGACGTTCCTCTGGAATGGACTGAGACATCTGGGGGACTCTTGGAATGGTGGCACGACCTTGGAGTTCCTCTCGCCGTTCCTGTTGAGAGGGCCTCCTCTTGAGATGCGACTGGAACGCCGGGAACTCTTTCCCGACGAAGCAGGGAAAGGATCCCTCATCTCGAGCTACGAGGCGGAAACGGGGCTCCTCTGGATGTGGGCGGGACCCTCGTGATTCCTCTCGAGTGGAGACGGGTATGTCGGCGAACTTCTTGATTTGCACCAAGGGTGTGAAGGACCCTTTCGAAGTTCCAGAGGGGAGGTGTGATCAGCCTCGAGACGCCTCAGCGGAAATGGGCCTCATCTCGCCTGGAGGGGAGAACCTCCTGGGTTTTCTCGAGTTGCGGCAGGTCTTCTCGAGTTACGACGGGGACCTCAGGGACCCACTCTGGTGGCCTCAGGAAAGGCCAGTCCCCATGCGAGTTGCTAGGGGACCTCTCGGGATTCCTCTCCCGTCCATGCCGGGGCCTCAGTCCTTGTGTGGAGTCGGGGCCGGAACCTGAGGATTCCTCTCGTGTTGCCATGGATCTTGGGGTGCTTCTGAGTCTCCCCAGGGGAGTCAGGCCTCGTCTCGAGTGGGGGCATGCACGTGCGCTTTCCTCCCGAGCTGCAGCAGTAGTGTCACGCTTCCTGTCACGTGGATCAAGGGATCTGTGGCTTTCCCTCGAGGCTGTCCCTCGAGGCTTTCCCACGAGGCTTTCCCACAGAGCTGTGCCACGTGCCACCTTGGTGTGAGTCGATCCTCGGCGTGAAAGACGAGCCGGTGAAGGGAAAAGACGTTCCTCTGGAATGGACTGAGACATCTGGGGGACTCTTGGAATGGTGGCACGACCTTGGAGTTCCTCTCGCCGTTCCTGTTGAGAGGGCCTCCTCTTGAGATGCGACGGGAACGCCGGGAACTCTTTCCCGACGAAGCAGGGAAAGGATCCCTCATCTCGAGCTACGAGGCGGAAACGGGGCTCCTCTGGATGTGGGCGGGACCCTCGTGATTCCTCTCGAGTGGAGACGGCTAGGTCGGGGAACTTCTTGATTTGCACCAAGGGTGTGAAGGACCCTTTCGAAGTTCCAGATGTGAGGTGTGATCAGCCTCGAGACGCCTCAGCGGAAATGGGCCTCATCTCGCCTGGAGGGGAGAACCTCCTGGATTTTCTCGAGTTGCGGCAGGTCTTCTCGAGTTACGACGGGGACCTCAGGGACCCGCTCTTGTGGCCTCAGGAAAGGCCAGTCCCCATGCGAGTTGCTAGGGGACCTCTCGGGATTCCTCTCCCGTCCATGCCGGGGCCTCAGTCCTTGTGTGGAGTCGGGGCCGGAACCTGAGGATTCCTCTCCAGTGTTGCCATGGATCTTGGGGTGCTTCTGAGTCTCCCCAGGGGAGTCAGGCCTCGTCTCGAGTGGGGGCATGCACGTGCGCTTTCCTCCCGAGCTGCAGCAGTAGTGTCACGCTTCCTGTCACGTGGATCAAGGGATCTGTGGCTTTCCCTCGAGGCTGTCCCTCGGGGCTTTCCCACGAGGCTTTCCCACAGGGCTGTGCCACGTGCCACCTTGGTGTGAGTCGATCCTCGGCGTGAAAGACGAGCCGGTGAAGGGAAAAGAGGTTCCTCTGGAATGGACTGAGACATCTGGGGGACTCTTGGAATGGTGGCACGACCCTGGAGTTCCTCTCGCCGTTCCTGTTGAGAGGGCCTCCTCTTGAGATGCGACGGGAACGCCGGGAACTCTTTCCCGACGAAGCAGGGAAAGGATCCCTCATCTCGAGCTACGAGGCTGAAACGGGGCTCCTCTGGATGTGGGCGGGACCCTCGTGATTCCTCTCGAGTGGAGACGGGTATGTCGGGGAACTTCTTGATTTGCACCAAGGGTGTGAAGGACCCTTTCGAAGTTCCAGAGGGGAGTTGTGATCAGCCTCGAGACGCCTCAGCGGAAATGGGCCTCATCTCGCCTGGAGGGGAGAACCTCCCGGATTTTCTCGAGTTGCGGCAGGTCTTCTCGAGTTACGACGGGGACCTCAGGGACCCGCTCTGGTGGCCTCAGGAAAGGCCAGTCCCCATGCGAGTTGCTAGGGGACCTCTCGGGATTCCTCTCCCGTCCATGCCGGGGCCTCAGTCCTTGTGTGGAGTCGGGACCAGAACCTGAGGATTCCTCTCCAGTGTTGCCATGGATCTTGGGGTGCTTCTGAGTCTCCCCAGGAGAGTCAGGCCTCGTCTCGAGTGGGGGCATGCACGTGGGCTTTCCTCCCGAGCTGCAGCAGTAGTGTCACGCTTCCTGTCACGTGGATCAAGGGATCTGTGGCTTTCCCTCGAGGCTGTCCCTCGAGGCTTTCCCACGAGGCTTTCCCACAGGGCTGTGCCACGTGCCACCTTGGTGTGAGTTGATCCTCGGCGTGAAAGACGAGCCGCTGAAGGGAAAAGTGGTTCCTCTGGAATGGACTGAGACATCTGGGGGACTCTTGGAATGGTGGCACGATCCTGGAGTTCCTCTCGCCATTCCTGTTGAGAGCGCCTCCACTTGAGATGCGACGGGAACGCCGGGAACTCTTTCCCGACGAAGCAGGGAAAGGATCCCTCATCTCGAGCTACGAGGCGGAAACGGGGCTCCTCTGGATGTGGGCGGGACCCTCGTGATTCCTCTCGAGTGGAGACGGCTAGGTCGGGGAACTTCTTGATTTGCACCAAGGGTGTGAAGGACCCTTTCGAAGTTCCAGAGGTGAGGTGTGATCAGCCTCGAGACGCCTCAGCGGAAATGGGCCTCATCTCGCCTGGAGGGGAGAACCTCCTGGATTTTCTCGAGTTGCGGCAGGTCTTCTCGAGTTACGACGGGGACCTCAGGGACCCGCTCTGGTGGCCTCAGGAAAGGCCAGTCCCCATGGGAGTTGCTAGGGGACCTCTCGGGATTCCTCTCCCGTCCATGCCGGGGCCTCAGTCCTTGTGTGGAGTCGTGGCCGGAACCTGAAGATTCCTCTCCAGTGTTGCCATGGATCTTGGGGTGCTTCTGAGTCTCCCCAGGGGAGTCAGGCCTCGTCTCGAGTGGGGGCATGCACGTGCGCTTTCCTCCCGAGCTGCAGCAGTAGTGTCACGCTTCCTGTCACGTGGATCAAGGGATCTGTGGCTTTCCCTCGAGGCTGTCCCTCGAGGCTTTCCCACGAGGCTTTCCCACAGGGCTGTGCCACGTGCCACCTTGGTGTGAGTTGATCCTCGGCGTGAAAGACGAGCCGCTGAAGGGAAAAGAGGTTCCTCTGGAATGGACTGAGACATCTGGGGGACTCTTGGAATGGTGGCACGACCCTGGAGTTCCTCTCGCCGTTCCTGTTGAGAGGGCCTCCTCTTGAGATGCGACGGGAACGCCGGGAACTCTTTCCCGACGAAGCAGGGAAAGGATCCCTCATCTCGAGCTACGAGGCGGAAACGGGGCTCCTCTGGATGTGGGCGGGACCCTCGTGATTCCGCTCGAGTGGAGACGGGTATGTCGGGGAACTTCTTGATTTGCACCAAGGGTGTGAAGGACCCTTTCGAAGTTCCAGAGGGGAGTTGTGATCAGCCTCGAGACGCCTCAGCGGAAATGGGCCTCATCTCGCCTGGAGGGGAAAACCTCCCGGATTTTCTCGAGTTGCGGCAGGTCTTCTCGAGTTACGACGGGGACCTCAGGGACCCGCTCTGGTGGCCTCAGGAAAGGCCAGTCCCCATGCGAGTTGCTAGGGGACCTCTCGGGATTCCTCTCCCGTCCATGCCGGGGCCTCAGTCCTTGTGTGGAGTCGGGGCCGGAACCTGAGGATTCCTCTCCAGTGTTGCCATGGATCTTGGGGTGCTTCTGAGTCTCCCCAGGGGAGTCAGGCCTCGTCTCGAGTGGGGGCATGCACGTGCGCTTTCCTCCCGAGCTGCAGCAGTAGTGTCACGCTTCCTGTCACGTGGATCAAGGGATCTGTGGCTTTCCCTCGAGGCTGTCCCTCGAGGCTTTCCCACGAGGCTTTCCCACAGGGCTGTGCCACGTGCCACCTTGGTGTGAGTCGATCCTCGGCGTGAAAGACGAGCCGGTGAAGGGAAAAGAGGTTCCTCTGGAATGGACTGAGACATCTGGGGGACTCTTGGAATGGTGGCACGACCCTGGAGTTCCTCTCGCCGTTCCTGTTGAGAGGGCCTCCTCTTGAGATGCGACGGGAACGCCGGGAACTCTTTCCCGACGAAGCAGGGAAAGGATCCCTCATCTCGAGCTACGAGGCGGAAACGGGGCTCCTCTGGATGTGGGCGGGACCCTCGTGATTCCTCTCGAGTGGAGACGGGTATGTCGGGGAACTTCTTGATTTGCACCAAGGGTGTGAAGGACCCTTTCGAAGTTCCAGAGGGGAGTTGTGATCAGCCTCGAGACGCCTCAGCGGAAATGGGCCTCATCTCGCCTGGAGGGGAGAACCTCCCGGATTTTCTCGAGTTGCGGCAGGTCTTCTCGAGTTACGACGGGGACCTCAGGGACCCGCTCTGGTGGCCTCAGGAAAGGCCAGTCCCCATGCGAGTTGCTAGGGGACCTCTCGGGATTCCTCTCCCGTCCATGCCGGGGCCTCAGTCCTTGTGTGGAATCGGGGCCAGAACCTGAGGATTCCTCTCCAGTGTTGCCATGGATCTTGGGGTGCTTCTGAGTCTCCCCAGGAGAGTCAGGCCTCGTCTCGAGTGGGGGCATGCACGTGCGCTTTCCTCCCGAGCTGCAGCAGTAGTGTCACGCTTCCTGTCACGTGGATCAAGGGATCTGTGGCTTTCCCTCGAGGCTGTCCCTCGAGGCTTTCCCACGATGCTTTCCCACAGGGCTGTGCCACGTGTCACCTTGGTGTGAGTCGATCCTCGGCGTGAAAGACGAGCCGGTGAAGGGAAAAGAGGTTCCTCTGGAATGGACTGAGACATCTGGGGGACTCTTGGAATGGTGGCACGACCCTGGAGTTCCTCTCGCCGTTCTTGTAGAGAGGGCCTCCTCTTGAGATGCGACGGGAACCTCGGGAACTCTTTCCCGACGAAGCAGGGAAAGGATCCCTCATCTCGAGCTACGAGGCGGAAACGGGGCCCCTCTGGATGTGGGCGGAACCCTCGTGATTCCTCTCGAGTGGAGACGGCTAGGTCGGGGAACTTCTTGATTTGCACCAAGGGTGTGAAGGACCCTTTCGAAGTTCCAGAGGGGTGGTGTGATCAGCCTCGAGACGCCTCAGCGGAAATGGGCCTCATCTCGCCTGGAGGGGAGAACCTCCTGGATTTTCTCGAGTTGCGGCAGGTCTTCTCGAGTTACGACGGGGACCTCAGGGACCCGCTCTGGTGGCCTCAGCAAAGGCCAGTCCCCATGCAAGTTGCTAGGGGACTTCTCGGGATTCCTCTCCCGTCCATGCCGGGGCCTCAGTCCTTGTGTGGAGTCGGAGCCGGAACCTGAGGATTCCTCTCCAGTGTTGCCATGGATCTTGGGGTGCTTCTGAGTCTCCCCAGGGGAGTCAGGCCTCGTCTCGAGTGGGGGCATGCACGTGCGCTTTCCTCCCGAGCTGCAGCAGTAGTGTCACGCTTCCTGTCACGTGGATCAAGGGATCTGTGGCTTTCCCTCGAGGCTGTCCCTCGAGGCTTTCCCACGAGGCTTTCCCACAGGGCCGTGCCACGTGCCACCTTGGTGTGAGTCGATCCTCGGCGTGAAATACGAGCCGGTGAAGGGAAAAGAGGTTCCTCTGGAATGGACTGAGACATCTGGGGGACTCTTGGAATGGTGACACGACCCTGGAGTTCCTCTCGCCGTTCCTGTTGAGAGGGCCTCCTCTTGAGATGCGACGGGAACGCCGGGAACTCTTTCCCGACGAATCAGGGAAAGGATCCCTCATCTCGAGCTACGAGGCGGAAACGGGGCTCCTCTGGATGTGGGCGGGACCCACGTGATTCCTCTCGAGTGGAGACGGCTAGGTCGGGGAACTTCTTGATTTGCACCAAGGGTGTGAAGGACCCTTTCGAAGTGCCAGAGGTGAGGTGTGATCAGCCTCGAGACGCCTCAGCGGAAATGGGCCTCATCTCGCCTGGAGGGGAGAACCTCCTGGATTTTCTCGAGTTGCGGCAGGTCTTCTCGAGTTACGACGGGGACCACAGGGACCCGCTCTGGTGGCCTCAGGAAAGGCCAGTCCCCATGCGAGTTGCTACGGGACCTCTCGGGATTCATCTCCCGTCCATGCCGGGGCCTCAGTCCTTGTGTGGAGTCGGGGCCGGAACCTGTGGATTCCTCTCCAATGTTGCCATGGATCTTGGGGTGCTTATGAGACTCCCCAGGGGAGTCAGGCCTCGTCTCGAGTGGGGGCATGCACGTGCGCTTTCCTCCCGAGCTGCAGCAGTAGTGTCACGCTTCCTGTCACGTGGATCAAAGGATCTGTGGCTTTCCCTCGAGGCTGTCCCTCGAGGCTTTCCCACGAGGCTTTCCCACAGGGCTGTGCCACGTGCCACCTTGGTGTGAGTCGATCCTCGGCGTGAAATACGAGCCGGTGAAGGGAAAAGATGTTCCTCTGGAATGGAGTGAGACATCTGGGGGACTCTTGGAATGGTGGCACGACCCTGTAGTTCCTCTCGCCGTTCCTGTTGAGAGGGCCTCCTCTTGAGATGCGACGGGAACGCCGGGAACTCTTTCCCGACGAAGCAGGGAAAGGATCCCTCATCTCGAGATACGAGGCGGAAACGGGGCTCCTCTGGATGTGGGCGGGACTCTCGTGATTCCTCTCGAGTGGAGACGGCTAGGTCGGGGAACTTCTTGATTTGCACCAAGGGAGTGAAGGACCCTTTCGAAGTTCCAGAGTTGAGGTGTGATCAGCCTCGAGACGCCTCAGCGGAAATGGGCCTCATCTCGCCTGGAGGGGAGAACCTCCTGGATTTTCTCGAGTTGTGGCAGGTCTTCTCGAGCTACGACGGGGACCTCAGGGACCCGCTCTGGTGGCCTCAGGAAAGGCCAGTCCCCATGCGAGT
The DNA here is from genome assembly GCF_023091745.1 of Budorcas taxicolor. NCBI lineage: Eukaryota > Metazoa > Chordata > Mammalia > Artiodactyla > Bovidae > Budorcas > Budorcas taxicolor. The sequence goes on from NW_026291738.1 coordinate 2,493,630, forward strand.
TGCTAGGGGACCTCTCGGGATTCCTCTTCCGTCCATGCCGGGGCCTCAGTCCTTGTGTGGAGTCGGGGCCAGAACCTGAGGATTCCTCTCCAGTGTTGCCATGGATCTTGGGGTGCTTCTGAGTCTCCCCAGGGGAGTCAGGCCTCGTCTCGAGTGGGGGCATGCACGTGCGCTTTCCTCCCGAGCTGCAGCAGTAGTGTCACGCTTCCTGTCACGTGGATCAAGGGATCTGTGGCTTTCCTTCTAGGCTGTCCCACGAGGCTTTCCCACAGGGCTGTGCCACGTGCCACCTTGGTGTGAGTCGATCCTCGGCGTGAAAGACGAGCCGGTGAAGGGAAAAGAGGTTCCTCTGGAATGGACTGAGACATCTGGGGGACTCTTGGAATGGTGGCACGACCCTGGAGTTCCTCTCGCCGTTCCTGTTGAGAGGGCCTCCTCTTGAGATGCGACGGGAACGCCGGGAACTCTTTCCCGACGAAGCAGGGAAAGGATCCCTCATCTCGAGCTACGAGGCGGAAACGGGTCTCCTCTGGATGTGTGCGGGACCCTCGTGATTCCTCTCGAGTGGAGACGGGTATGTCGGGGAACTTCTTGATTTGCACCAAGGGTGTGAAGGACCCTTTCGAAGTTCCAGAGGTGAGGTGTGATCAGCCTCGAGACGCCTCAGCGGAAATGGGCCTCATCTCGCCTGGAGGGGAGAACCTCCTGGATTTTCTCCAGTTGCGGCAGGTCTTCTCGAGTTACGACGGGGACCTCAGGGACCCGCTCTGGTGGCCTCAGGAAAGGCCAGTCCCCATGCGAGTTGCTAGGGGACCTCTCGGGATTCCTCTCCCGTCCATGCCGGGGCCTCAGTCCTTGTGTGGAGTCGGGGCCGGAACCTGAGGATTCCTCTCCAGTGTTGCCATGGATCTTGGGGGTGCTTCTGAGTCTCCCCAGGGGAGTCAGGCCTCGTCTCGAGTGGGGGCATGCACGTGCGCTTTCCTCCCGAGCTGCAGCAGTAGTGTCACGCTTCCTGTCACGTGGTTCAAGGGATCTGTGGCTTTCCCTCGAGGCTGTCCCTCGAGGCTTTCCCACGATGCTTTCCCACAGGGCTGTGCCACGTGCCACCTTGGTGTGAGTCGATCCTCGGCGTGAAAGACGAGCCGGTGAAGGGAAAAGAGGTTCCTCTGGAATGGACTGAGACATCTGGGGGACTCTTGGAATGGTGGCACGACCCTGGAGTTCCTCTCGCCGTTCCTGTTGAGAGGGCCTCCTCTTGAGATGCGACGGGAACGCCGGGAACTCTTTCCCGACGAAGCAGGGAAAGGATCCCTCATCTCGAGCTACGAGGCGGAAACGGGGCTCCTCTGGATGTGGGCGGGACCCTCGTGATTCCTCTCGAGTGGAGACGGGTATGTCGGGGAACTTCTTGATTTGCACCAAGGGTGTGAAGGACCCTTTCGAAGTTCCAGAGGTGAGGTGTGATCAGGCTCGAGACGCCTCAGCGGAAATGGGCCTCATCTCGCCTGGAGGGGAGAACCTCCTGGATTTTCTCGAGTTGCGGCAGGTCTTCTCGAGTTACGACGGGGACCTCAGGGACCCGCTCTGGTGGCCTCAGGAAAGGCCAGTCCCCATGCGAGTTGCTAGGGGACCTCTCGGGATTCCTCTCCCGTCCATGCTGGGGCCTCAGTCCTTGTGTGGAGTCGGGGCCGGAACCTGAGGATTCCTCTCCAGTGTTGCCAGGGATCTTGGGATGCTTCTGAGTCTCCCCAGGGGAGTCAGGCCTCGTCTCGAGTGGGGGCATGCACGTGCGCTTTCCTCCCGAGCTGCAGCAGTAGTGTCACGCTTCCTGTCACGTGGATCAAGGGATCTGTGGCTTTCCCTCGAGGCTGTCCCTCGAGGCTTTCCCACGAGGCTTTCCCACAGGGCTGTGCCACGTGCCACCTTGGTGTGAGTCGATCCTCGGCGTGAAAGACCAGCCGGTGAAGGGAAAAGAGGTTCCTCTGGAATGGACTGAGACATCTGGGAGACTCTTGGAATGGTGGCACGACCCTGGAGTTCCTCTCGCCGTTCCTGTTGAGAGGGCCTCCTCTTGAGATGCGACGGGAACGCCGGGAACTCTTTCCCGACGAAGCAGGGAAAGGATCCCTCATCTCGAGCTACGAGGCGGAAACGGGGCTCCTCTGGATGTGTGCGGGACCCTCGTGATTCCTCTCGAGTGGAGACGGGTATGTCGGGGAACTTCTTGATTTGCACCAAGGGTGTGAAGGACCCTTTCGAAGTTCCAGAGGTGAGGTGTGATCAGCCTCGAGACGCCTCAGCGGAAATGGGCCTCATCTCGACTGGAGGGGAAAACCTCCTGGATTTTCTCCAGTTGCGGCAGGTCTTCTCGATTTATAATGGGGACCTCAGGGACCCGCTCTGGTGGCCTCAGGAAAGGCCAGTCCCCATGCGAGTTGCTAGGGGACCTATCGGGATTCCTCTCCCGTCCATGCCGGGGCCTCAGTCCTTGTGTGGAGTCGGGGCCGGATCCTGAGGACTCCTCTCCAGTGTTGCCATGGATCTTGGGGTGCTTCTGAGTCTCCCCAGGGGAGTCAGGCCTCGTCTCGAGTGGGGGCATGCACGTGCGCTTTCCTCCCGAGCTGCAGCAGTAGTGTCACGCTTCCTGTCACGTGGATCAAGGGATCTGTGGCTTTCCCTCGAGGCTGTCCCTCGAGGCTTTCCCACGAGGCTTTCCCACAGGGCTGTGCCACGTGCCACCTTGGTGTGAGTCGATCCTCGGCGTGAAATACGAGCCGGTGAAGGGAAAAGAGGTTCCTCTGGAATGGACTGAGACATCTGGGGAACTCTTGGAATGGTGGCACGACCCTGGAGTTCCTCTCGCCGTTCCTGTTGAGAGGGCCTCCTCTTGAGATGCGACGGGAACGCCGGGAACTCTTTCCCGACGAAGCAGGGAAAGGATCCCTCATCTCGAGCTACGAGGCGGAAACGGGGCTCCTCTGGATGTGGGCGGGACCCTCGTGATTCCTCTCGAGTGGAGACGGCTAGGTCGGGGAACTTCTTGATTTGCACCAAGGGTGTGAAGGACCCTTTCGAAGTTCCAGAGGTGAGGTGTGATCAGGCTCGAGACGCCTCAGCGGAAATGGGCCTCATCTCGCCTGGAGGGGAGAACCTCCTGGATTTTCTCGAGTTGCGGCAGGTCTTCTCGAGTTACGACGGGGACCTCAGGGACCCGCTCTGGTGGCCTCAGGAAAGGCCAGTCCCCATGCGAGTTGCTAGGGGACCTCTCGGGATTCCTCTCCCGTCCATGCTGGGGCCTCAGTCCTTGTGTGGAGTCGGGGCCGGAACCTGAGGATTCCTCTCCAGTGTTGCCAGGGATCTTGGGATGCTTCTAAGTCTCCCCAGGGGAGTCAGGCCTCGTCTCGAGTGGGGGCATGCACGTGCGCTTTCCTCCCGAGCTGCAGCAGTAGTGTCACGCTTCCTGTCACGTGGATCAAGGGATCTGTGGCTTTCCCTCGAGGCTGTCCCTCGAGGCTTTCCCACGAGGCTTTCCCACAGGGCTGTGCCACGTGCCACCTTGGTGTGAGTCGATCCTCGGCGTGAAAGACCAGCCGGTGAAGGGAAAAGAGGTTCCTCTGGAATGGACTGAGACATCTGGGGGACTCTTGGAATGGTGGCACGACCCTAGAATTCCTCTCGCCGTTTCTGTTGAGAGGGCCTCCTCTTGAGATGCGATGGGAACGCCGGGAACTCTTTCCCGACGAAGCAGGGAAAGGATCCCTCATCTCGAGCTACGAGGCGGAAACGGGGCTCCTCTGGATGTGGGCGGGACCCTCGTGATTCCTCTCGAGTGGAGACGGGTATGTCGGGGAACTTCTTGATTTGCACCAAGGGTGTGAAGGACCCTTTCGAAGTTCCAGAGGTGAGGTGTGATCAGCCTCGAGACGCCTCAGCGGAAATGGGCCTCATCTCGCCTGGAGGGGAGAACCTCCTGGATTTTCTCCAGTTGCGGCAGGTCTTCTCGATTTATAACGGGGACCTCAGGGACCCGCTCTGGTGGCCTCAGGAAAGGCCAGTCCCCATGCGAGTTGCTAGGGGACCTATCGGGATTCCTCTCCCGTCCATGCCGGGGCCTCAGTCCTTGTGTGGAGTCGGGGCCGGATCCTGAGGACTCCTCTCCAGTGTTGCCATGGATCTTGGGGTGCTTCTGAGTCTCCCCAGGGGAGTCAGGCCTCGTCTCGAGTGGGGGCATGCACGTGCGCTTTCCTCCCGAGCTGCAGCAGTAGTGTCACGCTTCCTGTCACGTGGATCAAGGGATCTGTGGCTTTCCCTCGAGGCTGTCCCTCGAGGCTTTCCCACGAGGCTTTCCCACAGGGCTGTGCCACGTGCCACCTTGGTGTGAGTCGATCCTCGGCGTGAAATACGAGCCGGTGAAGGGAAAAGACGTTCCTCTGGAATGGACTGAGACATCTGGGGAACTCTTGGAATGGTGGCACGACCCTGGAGTTCCTCTCGCCGTTCCTGTTGAGAGGGCCTCCTCTTGAGATGCGACGGGAATGCCGGGAACTCTTTCCCGACGAAGCAGGGAAAGGATCCCTCATCTCGAGCTACGAGGCGGAAACGGGGCTCCTCTGGATGTGGGCGGGACCCTCGTGATTCCTCTCGAGTGGAGACGGCTAGGTCGGGGAACTTCTTGATTTGCACCAAGGGTGTGAAGGACCCTTTCGAAGTTCCAAAGGGGAGGTGTGATCAGCCTCGAGACGCCTCAGCGGAAATGGGCCTCATCTCGCCTGGAGGGGAGAACCTCCTGGATTTTCTCGAGTTGCGGCAGGTCTTCTCGAGTTAAGACGGGGACCTCAGGGACCCGCTCTGGTGGCCTCAGGAAAGGCCAGTCCCCATGCGAGTTGCTAGGGGACCTCTCGGGATTCCTCTCCCGTCCATGCCGGGGCCCCAGTCCTTGTGTGGAGTCGGGGCCGGAACCTGAGGATTCCTCTCCAGTGTTGCCATGGATCTTGGGGTGCTTCTGAGTCTCCCCAGGGGAGTCAGGCCTCGTCTCGAGTGGGGGCATGCACGTGCGCTTTCCTCCCGAGCTGCAGCAGTAGTGTCACGCTTCCTGTCACGTGGATCAAGGGATCTGTGGCTTTCCCTCGAGGCTGTCCCTCGAGGCTTTCCCACGAGGCTTTCCCACAGGGCTGTGCCACGTGCCACCTTGGTGTGAGTCGATCCTCGGCGTGAAAGACGAGCCGGTGTAGGGAAAAGAGGTTCCTCTGGAATGGACTGAGACATCTGTGGGACTCTAGGAATGGTGGAACGACCCTGGAGTTCCTCTCGCCGTTCCTGTTGAGAGGACCTCCTCTTGAGATGCGACGGAAACGCCGGGAACTCTTTCCCGACGAAGCAGGGAAAGGATCCCTCATCTCGAGCTACGAGGCGGAAACGGGGCTCCTCTGGATGTGGGCGGGACCCTCGTGATTCCTCTCGAGTGGAGACGGGTATGTCGGGGAACTTCTTGATTTGCACCAAGGGTGTGAAGGACCCTTTCGAAGTTCCAGAGGTGAGGTGTGATCAGCCTCGAGACGCCTCAGCGGAAATGGGCCTCATCTCGCCTGGAGGGGAGAACCTCCTGGATTTTCTCGAGTTGCGGCAGGTCTTCTCGAGTTACGACGGGGACCTCAGGGACCCGCTCTGGTGGCCTCAGGAAAGGCCAGTCCCCATGCGAGTTGCTAGGGGACCTCTCGGGATTCCTCTCCCGTCCATGCTGGGGCCTAAGTCCTTGTGTGGAGTCGGGGCCGGAACCTGAGGATTCCTCTCCAGTGTTGCCAGGGATCTTGGGATGCTTCTGAGTCTCCCCAGGGGAGTCAGGCCTCGTCTCGAGTGGGGGCATGCACGTGCGCTTTCCTCCCGAGCTGCAGCAGTAGTGTCACGCTTCCTGTCACGTGGATCAAGGGATCTGTGGCTTTCCCTCGAGGCTGTCCCTCGAGGCTTTCCCACGAGGCTTTCCCACAGGGCTGTGCCACGTGCCACCTTGGTGTGAGTCGATCCTCGGCGTGAAAGACCAGCCGGTGAAGGGAAAAGAGGTTCCTCTGGAATGGACTGAGACATCTGGGGGACTCTTGGAATGGTGGCACGACCCTGGAATTCCTCTCGCCGTTTCTGTTGAGAGGGCCTCCTCTTGAGATGCGATGGGAACGCCGGGAACTCTTTCCCGACGAAGCAGGGAAAGGATCCCTCATCTCGAGCTACGAGGCGGACACGGGGCTCCTCTGGATGTGGGCGGGACCCTCGTGATTCCTCTCGAGTGGAGACGGGTATGTCGGGGAACTTCTTGATTTGCACCAAGGGTGTGAAGGACCCTTTCGAAGTTCCAGAGGTGAGGTGTGATCAGCCTCGAGACGCCTCAGCGGAAATGGGCCTCATCTCGCCTGGAGGGGAGAACCTCCTGGATTTTCTCCAGTTGCGGCAGGTCTTCTCGATTTATAACGGGGACCTCAGGGACCCGCTCTGGTGGCCTCAGGAAAGGCCAGTCCCCATGCGAGTTGCTAGGGGACCTATCGGGATTCCTCTCCCGTCCATGCCGGGGCCTCAGTCCTTGTGTGGAGTCGGGGCCGGAACCTGAGGATTGCTCTCCAGTGTTGCCATGGATCTTGGGGTGCTTCTGACTCTCCCCAGGGGAGTCAGGCCTCGTCTCGAGTGGGGGCATGCACGTGCGCTTTCCTCCCGAGCTGCAGCAGTAGTGTCACGCTTCCTGTCACGTGGATCAAGGGATCTGTGGCTTTCCCTCGAGGCTGTCCCTCGAGGCTTTCCCACGAGGCTTTCCCACAGGGCTGTGCCACGTGCCACCTTGGTGTGAGTCGATCCTCGGCGTGAAAGACGAGCCGGTGAAGGGAAAAGAGGTTCCTCTGGAATGGACTGAGACATCTGGGGAACTCTTGGAATGGTGGCACGACCCTGGAGTTCCTCTCGCCGTTCCTGTTGAGAGGGCCTCCTCTTGAGATGCGACGGGAACGCCGGGAACTCTTTCCCGACGAAGCAGGGAAAGGATCCCTCATCTCGAGCTACGAGGCGGAAACGGGGCTCCTCTGGATGTGGGCGGGACCCTCGTGATTCCTCTCGAGTGGAGACGGCTAGGTCGGGGAACTTCTTGATTTGCACCAAGGGTGTGAAGGACCCTTTCGAAGTTCCAGAGGTGAGGTGTGATCAGCCTCGAGACGCCTCAGCGGAAATGGGCCTCATCTCGCCTGGAGGGGAGAACCTCCTGGATTTTCTCGAGTTGCGGCAGGTCTTCTCGAGTTACGACGGGGACCTCAGGGACCCGCTCTGGTGGCCTCAGGAAAGGCCAGTCCCCATGCGAGTTGCTAGGGGACCTCTCGGGATTCCTCTCCCGTCCATGCCGGGGCCTCAGTCCTTGTGTGGGGTCGGGGCCGGAACCTGAGGATTCCTCTCCAGTGTTGCCATGGATCTTGGGGTGCTTCTGAGTCTCCCCAGGAGAGTCAGGCCTCGTCTCGAGTGGGGGCATGCACGTGCGTTTCCTCCTGAGCTGCAGCAGTAGTGTCACGCTTCCTGTCACGTGGATCAAGGGATCTGTGGCTTTCCCTCGAGGCTGTCCCTCGAGGCTTTCCCACGAGGCTTTCCCACAGGTCTGTGCCACGTGCCACCTTGGTGTGAGTCGATCCTCGGCGTGAAAGACGAGCCGGTGAAGGGAAAAGAGGTTCCTCTGGAATGGACTGAGACATCTGGGGGACTCTTGGAATGGTGGCACGACCCTGGAGTTCCTCTCGCCGTTCCTGTTGAGAGGGCCTCCTCTTGAGATGCGACGGGAAGACCGGGAACTCTTTCCCGACGAAGCAGGGAAAGGATCCCTCATCTCGAGCTACGAGGCGGAAACGGGGCTCCTCTGGATGTGGGCGGGACCCTCGTGATTCCTCTCGAGTGGAGACGGGTATGTCGGGGAACTTCTTGATTTGCACCAAGGGTGTGAAGGAGCCTTTCGAAGTTCCAGAGGTGAGGTGTGATCAGCCTCGAGACGCCTCAGCGGAATTGGGCCTCATCTCGCCTGGAGGGGAGAACCTCCTGGATTTTCTCGAGTTGCGGCAGGTCTTCCCGAGTTACGACGGGGACCTCAGGGACCCGCTCTGGTGGCCTCAGGAAAGGCCAGTCCCCATGCGAGTTGCTAGGGGACCTCTCGGGATTCCTCTCCCGTCCATGCCGGGGCCTCAGTCCTTGTGTGGAGTCGGGGCCGGAAGCTGAGGATTCCTCTCCAGTGTTGCCATGGATCTTGGGGTGCTTCTGAGTCTCCCCAGGGGAGTCAGGCCTCGTCTCGAGTGGGCGCATGCACGTGTGCTTTCCTCCCGAGCTGCAGCAGTAGTGTCACGCTTCCTGTCACGTGGATCAAGGGATCTGTGGCTTTCCCTCGAGGCTGTCCCTAGAGGCTTTCCCACGAGGCTTTCCCACAGGGCTGTGCCACGTGCCACCTTGGTGTGAGTCGATCCTCGGCGTGAAAGACGAGCCGGTGAAGGGAAAAGAGGTTCCTCTGGAATGGACTGAGACATCTGGGGGACTCTTGGAATGGTGGCACGACCCTGGAGTTCCTCTCGCCGTTCCTGTTGAGAGGGCCTCCTCTTGAGATGCGACGGGAACGCCGGGAACTCTTTCCCGACGAAGCAGGGAAAGGATCCCTCATCTCGAGCTACGAGGCGGAAATGGGGCTCCTCTGGATGTGGGCGGGACCCTCGTGATTCCTCTCGAGTGGAGACGGCTAGGTCGGGGAACTTCTTGATTTGCACCAAGGGTGTGAAGGACCCTTTCGAAATTCCAGAGGTGAGGTGTGATCAGCCTCGAGACGCCTCAGCGGAAATGGGCCTCATCTCGCCTGGAGGGGAGAACCTCCTGGATTTTCTCGAGTTGCGGCAGGTCTTCTCGAGTTACGACGGGGACCTCAGGGACCCGCTCTGGTGGCCTCAGGAAAGGCCAGTCCCCATGCGAGTTGCTAGGGGACCTCTCGGGATTCCTCTCCCGTCCATGCCGGGGCCTCAGTCCTTGTGTGGAGTCGGGGCCGGAACCTGAGGATTCCTCTCCAGTGTTGCCATGGATCTTGGGGTGCTTCTGAGTCTCCCCAGGGGAGTCAGGCCTCGTCTCGAGTGGGGGCATGCACGTGCGCTTTCCTCCCGAGCTGCAGCAGTAGTGTCACGCTTCCTGTCACGTGGATCAAGGGATCTGTGGCTTTCCCTCGAGGCTGTCCCTCGAGGCTTTCCCACGAGGCTTTCCCACAGGGCTGTGCCACGTGCCACCTTGGTGTGAGTCGATCCTCGGCGTGAAAGACGAGCCGGTGAAGGGAAAAGAGGTTCCTCTGGAATGGACTGAGACATCTGGGGGACTCTTGGAATGGTGGCACGACCCTGGAGTTCCTCTCGCCGTTCCTGTTGAGAGGGCCTCCTCTTGAGATGCGACGGGAACGCCGGGAACTCTTTCCCGACGAAGCAGGGAAAGGATCCCTCATCTCGAGCTACGAGGCGGAAACGGGGCTCCTCTGGATGTGGGCGGGACCCTCGTGATTCCTCTCGAGTGGAGACGGGTATGTCGGGGAACTTCTTGATTTGCACCAAGGGTGTGAAGGACCCTTTCGAAGTACCAGAGGTGAGGTGTGATCAGCCTCGAGACGCCTCAGCGGAAATGGGCCTCATCTCGCCTGGAGCGGAGAACCTCCTGGATTTTCTCGAGTTGCGGCAGGTCTTCTCGAGTTACGACGGGGACCTCAGGGACCCGCTCTGGTGGCCTCAGGAAAGGCCAGTCCCCATGCGAGTTGCTAGGGGACCTCTCGGGATTCCTCTCCCGTCCATGCCGGGGCCTCAGTCCTTGTGTGGAGTCGGGGCCGGAACCTGAGGATTCCTCTCCAGTGTTGCCATGGATCTTGGGGTGCTTCTGAGTCTCCCCAGGGGAGTCAGGCCTCGTCTCGAGTGGGGGCATGCACGTGCGCTTTCCCCCCCAGCTTCAGCAGTAGTGTCACGCTTCCTGTCACGTGGATCAAGGGATCTGTGGCTTTCCCTCGAGGCTATCCCTCGAGGCTTTCCCACAAGGCTTTCCCACAGGGCTGTGCCACGTGCCACCTTGGTGTGAGTCGATCCTCGGCGTGAAAGACGAGCCGGTGAAGGGAAAAGAGGTTCCTCTGGAATGGACTGAGACATCTGGGGGACTCTTGGAATGGTGGCACGACCCTGGAGTTCCTCTAGCCGTTCCTGTTGAGAGGGCCTCCTCTTGAGATGCGACGGGAACGCCGGGAACTCTTTCCTGACGAAGCAGGGAAAGGATCCCTCATCTCGAGCTACGAGGCGGAAACGGGGCTCCTCTGGATGTGGGCGGGACCCAGGTGATTCCTCTCGAGTGGAGACGGCTAGGTCGGGGAACTTCTTGATTTGCACCAAGGGTGTGAAGGACCCTTTCGAAGTTCCAGAGGTGAGGTGTGATCAGCCTCGAGACGCCTCAGCGGAAATGGGCCTCATCTCGCCTGGAGGGGAGAACCTCCTGGATTTTCTCGAGTTGCGGCAGGTCTTCTCGATTTACGACGGGGACCTCAGGGACCCGCTCTGGTGGCCGCAGGAAAGGCCAGTCCCCATGCGAGTTGCTAGGGGACCTCTCGGGATTCCTCTCCCGTCCATGCCGGGGCCTCAGTCCTTGTGTGGAGTCGGGGCCGGAAACTGAGGATTCCTCTCCAGTGTTGCCATGGATCTTGGGGTGCTTCTGAGTCTCCCCAGGGGAGTCAGGCCTCGTCTCGAGTGGGGGCATGCACGTGCGCTTTCCTCCCGAGCTGCAGAAGTAGTGTCACGCTTCCTGTCACGTGGATCAAGGGATCTGTGGCTTTCCCTCGAGGCTGTCCCTCGAAGGTTTCGCACGAGGCTTTCCCACAGGGCTGTGCCACGTGCCACCTTGGTGTGAGTCGATCCTCGGCGTGAAAGACGAGCCGGTGAAGGGAAAAGAGGTTCCTCTGGAATGGACTGAGATATCTGGGGGACTCTTGGAATGGTGGCACGACCCTGGAGATCCTCTCGCCGTTCCTGTTTAGAGGGCCTCCTCTTGAGATGCGACGGGAACGCCGGGAACTCTTTCCCGACGAAGCAGGGAAAGGATCCCTCATCTCGAGCTACGAGGCGGAAACGGGGCTCCTCTGGATGTGGGCGGGACCCTCGTGATTCCTCTCGAGTGGAGACGGCTAGGTCGGGGAACTTCTTGATTTGCACCAAGGTTGTGAAGGACCCTTTCGAAGTTCCAGAGGGGAGGTTTGATCAGCCTCGAGACGCCTCAGCGGAAATGGGCCTCATCTCGCCTGGAGGGGAGAACCTCCCGGATTTTCTCGAGTTGCGGCATGTCTTCTCGAGTTACGACGGGGACCTCAGGGACCCGCTCTGGTGGCCTCAGGAAAGGCCAGTCCCCATGCGACTTGCTAGGGGACCCCTCGGGATTCCTCTCCCGTCCATGCCGGGGCCTCAGTCCTTGTGTGGAGTCGGGGCCGGAACCTGAGGATTCCTCTCCAGTGTTGCCATGGATCTTGGGGTGCTTCTGAGTCTCCCCAGGGGAGTCAGGCCTCGTCTCGAGTGAGGGCATGCACGTGCGCTTTCCTCCCGAGCTGCAGCAGTAGTGTCACGCTTCCTGTCACGTGGATCAAGGGATCTGTGGCTTTCCCTCGAGGCTGTCCCTCGAGGCTTTCCCACGAGGCTTTCCCACAGGGCTGTGCCACGTGCCACCTTGGTGTGAGTCGATCCTCGGCGTGAAAGACGAGCCGGTGTAGGGAAAAGAGGTTCCTCTGGAATGGACTGAGACATCTGGGGGACTCTTGGAATGGTGGCACGACCCTGGAGTTCCTCTCGCCGTTCCTGTTGAGAGGGCCTCCTCTTGAGATGCGACGGGAACGCCGGGAACTCTTTCCCGACGAAGCAGGGAAAGGATCCCTCATCTCGAGCTACGAGGCGTAAACGGGGCTCCTCTGGATGTGGGCGGGACCCTCGTGATTCCTCTCGAGTGGAGACGGCTAGGTCGGGGAACTTCTTGATTTGCACCAAGGGTGTGAAGGACCCTTTCGAAATTCCAGAGGTGAGGTGTGATCAGCCTCGAGACGCCTGAGCGGAAATGGGCCTCATCTCGCCTGGAGGGGAGAACCTCCTGGATTTTCTCCAGTTGCGGCAGGTCTTCTTGAGTTACGACGAGGACCTCAGGGACCCGCTCTGGTGGCCTCAGGAAAGGCCAGTCCCCATGCGAGTTGCTAGGGGACCTCTCGGGATTCCTCTCCCGTCCATGCCGGGGCCTCAGTCCTTGTGTGGAGTCGGGGCCGGAACCTGAGGATTCCTCGCCAGTGTTGCCATGGATCTTGGGGTGCTTCTGAGTCTCCCCAGGGGAGTCAGGCCTCGTCTCGAGTGGGGGCATGCACGTGCGCTTTCCTCCCGAGCTGCAGCAGTAGTGTCACGCTTCCTGTCACGTGGATCAAGGGATCTGTGGCTTTCCCTCGAGGCTGTCCCTCGAGGCTTTCCCACGAGGCTTTCCCACAGGGCTGTGCCACGTGCCACCTTGGTGTGAGTCGATCCTCGGCGTGAAAGACGAGCCGGTGAAGGGAAAAAAGGTTCCTCTGGAATGGACTGAGACATCTGGGGGACTCTTGGAATGGTGGCACGACCCTGGAGTTCCTCTCGCCGTTCCTGTTGAGAGGGCCTCCTCTTGAGATGCGATGGGAAGGCCGGGAACTCTTTCCCGACGAAGCAGGGAAAGGATCCCTCATCTCAAGCTACGAGGCGGAAACGGGGCTCCTCTGGATGTGAGCGGGACCCTCGTGATTCCTCTCGAGTGGAGACGGGTATGTCGGGGAACTTCTTGATTTGCACCAAGGGTGTGAAGTACCCTTTCGAAGTTCCAGAGGTGAGGTGTGATCAGTCTCGAGACGCCTCAGCGGAAATGGGCCTCATCTCGCCTAGAGGGGAGAACCTCCTGGATTTTCTCGAGTTGCGGCAGGTCTTCTCGAGTTACGACGGGGACCTCAGGGACCCGCTCTGGTGGCCTCAGGAAAGGCCAGTCCCCATGCGAGTTGCTAGGGGACCTCTCGGGATTCCTCTCCCGTCCATGCCGGGGCCTCAGTCCTTGTGTGGAGTCGGGGCCGGAACCTGAGGATTCCTCTCCAGTGTTGCCATGGATCTTGGGGTGCTTCTGAGTCTCCCCAGGGGAGTCAGGCCTCGTCTCGAGTGGGGGCATGCACGTGTGCTTTCCTCCCGAGCTGCAGCAGTAGTGTCACGCTTCCTGTCACGTGGATCAAGGGATCTGTTGCTTTCCCTCGAGGCTTTCCCACGATGCTTTCCCACAGGGCTGTGCCACGTGCCACCTTGGTGTGAGTCGATCCTCGGCGTGAAAGACGAGCCGCTGAAGGGAAAAGAGGTTCCTCTGGAATGGACTGAGACATCTGGGGGACTCTTGGAATGGTGGCACGACCCTGGAGTTCCTCTCGCCGTTCCTGTTGAGAGGGCCTCCTCTTGAGATGCGACGGGAACGCCGGGAACTCTTTCCCGACGAAGCAGGGAAAGGATCCCTCATCTCGAGCTACGAGGCGGAAACGGGGCTCCTCTGGATGTTGGCGGGACCCTCGTGATTCCTCTCGACTGGAGACGGCTAGGTCGGGGAACTTCTTGATTTGCACCAAGGGTGTGAAGGACCCTTTCGAAGTTCCAGAGGTGAGGTGTGATCAGCCTCGAGATGCCTCAGCGGAAATGGGCCTCATCTCGCCTGGAGGGGAGAACCTCCTGGATTGTCTCCAGTTGCGGGAGGTCTTCTCGAATTACAACGGGGACCTCAGGGACCCGCTCTGGTGGCCTCAGGAAAGGCCAGTCCCCATGCGAGTTGCTAGGGTCCCTCTCGGGATTCCTCTCCCGTCCATGCCGGGGCCTCAGTCCTTGTGTGGAGTCGGGGCCGGAACCTGAGGATTCCTCTCCAGTGTTGCCATGGATCTTGGGGTGCTTCTGAGTCTCCCCAGGGGAGTCAGGCCTCGTCTCGAGTGGGGGCATGCACGTGCGCTTTCCTCCCGAGCTGCAGCAGTAGTGTCACGCTTCCTGTCACGTGGATCAAGGGATCTGTGGCTTTCCCTCGAGGCTGTCCCTCGAGGCTTTCCCACGAGGCTTTCCCACAGGGCTGTGCCACGTGCCACCTTGGTGTGAGTCGATCCTCGGCGTGAAAGACGAGCCGGTGAAGGGAAAAGAGGTTCCTCTTGAATGGACTGAGACATCTGGGGGACTCTTGGAATGGTGGCACGACCCTGGAGTTCCTCTCGCCGTTCCTGTTGAGAGGGCCTCCTCTTGAGATGCGACGGGAACGCCGGGAACTCTTTCCCGACGAAGCAGGGAAAGGATCCCTCATCTCGAGCTACGAGGCGGAAACGGGGCTCCTCTGAATGTGGGCGGGACCCTCGTGATTCCTCTCGAGTGGAGACGGCTAGGTCGGGGAACATCTTGATTTGCACCAAGGGTGTGAAGGACCCTTTCGAAGTTCCAGAGGTGAGGTGTGATCAGCCTCGAGACGCCTCAGCGGAATTGGGCCTCATCTCGCCTGGAGGGGAGAACCTCCTGGATTTTCTCGAGTTGCGGCAGGTCTTCCCGAGTTACGACGGGGACCTCAGGGACCCGCTCTGGTGGCCTCAGGAAAGGCCAGTCCCCATGCGAGTTGCTAGGGGACCTCTCGGGATTCCTCTCCCGTCCATGCCGGGGCCTCAGTCCTTGTGTGGAGTCGGGGCCGGAACCTGAGGATTCCTCTCCAGTGTTGCCATGGATCTTGGGGTGCTTCTGAGCCTCCCCAGGGGAGTCAGGCCTCGTCTCGAGTGGGGGCATGCACGTGCGCTTTCCTCCCGAGCTGCCGCAGTAGTGTCACGCTTCCTGTCACGTGGATCAAGGGATCTGTGGCTTTCCCTCGAGGCTGTCCCTCGAGGCTTTCCCACGAGGCTTTCCCACAGGTCTGTGCCACGTGCCACCTTGGTGTGAGTCGATCCTCGGCGTGAAAGACGAGCCGGTGAAGGGAAAAGAGGTTCCTCTGGAATGGACTGAGACATCTGGGGGACTCTTGGAATGGTGGCACGACCCTGGAGTTCCTCTCGCCGTTCCTGTTGAGAGGGCCTCCTCTTGAGATGCGACGGGAAGACCGGGAACTCTTTCCCGACGAAGCAGGGAAAGGATCCCTCATCTCGAGCTACGAGGCGGAAACGGGGCTCCTCTGGATGTGGGCGGGACCCTCGTGATTCCTCTCGAGTGGAGACGGGTATGTCGGGGAACTTCTTGATTTGCACCAAGGGTGTGAAGGAGCCTTTCGAAGTTCCAGAGGTGAGGTGTGATCAGCCTCGAGATGCCTCAGCGGAATTGGGCCTCATCTCGCCTGGAGGGGAGAACCTCCTGGATTTTCTCGAGTTGCGGCAGGTCTTCCCGAGTTACGACGGGGACCTCAGGGACCCGCTCTGGTGGCCTCAGAAAGGCCAGTCCCCATGCGAGTTGCTAGGGG